>NW_022437073.1:2934992-3076490 GCF_009761245.1 Sapajus apella
TTTTTTTTTTTTTTTAGACAGAGTCTCACTCCTGTAGCTCAGGCTGGAGAGCGGTGGTGCGATTATGGCTCACTGCAGCCTCAATTTCCTGGGATCAGGTGATCCTTCCACCACCCTCAGCCTCCCAGGTAGCTGGGATTATAGGTGCATAGTATATACCAGTTTAATTTTTTTGTATTTTTTGTAGAGATGGGATTTCACAATGTTGACCAGGTTGGCCTCAGACACTGGGGCTCAAGTGATCTGTTCTTCTCAGCCTCCCAAAATGCTAGGATTACAGGCATGAGCCACCATACCTGTGACAGCCATTTTTCTTAAAAGAAAATATTTACAACATGCCTGCAAATATTAATACTATTTAAATTGCCTATAAAACTGTATATGAAATTTAAGATATTGGCTTCATGTTCTACAGCATGAACTTACTCATAAACCTATTTACAAGGCATTAGAAAAAGGTCCTACAAAGTTTAACCAATTCCCAAAATACTCGGAAGGGAAGCTTATTATTCAGGAAACTAAATTATAGGTAGATTTTGCGGGCAAAGTCAGGAGAAGGATTGGGGGATATATTTTGAAGAAGATAAGAAAGAATGTTGAATTAGTCACTTTTCTAATAAAAACAGACGACTGTGGGAAAATGCAAGCAAATGATAAAGTGGAAGATAAGATTCAAGTAGTGGCTCTACAACTAATTGGCTGTGTGACTTTGAATACAAATTTCATGGCTCCGGAAGTCAGTTCCCTAGTATTTTCTTTGTAAAATGAGGAAGTGGCACTTGATTTACATCTGAACTCCCTTCTAGCCTAACATTCTCGTATTCTGTGAAGCAAACAACTGTTCTTACTGCATAACCTTTAACATTTTCTACATTTTGAGATTTATTAATTACACTTTTTGTTAATTTTTCTGAACAAGTTCATAACGTTACCACATATCTAAGGCTTAGATTAAATCTAGAGTCTAACCAAACACTACGAGAAAATTTAATTCTCTCTGCCTGGAGTTTTACAAAAAGACAGATACCATCAAATTCTCATGTCAAGAAGTCTTTTGTTAAATAAAAAACGTTTTGATATATCTGTGAAAAGCCTTCTTATGTTTTAGACTTTCTAGCATGGCAATCTCTCTTTAGATTTCAGACCCAAGACTGCTTGTTAGTGTTGTCTCAGCAATGCATCAAGATGTAACAGTTTCTCGTCTGAGATAAAACCTGGAATTCTTTGTCCTACCTCCAAGAGGATTAAGGAGTGCAAATCCCAAGGTGAGGTTAGAGCAAAAGTTTAATGAGCGAAAGAAGAAAGCTCTCTGGTGACAGAGAAGAGGGCCTAAACAGGATTCACCCTATGGGGCTGGGGTCCAGGGTTTTATGGACTGCAAAAGGAAAGGAATGTGCTTAGTCCATGGGCTGTCTTAGAGAACATGTTACTCATCTTGGCCTAGGACCAATCGGGCTGAAGTGATGATTCATAGTGGTCCAACTTACAGTCCAAAAAAAGGAAAGTAGAGTGTCCACCAGAACTCACTGGAGCCCACCATGCCCAGGCCCACCCAAGGAGAAGAAACAACTTTCCGGGAGCGCGCTGACTATTCAAAGGACAGAAGCATTTCTATGCCAGGCCTTGCTCCTTTATCTGAGTAAGCTGGAGGTTTGTGCAAGTTTTTCTCCAAACGGGCTGAAGGTTTTTCTATCTATGCAGCTGTGGGCATATCTCCAGGCACAACACCCTGTGCTAGTTCCCTTATTAATGCCTGAGGCTTGAATTTTTTCCCAGGCTGCTTTATATGTGATGTGGGGATGAGATGCTGACCTATGGGCTGGGGGCCCTCTGGGGACCGTTCTTTTGCTATCTACCTAAGGCAAGCTAACTAACTCCTTTCAGTAGGACTTGCAAAGCGAAGCCTAGAGGGAGAGCTATATACTATCATTGATCCATAATGGTCCTTCCACCCATGCTCCACTTCCATTTTCTGTCACCTAACCTTCCTCTGGCAGGTTTCCCCTAACCTTCCAAGGATCTGTTATATTTCATTCTTTGAATTTAGAGGAAAACGAATCAGAGACAAAGAGTTTGAATACACAAACTACTGAGATAAGAGGAAAATGATAATCCTTATAATATATGAGTTGGAATAGTTTTAAAAATACAGTACAAGATTCACTTCCTTAAGACATTTAAGTCAATTTTCACACTAGCCAATATCAGGACTACCTTTTTTTCAAAACTTGTTTGTAACTTGTTGCATTAAGTATTGTTATTACTTCATAGTCCTATTTACTGATACTGTATCTAATTTAACTGATCATTCAGTAAATGAATTATTTATTAATGATAAATAATAAAGT
Organism: Sapajus apella; assembly: GCF_009761245.1. NCBI lineage: Eukaryota > Metazoa > Chordata > Mammalia > Primates > Cebidae > Sapajus > Sapajus apella. The sequence continues at coordinate 2,937,341 of NW_022437073.1, forward strand.
TTCCAACAAAGTACATTGATATCATAGTCCCTCTGGAAACACAATATTTTTTTAAATGATGGATTCTGAGCTAAGGAATGCAAGATCTTAAAACAAATTGAAAACATAAAATAAAAGTGATGTATATATGACAGAAGAGGATGAAATATGACAGCTTTGTGGTCAATTTTATTTATTTCACTGTGGCTTACTTGTATAAACATTTTTTTTGGAAGTGGATCTTCTAGAAGTCAGAATGAATTTCGGGTTAGTATAGATTTATGACATATGTAATGTATTGACTTCTACATTTTTCTCACTGTCTAAATTAGAACTGTAGATTTGTCTACTTTCATATCTCTCCAGTTAAATAATTATATATAGAAAGAACTATATATAATTATAGAATGTTTTGAAAATGAATCTTTCCTGTGCTGCATGGATACAAAGACATTTTATTAACATACATAAATAATCCATAGAGAATAATAATTGAGACAGAATTTCCCTAACAATATATAAACTGTTTGGAACATTTTAGTCTTTTATAAACTATCTTTATAGTAATTTAGATTGCCTATACCAATGTAAGTAAAAGACCCTGGAGGATTATCCATTCATATATTTGCTAGGAATCCACCATCTAAAGGGGAAAGAAGTTTTGTGTTTTTCATAAACTGCAACATATTACTACTTCTAAATTCTCTAAACTTGTGTATTTTTTTAATCGATACAGTTACCTAAAGGCATTCAGATTTTTGTGAAAATATATAATTGGGATTTAGTATCCCTACTTTTTTTTTCATTTATCTTTATTGATTTTGTATCAAAACTTTAGATATGATAGCAGGCATGTTGATAAAAGAAAGTTGTGCAAGTATGTTTATTTTCATACTACATATTAGATATGTACCTATGGCTATACGGATATACTAATTTTTTTTAATTTGATAAAAATAATTTCTGAGGGATAATATTAGGTTTTTATTTTTATTTTTTAAATATACAGCTGGGTGCAGTTGCTTATGCCTGTTATTCTAGCATTTGGGAGGCCGAGGTGGGTAGATTGCTTGAGCTCAGGAGTTTAAGACCAGCCTGGGCAGCATGGCAAAAACCCATCTCTGCCAAAAATATAAAAATTAGCCAACTGTGGTGGCATGTTCCTGTCATTTCCAGCTACTTGGGAGGCTAAGGTGGGAAGATCACTAGAGCCTGGGAATTTGAGGATGCAGAGAGCCATGATCATACCACTGCACTCTAGCCTGGCTAACAGAGCAAGGCACTGTCTCAAAAAAAAATATATATATATATATACACACACACACACACACACACACAGAGAGAGAGAGAGAGAGCTGTCCATTCACATGGCTCATATGTACTGTTGTTTAAATATTCAAAAGAGAAAGTCATTTCTTATAATTTTATAACATAGCCAAACTAAAAGAGATGAGACTTCATCTCACCTTGGAAATCATGATATGCTTTCATTATGAGAAACGTTATTTTCTCTCTTAGATCCTTTAAAACATTATGCTACCATCAATAAGATATGCTCATATTAAATTGACATCATTACAGTTATAACACATTTAATATAAATAACCATGATTTCACAAACTAGTTTTTTGAGACTTAGTATTGTATTATAATTTTCTGTAAAATCACAGATACTATTTATTTTTTATCTTAAAAATACAAAAAAACTGAGACCTTTTTGACATTTTCAAGAATAAATTGACGTGAAAAGTTTAATGTAGTTGACTGAGCACAAATCTCAAGACTAAAACAGAATTGCCTACTTTTATAGTGTCAACTACTCTGTCTCTGTGTCTTCATATTGAAAACAGGGAGAATAGTAAGACCTACCTTGTATTGTTGGTAATGTTGCTATAGAGTAACAATCATGTTTATAAAATTTTACACATCACTACTAATTAAGAAAGTAATAAAGCATAGAACAATCTTGGCTGTAAAAATTATGTTACAGAGCTCAAATTTTGTGATATTACAATTCTGGGTAAGCAGTGAAAAAAGGTCAAATATTTAAATCAAGGAAGTTTAGTATATATATTTTTATAGTATAAACTAAGATGCTATGTCCAAACCTTAAAACTGTAGTGCTTCAAACAAAAGAAAGTTTTACTCCTCTTAATTATCAAATTCTAAAAGTGAGTGATCTAGGGCTGGTAGACATCTCATGAGGACATCCGGGGAATGCTGTTTTCTATGTTGAAAGAGATTCCTCATTACTGAGGGCTTATCCTCTTCCACATGGTTGAAGCTAACTCACCAGCACTGCATCTGCATTTCTTCCTACTTAGTGGAGAAATTAAGGCCTGAGAGGGCAAATTCATTCCTCTTTAAGGTTGCAATCTGGCAGCTGAAGCTACTTATCTCTTCTTGTATACCAATGGCTAGAGTTTAGGGAAAGCTTGGATAGATAACTTCCAGCCAGGCAATCAGGTTCCAGAGTAACAGACTCTGATGCCAAAATGAACAAGGGGAAATTAGACATAGAGGGGCGATTAGAAATATCTGTTAAAATGATTATTTCTCAGCAATGTTCACTTTAATGGTAAGTGATCTAAGCAGGATCCTAGACCTCCTCGTTCTTAGGATATTTTTGGAGGAAAGGGTATATGTTGATTACAGTTAGTTTCTACTAATGGCTATGTCATGTATTCACATTAATTCGCTCTAAGTATATATGTTATTAAACAGGCTGCTGACCAAGCCTTGTGCCAAGTTAATGATATTCAAGAATAATCACATAACATCAATGTATTTGAGTATGGTGACTTTGCGTAGCTAAACTTCTTTCATGGGAGACACAAATGTAAACCAATACTGCCATTATAATACAAAGTTATAAGTGCCTAAGGGGTGTGAGTGAGAAGAAGAGGGTGGGAGTGGAGAAGCCGTCACCATAGGTTAGTCAATTGGACTAAGTGTCAAATCATAGTGTTATTATGTGTTCATTAGAAGAAAATGTAGAAGAATAACATACCAAAAAAAAAAAAACCATAAAAGGAAATGGAAATAGAAATACTAAAGGTATAATGGTATCAAAGAGTGTGATGCTTTTTAGGACAATGTTGCTTTAGCTATATTTGAAACAGTGAATATATAAAACCAGGTGATAAATATAGCTGGGATAAGAATATGAAGGGCCTAAATTATCACTCTAAATAATTTGGACTTGATGCAGATACTTGAAAACTATTGAATATCTTTAAGCAGAGTTTTCTTATAATTCAGTTCATTTTAGAAGTAAAACTCTGAAAAAATTGAAGATAGACTGATGATAAAAGATAAGAGAAGAATCTGGACAACTAAAACGTGGTGGCAACAATACCAGATCAGACATGGTGATAGTCTCAGTGGAGTGAAGAGGAGAAAAATACAAAAAGACATTTTAAGAACTAGCATTTAGGGACTGATTCAATTCAGTGCTGGGAATTTGGGGGTTTTCATCATTTAATATTAGCTAAAATGTTGAGCTTTGCTATATGATAAATGGATGCCATTGAATAGGATCAAAAAAAAAAAAAAAAAAAGCAAGGGGACAGTCAACACTTTACTCAAGATTTTTACATGGGATATCCATAATGTCAGTTCGAAGGTGCTATTTAAGCTAGCAAAAATTGTTTTTATTATTGAACTGTAGCTTTAATTCATGGACTCATATATAGTGATTTCTTTCTGTTCTCCAATGTAACCTGTCCCTACAGGCACACATATAATAAATGCGGCCAGCATGGTAGCATATGTCAAGTGGTAGGGAAGGAGGAAATAGGCTTCTATGTTTTATTATGATGGGTTTAGGTAAGTTAAGACCTGTATTCTTTATTCTTAAGATCTCAGAGTAGGAGTTACATAAAAATCATTTGTCTAGTCCTATTAAGCATTATTAGAAAATAAAAAAAATTATATATTTGAGGAAGAAGTGTTTTCTTTGTTTATCTTAATGTGCTTTTGGAGTGTCACAATGCATTAAGAGAGGCTTTAAATGTCTGGAATGGGAGAAACTGTTTACATTTTTTAGCTAAGTGCTCTGCTAAGCACCCAGATAATTTTCAGAAATGTTCCCCAAAGCCAAGAAAAGTCAGGAGAAAAGAAAATCAGAAGAAAAAAGAGTGAGGGAGTGAAAGAGAAGAGGAAGAAATAATTGCTGGGGGAATAGGAGATAGAAGAGACTTGTAATTTGGACAAGTTAGCCCAATGTAATGAAGAGTACTTGCTAAACAGGGTACTTTTTCTGTACTTGATTTGCTCCTACCTTATTATAAGCTATACTTCTGTGTCTGGCTACATTTGAGCATTTACTTTAACTCAGTAATTTTTGAGGAGTAAGCTTAATTCTATAGATTTTGAGAGCACTTATTAATGTCTTCAAATCTTATTAAAGAGCTTTAATTCACACCAATTTAAAATTTAAATCCTTTTATAGAAAGAGATACAAAAAATAATCATCTATTTCAATTATTTCCTTAGGATATATTTGTTCAATAGTGAAATATAACAATTTTTTTATGGGAGTTGGTTAAGCTGTATTGAAACAAAGTGAAATAGTCATGATTTTTCAATTCTGGTTAATTTTCACTGTTAAAAAAATGCCTAGTTTTCATCGACTTCAGGAATAAATTTTTGACTTAATTTTCTCTGTACTAAATTGAAGACTCCTGAAAGGCAAAGTGGCAGAGTGAATGTCGTAGTCTGTTCTCACTGTGCTATGAAGAAATACCCAAGACTAGGTAATTTATAAAGGAAATAAGTTTAATAGACTCACAATTCTGCACTGCTAGGGAAGCCTCGGGAAACTTCACAATCATGGCGGAAGGCAAGGAAGAAGCAGGCACTTTCCTCACGGCCCAGCAACACGGAGAGAGCACCAGCAGGGGAGATGCCAGACACTTATAAAACCATCAGATCTCGTGAGAACTCACTCACCATCGCGAGAACATAATGGGGAAAACCGGTCCCATGGTAATTATTTCCACCTGGTCTCACCCTTGACAGGTGGAGATTATTACAATTCAAGGTGGGATTTTGGTGGGGAAACAGAGCAAAAACATATCCGTGAGCCGAGATATCTACGTTTATCATCAAAAAGGGACCTTCAGAATCTCCTCAGTGAGGTAACCCTAGCCATGCATATCTGCGTCGTATCACACTGACAAGATTTGCTAAGGTCTGTCATAAGGAAGGCATTCAAATTGAATAGCATTTTAAAATTGAGGAGTATTAGAGAGAAAACGTGTGACCATAACGTAAGATTTTTCTGCTTCACCCCAGAAGTCCACAAACGGGAAAAATGAGGGCAGTTTTAATTTGCTAGAAAAAACCCACACCTGAATACATATATCAAACCCTGAGAGATTTAAGGTCTTGTTTTAGCTCTCCATCTAAAGGATTATAGAATACAAAGTTCTGTGCTTTTTTTGTTATTGCTTTTAAAGTTTTCTAATATGATAGATAACTTTAACAAAAAGGTATCTATTAAGTGTGCAATATAGTTGCTTTTCCTCACATGGACAGTCTTGTTTGAATCAATTTGTCTTGATGTAGTTCTAAAGGAATATTTACCTTTAATAGAAATACTAGATATATTTTTCAATGCAGAAGACTTTTTCTCTTAGAAAGAGCAATAATTTGTAGTATAAATAATTAATATTTAAAACTTACTACTCTACTGAAAGAAGACTTTGATTTCTAGGTAATAAATTTTGTGAAGTTTTTGAAACAAATTTTTAAAATTATTTTAGGCAATTTAAGGGATGTTCATTAAGATAAAATGGTTTCTATTCATCTTACCTAGTCTCATATAAATATTAGAGGTGTTTGCAGGATAGAAAAATTATTTATCTCTTACAGACATATGCATAATATAACCATGTGTATATGTATGTTTCTCTCTATATATATGTATGTGTGTGTGTATGTGTGTGTGTGTGTGTGTGTGTATGTATATATACATAATATGTATAGTAGTACTCCCATATCTACAGTTTCCCTTTCTGCAGTTTGTTACTTACAGTCAACTGTGGTCTGAAAATACATGTAATATGATATTTTGGTAGAGAAAGAGAGAGTGATCACATTCACATTATAGTATATTTTTATATTGTTCTATTTTATTATTAGTTACTGTTGTTCACCTCTTACTGTACCTAATTTATAAGTTAAACTTTATCATAGGTATGTATGTTGATGAAAATATGTGGCATACATAGGATTTGGTACTACCTGTGGTTTCTGCCATCCACTGTGGTTCTTGGAATGTATCCTCCATGGATAAGAGGGCACTATTCTTTCTTCTTACCATATATATATGGCAATACTATATACATATATATGTATGTGTGTGTGTGTGTGTGTGTGTGTGTGTGTGTTTGTAGAACTACATAATGTATACAGCTAAGAACCCATTTCCCTAATACTTTCCAGATAGTCTTTCACTGAGCTGAGGATCCCTCATATTCACTATCCTTGTATCTCTTGAATGTGGCTTTTAAGGTCTTGCAGTATCGTTTCCTAACATTGTGTAGACTAGCTTTAAGAGCTAAGCCCTGGTCTTCTTTACCTTTGTGGCTTCAGAGACACCTCACAATGTTTGCTATTTACAAAGTCCTAAATTACAGCTTCTTGAATATATAAATACATAAAGAATGAGTGAATATACAAATGCCATTTGAATAGCTTTTTGTTTGTGCATCTGATGAAACATTCTTATACCACCTATGCTAAAATACACAGAGATCTACTAATAAAGAAGAAATAAATATAAGTGCAAAAATAGTTTAATTTGTCTTTTATTTTTAATTTTTAGAGGTGGGATCTCACTCTGTCACCTAGGCTTGAGTACAGTGGGACAATCATACCTCACTGCAGTCTTGAACTCCTGGGCTCAAGGGATCTTTTTGTCTCAGCATCCCAAGTAGCTGGGACTACAGGAATGCACAACCATGCCCTTTTTTACATTTTTGTAGAGCTAGAGTCACCAATATTGCCTAGGCTGGTCTGGAACTCAATGGCTCCAAGCAGTCCTCCCCACTCTGCCTTCAGAGTCTTTGGGATCACGGGCATGATCACTGTACTCTTCCCTTACACTGGCTTATAAAATGTCTATAACCAGTAAGTAAAATATTTTATTGAGTTATTTTTTAGTTATCAAGCTTTTAAGAATGCATTAAGGGTTATAAGAATATATCTTTATATTTAATCTTACATATGCAGATCACTTTATTCTGCATTCATATTTCAGCTTTCTAAAAAGGCTATCCTATGGTAGAATGATTTTCAGTAAGGGTGCCAAGACCATAAGAAAAGGACTGTCTTTTCATCAAATGGTGTCAAAAGAAGATGATTCTCAAAAATATATATGTATGCTTATGTTCATATAAACTTTATTTATAATACCTAAAAGGTGGAAGCAACCTGAGTTTTTATAGACAGATAAATAGATAAGCAAAATATGACAAATACATGCAATGGAATAGTATTAAGCCTTAAAACATACGATTCCAACACAAGCAACAATATAGGTGACCTTTGAGGATATTATGCTAAGTGAAATAAACCAGTCACACACACACACAAAAACATATTCTGCATGATTCAGCTTATATGAGTTGCCTAAAATAGACATATTCATAGAGAAAAAAAGTGGAATGGTACTTGTCAGGGGCTGGAGGGAGGGAAAATGGGGTTTATTAGTTAATAAGTCTAGAGTTTCGGTTTTGCAAGGTTAAAGATCTGGAGAAGGATGTCGGTGAGGGTCACACAATATCAATATATTTTATACCACTAAACTCTCTACATAAAATTGCTAAGATAATTTTTATATTATGAGTATTTTATCACAATAAAAATTGGAGAAAAAAGACTACACTATGTTTTTGGAAAATATTATTACAGGTTTGATATCTACTTTTTGTTTTTGGGATAAATTTGCTTTTTGGTCAAATTTTGGCATGATTCTGTCCAGTCATTTTCTTCATTGATGTAAAGAAGAATATAGCATGCTGAGAATAGAATGATATGATAAAAAAAAAAAATACTGGGTTAGAAGGCATGAAGCATGTGTTTTCTTTTTGAATGACTCAAGCAGGTCATTTAGGATCTCTGACTCTACTAGTTGAATAGTGATAGATTTGAACTTGAATTAACTTTAGCACTTCCTTCCTCATGTACATTACTAGATTGTTCCTAAATAGTTGATTAGAATGTTAAATCTGAGATAGTTAAGAGATATATTCGGAAAAGAATAAATTATAGCATCATAAACAGGAAGCAGTGAGCAGACCTGTCACTTCTTGATGCAAATTTGCAACTCAATTTATTTCTAACTTACACAAAAACCAATATACAGGAAATGTTCTCACATGTGAAAGGCTAGATCCAGTAAAAGGACAAGAGAAGACATAAATTCTCTCTGTACTTTTTAGCCCAGTTCTTTTTGTCTTTAACTGTAATGCCTATAGCTCTTAAATGTTATTCTGCCCCAGGGCTTATACCACTGAGTTGAAATTCACTGGACAGAGAAAGTTGTTATGTTGAGATCTAACCAAAACAAGATTTTACTGGTTTACTTGGCAGGTCTAATCAACCTTTGCTTGCTTTAAAATTTGAGAAAAAAATGAAAATATTGCTTAGTTTGACAATGTAATATGTTAATCAGTGTTTCGGTGTACACCCAATCATTGCGCATTTTCTTTCATTTGTTTAATCATTACATTATCTTTTCAGTAAATTAGCTTTTAATTTCTCAAATTCACACATGAATACTCCTTAAAGAAGGTTTATTAAGTTGGCTCATTGTCTCTGTGATTCTGATTATCACTGCAAATTAAGGCTTTGCAACATCTCTCTCTGACATTACCTTTCTCCCTACAGCTAAAGAAACATGGTATAATCCACATGAAACTTTGGGCCTTTACATTATGTTTTTTTAATTTAATTTAATTAATTTATTTTTTATTGTACTTTAGATTCTGGGGTACATGTGCAGATCATGCAGAATTGTTGCATAGGTACATACATGGCAAGGTAGTTGGCTGCTTCCATCCCCCTGTCACCTTTATCTGGCATTTCTCCCCATGTTATCCCTCCCCAACCTCCCTAACCGCACTGTCCCTCCCCTAGTCCCCCCCAACAGACCCGTGTGTGATGCTACCCTCCCTGTGTCCGTGTGTTCTCATTGTTCAACACCTGCTTATGAGTGAGAACATGTGGTGTTTGATTTTCTGTTCTTGTGTCAGTTTGCTGAGAATGATGGTTTCGAGATTCATCCATGTCCCTCCAAATGACATGAACTCATCGTTTTTTATGGCTGCATAGTATTCCATAATGTATATGTGCCACATTTTCCTTGTCCAGTCTATTATCTATGGGCATGTGGGTTGGTTTCAGGTCTTTGCTTTTGTAAACAGTGCTGCAATGAACATACATGTGCATGTGTCTTTATAACATAATAATTTATAATCCTTTGGGGATATACCCAGCAATGGGATTGCTGCGTCAAATGGAATTTCTATTTCTAGGTCCTTGAGGAAGCGTCACACTGTCTTCCACAGTGGTTGAACTAATTTACACTCCCACCAACAGTGTAAAATTGCTCCTATTTCTCCACATCCTCTCCAGCATCTGTTGTCTCCTGATTTTTTAATGATTGCCATTCTAACTGGTATGAAATGCTATCTCAATGTGGTTTTGATTTGCATTTCTCTAATGACCAGTGATGATGAGCATTTTTTCAGATATTTATTGGCCTCATACATGTCTTCTTTTGCAAAGTGTCTGTACATGTCCTTCAAGCACTTTTGAATGGGTTTGCTTTTTCTTGTAAATCTGTTTTAGTTCTTTGTAGATTCTGGATATTAGCCCTTTGTCAGATGGGTAGATTGAAAAAATTGTTTCCCAGTCTGTTGGTTTCCAGTTCACTCTAATGATTGTTTCTTTTGCTGTACAGAAGCTCTGGAGTTTAATTAGGTCTCATTTGTCTATTTTGGCTTTTGTTTAGAATATTAACCATTTTCCTAGTTCCTTCTCTATCTTAAACTTTTTTAACTGGAAATTTATCTAGAATTTGAAAGTAAGTAATGTGTACATACAAACACATGTATGTACAATATATCTAGCTATATTATAAAACACACGTGTGTAGAGATTTTTTACATACATACATACCATCCATACATATGATAAATGATGGCTTGTAATTTGATAGTGAGAGACAAAATATTTTTTTTAGAGTATTTTTATCAATTGACTGTACAAGACATCCTCCAAAGCTCTTGACTCCATCAGTTCTGCCCCATCTTACTGCCACCTATTTTCTATATACATATATGTGATTGTATTTGGTACACTATTGTGTATTTAGTTTATAAATTTACAATTCAGTAAAAGTTTGTCAGAATATGTTATGGTGCCATAAACATTTGTATTTATTTTATCAAATCCACTATTTCTTTAATCTTTGAATGGTAGTTAATTCAATAAGAGCTCACTAATAGTAACCACAAACAGAGTTAAAAACTGAGACAACTACATTGAAAAGGAAAGTCAATTATGTAAATATAGTGTTCCAGCCTTATGTACAGGGAATACATTCCCAGTGGAAGCCTGAAACTGCAGATACTGAATGCTATTTACACTATGTATTTTCCCATATGTACATAACTATGATAACATTTAATTTATAAATCAGGCACAGTAAGATTAATAGCAATGACTATAACAAAAGTAAACAATTATAGCAATGTAGTATAATAAAATTTATGTAAATGTGGTCTCTCTTTCTGAAAGTATCCTGTACTGTATTTAACTATTTTCAGACTTTTGTTGATGACAAGTAATTGAAATCACAAAAAACAAAATGCAAATAAAAGGGTCTACCATATTTTCAGAATGGGTCAAATGATACAGAAGTCATTATCTGAGGTATTCACAGATAAGATACAATGGCAAACTCTGCTTGGGCAAATAAAAAAGTTGTTTTACTTTGTAAATTTTTAGAAAATACAACACATAAAATGTATCCTAAAACAAAACAATGAATTCCTTGAGATATTTCTCAGGAGGTAGACAGAGAGAGAATGAGCAGAAGAAACACTGTACAGTTTCTAATATACCAACTATTGTATACATTGTTTCATACAAAGTAATTACATAAAATTAAAATTTTTATTTATACAGTCTCTGTTATCAATAAAGATAAAATTAAGGAAAATAATCCATACATTGTGCCTGCTGTGATGCTATCGCATACATATTTATCTCTGATATATTTAATAAGAAAAATAAAATATTTCAGTTAATATTGTTTATTAAAAGTTTTAGCAATGTACATTGCATTTTTCTTATAAAATAATAAATAAAATTTACTATTTCATTTTAGTGCTAAACTGTTCCTGCATAGTTGAATATTTTAATGCCATACTTCAGACTTAATATTTAAGAATAAGAATCGAATACTATGCAGCTGTAAAAAAAGATGAGTTCATGTCCTTTGCAGAGACATGGATGAAACTGGAAACCATCATTCTCGGCAAACTGTTACAAGGACAGAAAACCAAACACTACATATTCTTACTCATAAGTGGGTATTGAACAACGAGAACACACAGACACAGAGAGGGGAACATCACACACTGGGGCCTGGGGGCGGTGGGGGAGCTAGGGGAGGGATAGAAGGGGTGTGGGGATTGGGGAGAGATAGTGTTAGGAGAAATTCCTAATGTAGATGATGGGGCAATGGATGCAGCAAACCACTACCATGGCACGTGTATATCTATGTAACAAGCCTGCACAATCTGCACATGTACCACAGAACTTAAAGTACAATAAATAAATTTTTTAAATAAAGAATCTAAACTCATTTTATGTTCTATTTTGTCAGGTAGAATGCTCTTGAATAGCATTTTTATACTTCTAAAATACACTGATTCATCCTAATAATAATAGAGATATTTCAATGTCTAAAATTTATTCTAAACCATCACAAATTGACTGTTTGGTATGGCTTTATTGTTAAACACATTTTATCTTACAATTCTTGAGAACTTGTGATTACATATATAAAAAATCATTATTTGTACATTTGTTTAGTAGGTCTGCCAAAACAAAATACTGCAGACTGAGTGGGTTAAGCAACAGAAATTTATTTCTTAGAGGTCTAAAAGCATAAATTCCAATACTAAGGTGTCAGCAAGCTGTTTTCTTCTGAGGTCAGTCTTTCTTTTGGCTATCAGGTGGCAGTCTTCTAGATGCATTGCCACATGGTCTCTGCTCTGCGTGTTTATACCACTAGTACCTCTGTCTCTTGGTCTGTCCTTTTCCTATAAGAAATCCAGTTAGACTAGCTTAGAGCGTACCCTTATGGCCTCATTCGAATGTATTTACAGGCTCACCTTGGAGATATCATAAGTTCATTTCAGACTACCACGGTAAAGCGAATAACACAATAAAGCGAGTCAAAAATTTTTTTGATTCTTTCATGGGTACAAAAGTTAATGTCTACACAATACTGTAGTTGATTGTGTACAATAGCATTGTCTTTAAAAAGTACATATCTTAATTTAAATATATGTTATTGTTTTAAAAGTGCTAAAAATAATCTGAGCTTCCAGAGAGCTGTAATCTTTTTGCTGGTGGAGGGTCTTCCTGCATGTTGATCAGGGGGGTGGTTGCTGAAGGGTAAAGTGTATATGACAATTTCTTAAAATAAGACAACAATGAAATTGGCTGCATCAATTTGGTTCTCCTTTCACAAGATTTCTTTGTAACATGTCATGCTGTTTAGTAGCATTTTACTCACAGCAGAGCTTCTTTCATTATTAGAGTTAATCCTCTCAAACCCTGCGGCTGCTTTATCAACTCAGTTTATGTAATACTATAAATTTGTTGTTGTCTCTTCAACAGTGTACCCATCATCTTTATCATGAGCAGATTTCATCTCAGAAACCACTTTATTTGCTCACACATAAGAAGCAACTCTTCATCCATTAAAATTTTATCATGAAATTGCAGCCACTCAGTCACATTTCAGGCTCCACTTTTAACTCTGGTTATGTTGCTATTTCCACTACATCTGCAGTTACTTCTTCCACTGTAATTTTGACCCTTCAAAGTCATCAATGGCAGTTGGAATCAACTTCTTCCAAATTTCTGTTAATATTGATATTTTGACTTCTTCCTATGAATCACTAATATTCTTAATTTATCTATAATGGTGAGTCCTTTCCAGAAGGCTTTCAGTTTGTTGTGCACTGATCCACCAGAGGAATCACTATGGTAGCTTTAGCTTTAAAATATGTATTTAAATAATTAGACTTGAAAGTGAAAATGGCTCTTGACCCATGGGCTGCTGAATGAATGCTGTGTTAGCAAGCATAAAAGCAACATTAATCCCCTTGCATAATTCCATAGGGCCTTTAGGTAACTAGGTACAGTGTCAATAAGCAGTAATATTTTGAAGTAAATCTTCTTTTCTGAGCAATAGGTCTCAACACTGGGCTGAAAATATTCAGTAAACCTTAAAATCTTTGGTAAACCTTACTGTAAAAAGATGTACTGGCATCCAGGCTTTGTTGTGCCACGTTTATGATACAGGGAGAACATATTTATCATAGTTCTTCAGGGCCCTAGAATTTTCAGAATGGTACATGGTCATTGGCTTCAACTTAAAGCCACTAGTTGCGTTAGCCCTCAGAAGAGAGTCAGCTTGTCGCTAGGAAGTTTTGAAGCGTGGCATCAACTCCTCACTTACTATGAAAGTCCTAGATGACATTTTCTTTCAATATAAGGCAGTTTCACCTATATTAAAAACCTGTTGTTTAATGTAGTCACCTTCATCAGTTATCTTAGTTAAATCTTCTGGATGACACTGCAGTTTCTAACATGCACATTTGTTGCTTCACCTTGTACTTTTATATGATGGAGCTTCTTTCCTTAAACTTCACGAATCAACCTATGCTAGCTTTCAACTTTTCTTCTACGGCTTCCTCACATCTCTTAGCCTTCACAAAATTGAAGAGAGATAGGGCCTTGTTGTGGATTAGACTTTGGCCTAAGGAAATGTTGAGGCTGGTTTGATCTATCCAGATCATTAAAACTTTCTCCATATCAGCAATACGGTGATTTCAGTTTCTTGTCATTTGTGTTTTCACTAGAGTAGCACTTTTAATTTATTTCAAGAACATTTCCTGTGCATCCACAACTTGGCTGATAGGCACAAGAAGCATAGCTTTCAGCCTGTCTCAGTTTTTGATATGCCTTTCTCACTGAGCTAAATAATTTATAGCTTTTGATTAAAAGTGAAAGACATGTGATTCTTCCTTTTAGTTGTACACTTGGAAGCCATCGTAGGATTATTAATTGGCCTAATTTTACTATTGTGTGCCTCAAGGAACAGAACCGAGAGGGCCAGGAAGAGACAGATTAGAAAAGCCTGATCAGTAGAGCAGTCAGAACACACACAACAATAATGGATCAACTTGGTGTTTTATATGGGTACAGATTATGGTACCCCAAAACAATTGCTATTGTAACACCAAAGATCACTGATCACACATCACCATAACAAAGCACGAAAAAAGCTGAAACTATTATGAGAATTATCAAAATGTCACACAGAAATGTTAAGTGAGTACATGCTGTTGGAAAAATGGCACCAATAGAAGCACTTGAATCATGTTTGCCACAAACCTTCAGTTTGTAAAAAAATGCAATATCTGTGAAATGCAATGAAGGGAAATGCAATAAAACAAAACAAAGTATGCCGAATCTTCTTAAAGGCCCTATTCTGAAGACAGTCACATTCTGAAGTACTATAGATTAGAGCTTCAACAAAATATAACTTCAGAAAAACATAATTCAGCTCATAACGTTTAGGTAGAATGTTTTATATTAAATAATTTATATATATTATATTTATAGTATAATGTATACTTAATTATAGTACATAAATCTATATATAATGTGCATATATAAAAACTATTATTTATATTATAACATGATACATTTATATATGTATTTTAATATTATATATAAATTATATAATATATATAAATTTATAGGTAATTAGAACAAAATATATAACCTACTTATAGATGACCTATATACTAGGTCATTTCATTTTATGATTAAGATAAATAAAATTATTTTCTTGTTGTATATAGCCATAATTTGAGGAATTTAAAGGTTATTTTAATTCCTTTTTAATTTTAATTTAATTCCTATTTAATTTAATTTAATTCCCATTTAATTTTAATGTATGTTATTAACATCACATGCTATGCCTGTATTTTTATGATTCGAAATAGCAGAATTACCTGATTTCTAATCTTCTTACTTAAATCTTAATTTCATTTCTAAAAATTATATGGAAGCAGAATAAAATGCAAAAATAATTCTATCAAATTGTTGCTTTTTCTAATTTCAATATTTATATATCACCTCAGAAGCTTAAGTTTTAAAAGTTTTAAGCCACGTAAAACATATTTTTTAATGACTATTTTTGAATATTGTTGCATGACTACACATACCATCCACACAGTGTTGAGGGTAAACATGTTTTCTCTGGTCTTCCTGACACTAGCAATTATGTACTACCTTAAAAGAGTTCCAGATAAGATGTTCGATTAAATGCACTCAGTACTTTGGTAAGTCTTTTTATTATTATGTATTACCATACACTTGAATGTTCTTGTTAATCTTTCCATGGACTTTTAGATCAGAAAAAAATAATTCAGCAGTGTTTAAGGATCTACTTTATAAAAACTATATCTAAGAGTAAGAGATTTAGAATACCCTATTTCTACAGTCTGCCTAAATAATATTTTAAATGGAAAAACTTACTTTAAAAAAAGCATTTCATTTTTACTTTTTTTCCATTTGTCCATTCTTTTCTGTTTGATCACTAGTGAATAATGTGGAAATTCATTATAGTGAAAAATATAAACATTATTAATATTTATATTCGTATCACAAAATAATGGAGATCCTATAGCCACCACATACCAGGACTTTTTTTCTACATTTGTTTGGTTATGATTAAAAAAATATAGTTGAAATTCCTAATTTCCTGGACTAGGCAATGAAACAATGGACATAGACATAAAACCTACAGAGAAACACAACAATATTCTGAGTATTCTATAAATAGATATTTGTGATTTTGGGTAACATTTTTAGTTACATAATTATACAAAAATTACTGTGACTGAATGAACCTTAGAAAAAATGAAGATAACAGGATTTTTCTTGGTCACTTCACCACATAGACGTGAGTGTTTTAGGGCGTGGCTTTTTCACTCCATTATTTTCTTACTCCTTTGGTGATCTCTAAACCTACATGGATGTTATATAGGTAAATGGAGTTTGAGGTGAAGGTCGAGGATGGAGATATATGTACGGAATCATCAAAATACAGCTAATCTTTATGTATTTAACATCCATGTATCTAACATCCATGTCTAATAGATAGTTCAAATTTAACTTATTTAACTTGTCTCCTTATCTTTCGACCAAAACCTTTCTTTCTGTATTCTTTCTTAACTCAGAAAATTTCACTGCCTTTTACCCAATGACTCATATCAAAAATCTAACCACATCTTCCAAAAAGATCACTGTAAGGAGCCAAATAGTAAACTATTTGAAGAAACATTATCATTGCATGTTTAACTCCATTAAATAACCTTTGTGGATTAATAAAAAAGATTAATCTTTTTTTGTCTGTAAACTGCCTTATATTGCTCATTTCAGGACATAGAAATCTGAATTGTTTTGTCTACTACAACATGGAAACATACTGATTTTCAATAAATTAGTGATAAAATGCACAAATGAAATTGATGTCATAATTTGTGTGTTTAGTTGTGCCCTCAAGAGAGATATACTGAAGTCTTAAGCACTAGTCCCCGTGTATATGAACTTATTTGGAAATTGGGTCTTTGCAGGTGTAGTCAAGATGAGGTCATACTGGATTAGAATGGATCTTATTCAAATAACTGATATTCTTATAAGAAAATAAAAACTGTCATTTAAAAAATTTAGAGTGGGAAGAACCAAAGCATACGAAAATATAGACACAGGTGGGAATTATATCTCCACAATGTCAAGAACAGTCTGAAACTACAAAACCCCCAGAGGGAACCAACCTTGCAGAGAACTTGATTTTGGATTTCTGGCTTCCAGAACTGTAAGACTATACATTTCATGTGTAAAACCACCCAGTCTGTGGCACTTTGTTACAACAGCTCCAGGACACTAATACAGATTTTGATATTGGATAATAACGTCTGGCTATAACAAGTATCTAAATGGTGGCTTTGGAAGTTGGTACTGAGTACAGGTTGGAGGAGTTTTGAGACATATGATAGAAGAAGCTGGCTGCCTTAAAGATATTATTGGTAGAAAATAGATGTTAAAAGTGTTCCAAAGTAAAGTATCAGATGAAAATAAGGAGTGTGATATTGAACACTGGAGGAAAGGTGATCCTTGTCATAAAGTGCATAAAACTTGGGCTAATTATGTTCTGCCATTGAGTAAAGTGTAGAACTTGGAAGCAATGAACTTGAATATTTAACTAAATAGATTTTGAAGCCATATGTTGAAGATACAATCTTGTTTTTTCTTGCAGCTTCTAGTAGAATATTTAAAAAGGAGATAAGTTTGGAAAAGAACTGCCAAACAAAAATGAATCAGCATTTGATGATTTAGAAAATTCTCAGCATATCTAGAGCCAAGAGTGTGGCTGGACAAACTTTTGGTGAAGAGATTAGGTATGTGACTCATCTAGCCTATCAACCATTTCATCTAGAGCAAGGGTTAGAAATAGGGTTATCCAGCTAGGCTTCATGAAAATGTTCATGTCTAATTGTGTGCCCCCTTTGCATCTATGGAAGACCAACAAGGTTTTTAATACTTTTATTTTCACAGATATTCTAATAGCCAGGACTAAAAGAGACAGAGAAAGGATGGAATGAAGGAAGAATGATTCCTAGAGCAGCACTAAAGATAATTCAAAGAAGGTGGGGGGCTCCTGCTGCCACAGAGGGTAGAAAGGGCAGGTCACTGAGCTACAGAAGGTTGCCCTCAGGCCTTAAAATCTACGTGATTTGCTTTGCTTGATTGCAAACTTGCTTTTGAGTAACAATCAATTTATTCTTTCTTTTTTCTCTCTTTCTGAATTGAAATGTGCTATGGTCAAATGTTTGTGTTTCCCCAAAATTCATATGTTGAAATCCTAATGCTCAAGATGATGGGAATAGGAGGCAGGGCCTTGGGAAGTGATTTGATTATGATAACAGAGCCATGAATGAAATTAGTAACCCCAAAGAGCTCTTCCACCATTTGAGAACACAGTGAGAAAGTACCAACTATACACCAAAAAATGCACTCTCACTAGACTCTGAATCTGTTATCACTTTGATCTTGAACTTTCTAGCCCCCAGAACTGCGAGAATAAACTTATAAATTATTGTTTATAAGTTACCCAGGATATGGCATTTTATTACAGCATCCCAAACAGAATGTCTACCCTGTGTTAGCCCCACAATTTGATTTTGGAAGGAGAAAATGTGTTGTTTAGTTTCATAGGTCTGTAGTTGGAGGAGAATTTTGATTCAAAATTGTCTATACTTAGAATTTCATTTATTTTTGATGTAGATTATTTAGATGGTGAGATTAGACATTTTGAATTGACAGATGAGATTTGGGACTTAAGAGTTAATGGTAGAATAAACTAATACTTTTTAATGGTAGAATAAACTAATGTTCGGATGAGGTGAATGAATTTTTCACATGTGATAGACAAGAGTTATTATGAAGCAGACAATCGATTGTTGTGGATTAAATATTATTTCTCCACGGACAAACTTTGAATGTAACAATGATGGGTTGAATTGCATCCTCCAAAATGTTATGTTCAAGTCCTAATCCTGGCTATCTATGAATGTGATCCTATTTGGAAATAAGATCACTGCAGAACTAATCAAATTAAGATGAGGTCATACCTAATAATTATGAGCATTAATCTAATGACTGATGCTCTTATAAGAGGTAAAGAGATACAAAGAGACAAAGACCCAAGGAAGCCACCATATGATGACAGAGGCAAAGATGGGAGTGGTCTGTTGACAAGCCAAGGAACAGAAAGTATTGCCAGCAATACCAGAAGCTAAGAGGCATGGAAGAGAGTTTCTCCAAAAGTCTTTTGCCAGCTTGACTTTGGACTTCTATCTTCCAGAGCTGTGGCAGGATAAATTTCTGTTGCATTAAGACACCAAGTTTGTGGTCATTTGTTACAACAGGCTTAGGAAATTAATACCATGAGTTTATTTGGAAATAGAATCGTTGCAGATATAAACAGTTAAGAAAAGGTTATATTGGATTAGGGTGAGCACTAATCCAGTGTTCTTATAAACAGAGAAAACAGTTTTTATAAGCCGAGAAAACAGATACAGAGACATACACAAGGGGAAGATAACCACGTGAAAACAGAGGCAAAGGCTGGAGTTAGGCTGCTGTTAACTAAGCAGTGCCAAAGACTAGCTGTAAACACCAGATCACAGGAGGAGGATCAGAGGTAGCAAGGCCCTGATAACACCTCAAGTTTAGACTTTTAGACTCCAGAACTGTGAAAGACCTTTTAGTTGACTCTTGTGTCTCTTTGGTATACTCCCATGAATACGTTTTGTTTTGAGTTTTCTGGACCACTTTTTTTTTTTTATCATCTAGTACTAAAAATGCTGTAGTGTCATCTATTTCTTGCCCCAGCCCTAAAATCAAGCATTTCTTTAAGAAGCTCTGGAGGATGGTATTAGGAACCAAGGCAGGATGCCAGGTACATGCTTGAATTTTCATAGTACTCTCTCATCAAATGAAAATGAAGAACGATAACATCAAAAAAAAAAAAAACTGAGAAAAAAATGCTAGTACAAATAAGACTTTATAGAACCTTACTCTATTTATTAATTAATATAAATATCTATTATATTTATGTATTATATCTGACTTTCAGAAATGTTACATAGAGGAATATTTGTGAAGTTTTTATTATTAAAGATTAATTCACTGAAAGTTAGGTTGTGCTCTGTAGTAGCACTTCCCCACTATCTTGCATGTTTTCGGATCTTTAAACAATGATTTTAATGTTGCAGTTTTGGAAAGATATGTAATGAATCAATAGGATATTCCCAGTTTTTCTCCTCTATGGATTTATAGTTGAGTCATTAAATTCATTACTTTATAACCGTTTTCTTCTATTTGCCTTTCCAGAAATATAATGAAGTAACTCACATTGGCGTTAAAACCTGCCTGGATATTTGTCTTTGCTTAGCTAATTGACTGCCTACCGCAACTGCTCTGTAGAAGGTCTTCTCTTTTCTTGACCATCAGTCTTTCTAGAAATTCATTTGGTTCTTAGAGTATAGAAGTTTCATTCATAGAGGATATTTTGGGAAAACAAAACTCTCTTGATTTAAGACCTCAAAATCATGTTTACTTGTACACAAAGTCACATAATAAATAACTGTAAAAATGAGTAGAGAATTCTATTGCTTCTAATTACACATTATGATTTTTTACCTTTTTTAACATTCACATTACTTCAATTGCATCCTCATTTCTAGTCCATGCGTCTTTTAAAGAGCCTATAGTTCATTCCTTCCATTCCTCAAGTAAATGAATCTCTAATACTTCACTTTTTTCAATTGTACCATTCATCCTGTTTCATCTTACCTGTTTCTTAGAAAAGTCAGACACTAAATAAGACATGATATTCTTTTTTTTTTTTGAAACGGAGTTTCGCTCTTGTTACCCAGGCTGGAGTGCAATGGCCTGATCTCGGCTCACCGCAACCTCCGCCTCCTCGGTTCAGGCAATTCTCCTGCCTCAGCCTCCCGAGTAGCTGGGACTACAGGCACATGCCAGCATGCCCAGCTAATTTTTTGTATTTTTAGTAGAGATGGGGTTTCACCATGTTGACTAGGATGGTCTCGATCTCTTGACCTCGTGATCCACCTGCCTCGGCCTCCCAAAGTGCTGGGATTACAGGCTTGAGCCACCGCGTCCGGCAAGACATGACATTCTTAAATGTTCTTCTTTCCTTCCAAATTTTTCTAAGTACAAGTCCATTCTCACTCAAAAATGTGTATTATAAGTCAAGTACTATGTCAGGCTCTTGCAGTATAAGATAAATAAGACAAACCTAGCCTTCAAGGAGATCACTATCTGAAGTCTTCATAAAACCAAACCTTTCTGGATATTATTAATGCCAAAGCCTCTTATATTTTTGAGGATTATTCCACATTAACAATTTTTCTGTCTGTTACATATTCAAAAAACTCCACTGGACTCTTCTCCTTACCTTATGACCATAGTAAGGACCATTTAATGACTTAAGGATTAATTAAGTAAACACTAAAAGAGCACAGTAATTTAAGAGAATGTTAGATAGGTTAAATGATTGAAATCTCTGGTGATTACAGGGAGATAGTAGAAGTTAATTTTGGAAATATACATAGGATGAGAACATAAAAAGTCATCCATGCCTTGTAGGATATCCAGGAATGGACAGGAGGAAGAAATTGAAACACATGCCTAGCTTAGTGTTTTTCAGTAACTAGGTGCTGAGTTTTCCTACTGTCTTTTCGTCTTGAAGCCCTGTCAGGTACAACTAAAAGTAGATGCTGGCTTTGTATTTATAGCAGAAGCAAGGTCACTTAAAAATGGGTAAAGCTGAAGAACTGCAAAATTGAGTAGGGAAATGTGAGTTATTTTTTGCCTCCAATGTCCTTGTACATTGCTTAAAATCTGGTGAATTTGGATAAAGAGAAGACAGATTTAATGTGGAGAATGAGTCAATATGAAAGAGGCTTCAAGTACTAATTTTAATTAGAAGGGCTTGGCTCGTTCCGATAAGATTTGATATTACTATGTGCTTTTGGTTCTTCTCTACAAATGAGAGTCTCTAATACTCACTTCCAATTTTAGTTGCTATTAACAGATGGGTCCTTCTACACTTTCTGGTAGTTTTCTGTTGAGAATCTAGAGGCTGCTCTCACTCATAAAGCTGCCAGAAACCCCATTGTCCTGCCTCTACACGAGTGTTATCCTTCATGATATGATAGAGGAGGTGATTTTATCTACTTCCTCATGTTTTGGAGTTTATGAAACAGCCTGTCATTTGCCTTGTTTGTGTTATCAGTTGATTTTTAATTTTTCTATTATACTTAGTCTGCTTCTGTGCATAGACTTGATTGTAACAAAATCTGTCTATTACTGTCCTTTTCCAAAATTTTCATAATTGTATTTAACAATAATTATAGTACTAAATCATTTTATAAATTTTACTTTAGATGTATACTATATCCAGCATTGCTCCCCATGTTATACCTCCCCACCCCCCCCCCCCCCCCCCCCCCCCCCCTGTCCCCCCCCCCCCCCCCAACTGCCCCCGTTGTGTGATGCTCCTCTCCCTGAGTCCACATGTTCTCATTGTTCAACACCCGCCTATGAGTGAGAACATGTGGTGTTTGGTTTTCTGTTCTTGTGTCAGTTTGCTGAGAATTATGGCTTCCAGATTCATCCAAGTCCCTATAAAGGACATGAACGCATCATTTTTTATGGCTGGGTAGTATTCTATGGTGTATATGTACCACATTTTCTTTGTCTAGTCTATCATTGATGGGCATTTGGGTTGGTTCCAGGTCTTTGCAACCACTGTAGAAGACAGTGTGGCGATTTCTCAAGGATCTAGAAACAGAAATTCCATTTGACCTAGCAATCCCATGCCTGGGTATACACCCAAAGAACTATAAATCCTTCTACTATAAAGACACATGCACATGTATGTTCATTGCAGCCCTGTGTACAGTAACAAATACTAAATCATTTTAACTTGTGGTCACAAAATATAAAATATTTTGAACCGATATTCAAGAAATGGGATTTTTTGCTTGAAAATTCATAATGACCTGCACTTATTATTGTACTAAAGAGACAGGTAAGCAGATAATAATATTTGAATATAAAAATTTCATAAAAGCATTAAAATGTTACTTTACTCTGAAGTAAATGTATCAGTATCACTCTGAATTTAATTTTGGAAAACTTAACCTTAACTCTATCATTAATATCCTACTTGGAAGTGTGATACATAGTAGTGGGTTCAATGGTGCTTCTCCACCCACAAAAGCTACTTTCATGCAAAAACTGTGACTATGTTATTGTCTTGGAATAGTTTATTTGCAGATGTAATTAAAAATCTGAAAATGACATTAACCTTAATTACTTTGGACCTTAAATCCAGTGATAAGAGTTCTTATAAGAGAAGACAAGAGGAAATCTCATAGAAGGAAAGGCAATGAGAAGATAAAGGCATTGATTAGAGTTACACGTCTATGAATTAAGAAGGGCCAAGTGCCATGGGAAGCTTCCAAAAGATAGGAAACAGGCATAAAATGCATCATCCCTTGGAGGAAAAACCGCCCTATCTACACTTCGATGTTGTACTTCTGCCCTACAGAAGTATATGATAATAAATTTTGTTGTTTTAAGCAACTTTGTTTATGGTAATTTGTTATGGCAGCACCCTAGAAAATTAATACATGCACTATCAAATGTGAGATGTTGCTGTTTCTAGATATCTTTAAATTAATTAAATATACCTTTAGCAAGTGAATTGAACAAGGATACTCTTCATGAGACATCCATGCAGTTTTTTAAAAAATATACCCTATGCAGCCATAAAAAATGATGGGTTCGTGCCCTTTGTAGGGACATGGATGAATATGGAAACCATCATCTCAGTAAACTGACACAACAACAGAAAATCAAACACCACATGTTCTCACTCATACGTGGGTGTTGAACAATGAGAACATATGGATACAGGGAGGGAGGGGAGCATCACACACTGGGGTCTGTTGGGGAGGACTAGGAGAGGGACAGCGCAGGGTAGGGAGATTGGGAGGGATAATATGGGGAGACATGCCAGATATAGGTGACGGATGGACGGAGGCAGCAAACCACATTGCCATGTATGTACCTATGCAAAAATCCTGCATGATCTATACATGTACCCAGAATCTAAAGTACAATAATATATATATATATATGTATATATAAAAATGAAATTACCTTCTGAGATTGACACAGAATTAAACAGATTAATGGAGCCAAATAAAATGTATTGAACAAACAAAATATATATTTATATATATTATATGTATATTATATATATATATATATATATATCCTAGAAACCGATCTCACTTTTTAGATAAAATTTTATTCATTGTAACATTATAACTAATGTTATATTATCATATTTATGAATAGACAAGTAATATTAATAAAGAAGACCAATGCAATTATTAAAAAAATTAATGTCTATGTATCAAAGTTCTGCTCTATCTCAAATACTCCCCACATGCCAAACAGAAAGAATGCTAAGCAAAAACGAATATGTAGAAAAAGGCAATTACAGATTCCATTTATACATAAAAACACTGGCTAGGTAAATAATCTAGGTAAGCATCCAGGTAAAGACATCTACCTCTCTTAATGTTAAATTATTTGTCTATAAAATCAGAATAAAAAATTCTTTATAAACCACCTGAAATTATTTCTTTGTGTCAAAGTATTTGGTCACTTTTTTGGGGGGTTAATAAATTCCAGATAATTTCTTAAAATTGGACATAAATTTTTTACTACTAAGTAGATTTTGTCATTTCTGTACTAAAATAGACAGTACTTTACGGAACATTACCCATAAGTTTTCTCTAATTAACTATATACACATTATACATAGATACTAGAGGAATACAAAATGTGGAAGCATATACTCTTGTAGTTTAGAGTGTTTGAACAGTCATAAGAAAAGTCACATAAAAATCATATATCAAGGCAAAGTATGTACTTTCTGAATAAATAGGTACTAGTGACTCAAAAACTCTTGAAGATGGCATAAGGTAATGTGTATGAAATTCCAGTAATTCTATGAAGAAGGTCATTGGTAGCTTGATGGGGCACTTCAAACTTCATATGGAACTAAAAGAGAGCCTACATAGCCAAAACAATCCTAAGCAAAAAGAACAAAGCTAGAGGCATCAGGCTGCCTGACTTCAAAATATACTACAAGGTCACAGTAATCAAAACAGCATGGTGCTGGTACTAAAACAGAGACATAGACCAATGGAACAGAACAGAGGCCTCAGAAGCAGCACCACATATCTACAATTATCTGATCTTTGACAAACCTGACAAAAACAAGCAATGGTGAAAGGATTCCCAGTTTAATAAATGGTGTTGGGAAAACTGGCTAGCAACGGATAGAAAGCAGAAACTGGACACCTTCCTGACACCTTACACTAAAACTAATTCCAGATGGGTGAAAGATCTAAACATAAGACCTAACACCATAAAAACCCTAGAAGAAAACCTAGGCAAAACCATTCAGGACATAGGCATCGGCAAGGACTTCATGACTAAAACACCAAAAGCAATGGCAATAAAAGCCAAAATAGACAAATGGGATCTAAATAAACTTCAGAGCTTCTGTACCACAAAAGAAACAATCATTAGAGCAAACTGGCAACCAAAAGAATGGGAAAAAATTTTTGCAATCTACACATCTGACAAAGGGCTAATATCCAGAATCTACAAAGAACTAAAACAGATTTACAAGAAAAAACAAAGAAACCCACTCAAAAGTGGGCAAAGGATATGAACAGACACTTTTCAAAAGAAGACATATATGAGGCCAACAAACATATGAAAAAATGCTCATCATCACTGGTCATTAAAGAAATGCAAATCAAAACCACATTGAGATATTATCTCACACCAGTTAGAATGGTGATCATTAAAAAATCAGGAGACAACAGATGCTGGAGAGGACGCGGAGAAATAGGAACACTTTTCCACTGTTGGTGGGAGTGCAAATTAGTACAACCATTGTGGAAGACAGTGTGGCAATTCCTCAAGGATCTAGAAATAGAAATTTCATTTGACTCAGCAATCCCATTACTGGGTATATATCCAAAGGATTACAAATCATTTTATTATAAAGACATATGCACAAGTAAGTTCATTGTGGCACTGTTCATAATAGCAAGGACTTGGAACCAACCCAAATGTCCATCAACAATAGATTGGATAAAGAAAATGTGGCACATGTACGCCACAGAATACTATGCAGCCATAAAAAACAATAGTTTGTGTCCTTTGTAGGGACACAGATGAATCTGGAAACCATCATTCTCAGCAAACTGACACAAGAACAGAAAACCAAACACCACATCTTCTCATTCATAGGCGGATGTTGAACAATGAGAACACGTGGACACAGGGAGGGGAGCATCACACACTGGTCAGTTGAGAGGGCCAGGGGAGGGAAAGCAGGGAGTGAGGGGGTAGGGAGGAATAACATGGGGAGAAATACCAGATGTATGTGATGGAGAGATGAAGGCAACAAACCACCTTGCTACGTACGTACCTATGCAACAATCCTGCATGATCTGCATATGTACCTCAGAACCTAAAGTGCAATAATAAAAATAAAATCCAGTAATTATATCTATTTATTTGCAGGATATCAGGGTATTGGTTCTCTACCTTCATGCTAAAAATGCAAATTACCAATAACTAGTTGAGACTCTTCATACTCCTTCTACCCACATAGATTATTAGGTGCTTGATAGACTTTCATGAGAGAAGAAAGGTGAAATCTAAAAATAAATTGCTATATAAAAAAGCCTACGTCTACCAAAAACAAAGGCTTGGAATTTCTGATTCAGACAGTCACTGCTGAATGATAATGTTCTTTGGATCAATGAACACAGCACATCCACTTGTAGCTGGAACAGTGTTTGCCACATTTATTTTCCCTCTTTTAATTTCTATTCATTCTTTTTCTTTCTTCTCAAAAATTTCAGCCCTTAAGTTCTTATTCAGAGAGTTGTGTTTTCCAAGTAGATATGCACCTAACATTTACCATTTATTTCTTTTAATATTAATATATTTTCCCAGTTTTACTGTAATTCATTTATTTCAGTATCTCCTTGAAAACTTGACTTGCATACATTACTGAGTATTTGACAGTACTTGTTTCTCTATTTGGAAATGTTAAAATCTTTGTTTCTTTTTTACATAAGTTAAATCAAATTTTAAAGTCACAGATGCAGCTTAGTTTTAGCAGAACATTATACCATAATGTAATTATTTCTTATTTTTGTCAATTATTTATCTATTGGTATTGAATTATTAGTCTCTGTGGTCTCCTGATTCTTAATTTATTAGTAATGAAATAAGGTGTTGGTTTGTTCTTTTTAAATTAATTTAATAATCAGTCCAATTAAAGATCATAAATACCTAGTAGTAAGGAGAGAGAGTAAGAGAGAGAAAGGAGAGAGATATTGAACACAAACCAAACATAATGGTATTTTTATTTCCCTCACCCTAAGTATTAGCAGTTCTTCACCTGAGCACAAAAACATTTGAGATTCAGATGGAAACATGCTTTCTGAGCAAAATGTACACATTGACTACACAAACATAATTTGCTTAAATTATAAAAACACACAGATGTCTTTGAAGCATTTCTCTGGTTGTTGCCTTCATGTTGATAAAGATCATGACTTAACGACACATGAAATGAGCAACAATGTCATGTCATTAAGAAGGCAACAACACAACTTTGTTGTTAAGAAAGAGACTTGCTAATAGCAGGAATGCAGTCACATAATTCTAACTGAAAGAACATAGTAAGGAGAAAAAACTTCTACTGCCTAAGCAGTTCTGGGAAAGTACAAAACAGAATATAATGACTACTTTAAATGGAAATGTAAATAAAATCTTTCAGATACTCAAAGAATAGACTTTTGATTGACTGTGTGATCTGGTAGTCAACAAGAAAGGCAGAGAAAATGCAGACATATTGTATGAATGGCAATTACAACAAATATTTAAATTGTACTTAGTGTTTTCTAAGTGCTTTTACATATATTAACTAATTTAATTCTTATAACAACCATCTCCAATTGAAACAAGTATTACCATCATTTTTCAGATGAGGACCATGAACTAGAGAGCCTGAATAACTGCAACAAAACTGGTAACGGATGGATTTAGATTTTGGACTCAGAAAGCCTGGCTCCAAATCTGTATTCCTAACCATTATCCTATTCCAACTCCTTAAGGCAGAAGTGTAACATGATTAGATTCTAGGGTAAGAATGGAAAGCACGTAGTTTGAATGCTGTCAGTCAGTCACTTGGAACTGGATAGTATCGGCAAACTTTGGCAATAAATATTTCTATGTCTTCCCACTTAACCACTGTTGCTTAATTTAGCATACTATAAAACCATTCCCAATAAATAAGAACTGTCTCTAAATGAAAAACTATGTTGTATGCCTGCTAGAGCACTAATTATCTCTCAGTATAAGAATAAAATGGAAGGATTAAGAGCTGCAGAATGAGAGAATAATGATACACTTTTGTGATAATCTAAATAAAGAAGAACAAAACAAAATGGGGCCAAATTAAGGCAATTTCTATGAAATAGAAAAATAAATAATGGAAGAACTTTGCAACTAGATTAGAACCTGTTAGCAGGCTGGAACTAAACCTCACACCTATACAACATGCGTTTCTAACAGATACATATGTTTATTCTTACTGGAATCACAATATTCCTCAGATATTTATTGATCTAAGCATGATAGTCTATCTGCCTCCCCCAAAAAGGAAGCTTTAGTATTTTACCGAGATGGAAAACATGATATGGAATGTGTGAGAAAGCGTGGAAATTGATGATGAGAAAAATGATTATGTTTTAAAAATAATAGTTGTTTTAATTAGTATGCCCTACACATAGCCTACTCAGTATTTTGAGAGAAGAACAGAGAGAAGGAAACTCAAACTTTGTATATAGTTAGAAGAACAATTTTACCAGTTAAACCATGTACTCTCTTTTGTTTATTCACAAACGCTGTGACTGAAGATGTTTGGGGTAGATGGAGTAGGAGGGCGTAAGCTAAAATCTTTGGCTCAGGGAGAAAGCATTTTTGTCTTGTCCCTGCTAGTTATTCACATTATGTAAAATTTTTACACAGAAGCTGTACAATCCCATCAGTGCTATAAGTTCAATCCTCTAAAAGTGCATAGTAGGTATTTTTAACAACAGAGCTAAATTTTTGAAACTGCTTTGTATATTTGCAGTTTCATTTGATTTTACTTTACAATTTTAGTCTTAAATTATTGGTGAAGACATATTCTAGATTTTTATTAGTTGAATGATATGATTTTCTATACTCAAACACATATCTTTAATTCTTTTATATTTGAATTACAGTCTCTATTGAACTCTGTGGGTCTATAGTGCAAGATAAAGTAATGCAGTTCAGTGTTTAAGAATTCAGTTTATGGAGTAAGAAAAAGCAGGAAGAGTATCAGGCTTTACCTCTTCATGCAAGCCTCACTGGGAAACAAAATTCAACATTATTGTTTCACATAAAGGGACGTGAAAAAATATATCACTTACAGAGTGTGGGCAGGGTTAAAGAGAACAGTAAGAGACGTTGAAGCATTTAAGACTAGCAACTGCAGTAAGCCATTCATTTCTATGGGAGAGAAGAATGCACTCTGGAAGGAGAAAGTGCATCTGGAGGAGAGGCCAATTGGAAACAGCTGCTGTTGAATCTGGAGGAAGGACAACTAGAAGCAACTCGCACATTCATGGAGAGATTCAGATACTTCCAAAAGTTTCGTAGCAGAATAAAGCAGGAAGGAAACACCTAACACGTTATGTACTCCAGGAAAGAAACACCTAAAATGTTATTTACTCTTGTAACTGAATTTACCAGTAGCTTCCACTGATAAAGCTCAACCAAAGGGAAGCAGTAAGGGAGATGCATTCCATAGGAGTCAATTCTTGAGGCAAAGAACAGATTAGAAAAATTAAAGAACAGGTGTGGGTGGAGAAAATTAAACTGATAATAATCATTCCACAATCCTGTACTCTCTGAATGAGCCTCAGCTAACCCATCTACAAAACAGGCACAATATAATTATATATCAGAGTTGTCATGGTTAAATACAATTAACATAATGGATACAGAGACTATTCATATCAAGCATTCAGTAAAGCTGATCAGAGGCTTCCAACTGAAGACAGCAACTTCACTTTTCTATTTTTTTCTTTCTTATACTTAGGATCCTACTAAAATTATTGTATGAAATAAAAATGCTATTAAGTCATAAGCACAAAGAGAAAGGTCTGGGTTCATTACTTGACTACAGATTTTAACAAATTTTTGCAACATAGGTTGACAAGTGGTAACTGATTTAGCTGAGAGAAGTATTTAATGAGTTGATAGGGTCATATGTCAAGTATAGGTCTCAAAATAGGGCAGTCATTTAAAAGACTGAAACCATCAAACCAGAACATTCTTGCTCTCAAAATGACATCAACTACATGCATGTCTCTGAGATAAGAAACAAGAGGTTTATTCTCAGGAGAGTTGAATGGGATACACTTAGAACTAACAATAGCAGATATGATGATTTGGAGATTGGGAAGAAAGAATTATTTTTTAAATGCCAGCAGCTCACATGGTTCTATCCTATAGCTCAGATGTTGAACTAGGAACTAAGCAAGAGAAAGGCGTGCTTATCTCAAAACAAAACAAAAGAAAACAAAACAAAACAACACACATATACACCAGAGAAAATAACTCTATAAGCTGATATTTAATTTCCTTTAATGAAATGATTTAATCCCATGCTGAAACTTTAATAAAATGATTTTCCCCCAATCATCCTAAAATGTAGTTCAAGAAATAACAGAAGGTGCTCTCTTTATTTCCTCTATTTGAATGTTGGCCTGCCTTGCTAGGTTGGGAAAGTTCTCCTGGATAATATCCTGAAGAGTGTTTTCCAACTTGGTTTTGTTCTCTCTGTCACTTTCAGGTACACTTATCAAACATAGATTTTGTCTTTTCACATAATCCCATATTTCTTGGAGGCTTTGTTTCTTTTTTCTCTAAGCTTGCCTTCTTGCTTTATTTCATTAAGTTGATCTTCACTCTCTGATATCCTTTCTTTTGCTTGACTAATCTGACTATTGAAACTTGTGTATGCTTCACGAAGTTCTCATGCTATGTTTTTCAGCTCCATCATGTTGTTTATGTTCTTCTCCATGCTGGAGATTCCATTAGCATTTTGCCTAATCTTTTCTTAAGCTTCTTACTTTCCTGGCATTGGGTTAGAACATGCTCCTTTAGCTCAGAGAAGTTTGTTATTACCCACCTTCGGAATCCTGCTTCTGTCAATTTGTCATACTCATTCTCCATCCTGTTTTGTTCCCTTGCTGGTGAGGTTTTGACCCCATGGAGGAGAAGAGGCATTCTAGCTTTTGGTGAATTCAGCCTTTTTGCGCTGGTTTCTTCACAGATTTATCTTCTTTGGTCTTTGAAGTTGGTGACTTTGGATGTGGTTTCTGAGAGGACGTCCCTTCTGTTGATGTTGAACCTATTTCTTTCTGTTTTAGTTTTCCTTCTAACAGTCAGGATCCTCTGCTGGAGTTTGTGGGAGGTTCACTCCAGACCCTGCTTGCCTGGGTCACCCACAGGGGCTGCAGAACAGCAAAGATTGCTGCCTGTTTCTTCCTCTGGTAACTTCGTCCCAAAAGGGTACCTGCTAGATGTCAGCCGGAGTTCTGTATGACATGCCTCCCAGTTAGGGTACATGGGAGGTCAGGGAGCCATTTGACAAGGCAGCCTATCTCTTAATGTAGCTCAAGCACTGTGTTGGGGAATTCATTGCTCCCTTCAGGACTGCCAGGCAGGGACATTTAAGTCTGCTGAAGCAGAACCCACAACTTCCCCTTTTCCAGGTGCTCTGTCCCAGGAAGGTGGGGGCTTTTTAAGTCCCTGATGGGGGCTGCTTTCTTTTTTTTCTGAGATGCCCTGCCCAGCAAGAAGGAAACCTACTTGACAGTCTGCCTGTAGAGGCCTTGCTGAGCTGCCATGCTGAACTCAGCCCAGCTGCTGTGTAAACTTCCTCGTGGCTTTGTTTACCCAGGCAATGTTGAAATCGCCTACTAGATCCTCAGAAATGGTGGGTTCCCCTTTCCCCATGAAGCTCGAATGTCCCAGGTTCTCAGACTGCCATGCTGGCTGTGAGAATCTCCAGCCAGTGAATCTTAGCTTGCTGGTCTTCCTGGAGGTAGAACCTGCCCAGCCAGCTCACTTGGCCCCCTGGCTTCAGCCCCCCTTTTAGGGGGAGTGATCTGTTCTGTTTCTCTGGAATTCCAGGTGCCACTCGACCAAAATGGCCACCTAGTTTTGTGCTGGAAACCCAGAGCACTGGCATTGTAGGCGCCGGAGGGAATCTCCTGGTCTGTGGGTTGTGTAGATTGTGTGAAAAGTGCAGTATCGGAGTCAAAGTGCTGCAGTGTCCGGAAAAGTCCCTAATCTGATGTGGGCATTTAATGCTTTACATTTCCTTCTTAATACTGCCTTAGCTATGTCCCAGAGATTCTGATACATTGCATCTGTTCTCTTTAGTTTCAAAAGTCTTCTGGATTTCTGCCTTAATTTTATTATTTACCCAAAAGTCATTCAAGAGCAAGTTATTCAATTTCCATGTAGTTATATAATTTTGACTGAGTTTCTTCATTTTGAGTTTTAATTTAATTGTACTGTGGTCTGAGACTGCTATTATTTCAGTTGTTTTGCATTTGTTGAGGAGTGTTTTACTTCCAATTATGAAATCATTTTTAGAGTAAGTGCCATGTGGTGATAAGAACAATGTATAGTCTTTGTTTTGAGGTGGAGAGCTCCAAAGATATTTATCAGGTTCATTTGACCCAAGGCTGAATTCAGGTCCTGAATAGTTTTGTTAAATTTCTGTCTTGATGATCTGTCTAATAAAGTCAGTAGTGTGTTAAAGTCGCCCACTATTAATGTTTGGTAGTCAAAGTCTCTTTTAAGGTCTCTAAGAACTTGCTTTATGAATCTGGGTGCTCCTTTACTGGCTGCATATATTTATTTAGAATAGTTAATTATTCTTGTTGAATTGAACCCTTTATCTATATGTAATTCCCTTCTTGGTCTTTTTTCAAATCTTTATTTATGTAATGTCTGTTTTGTCAGAAATTAGGATTGCAACCCCTGCTTTTTTCTGTTTTATATTTTCCCAGTAAAATTTCCTTCATCTGTTTATTTTGAATCTATGTATATTTTTGCAGTTAGTTGGGTCTCTTTGAGACAGCATACCAATGAGTGTTGGTTCTGTACCCAGCTTGCCACTTGGTGTCTTTTAATTGGGTCACTTACCCCATTTACATTTAAGGTTAGTATTGTTTTGTGTGGATTTGATCCTGTCATCATGATGCTAGTTGGTTATTTTGCACACTTGATTATGTGGTTGCTTTATAGCATCTTTGGTCTTTGTCATTCAGTGTGTGTTTGTAGTGGCTGGTAACAGGTTTTCCTCTTCAATGTTAGTGTTTCCTTCAAGAGCTCTTGTAAGGCACATCTGGTGGTCATGAATTTCCTCAACATTTGCTTGTCTAAAAAAAAATCATATTTTTCCTTTGCTTATGAAGCTTTGCATGATCAGGTAAGAAATTCTGGGTTGGAGTTGTTTTTTCTTTAAGAACATTGAATATTGGGCCCCAATATCTTCTGGTATACAGGGTTTCCACTGAGAGGTCTGCTGGTAATCTAATGGGTTCCCTTAGGTAGGCGACCTGGCCTTTCTCTTTGGCTGCCCTAACCATTTTTTCTTTCATTTTTGCCTTAGAAAATCTGATGATTATGTGTCTTCAGAAAGATCTTCTCATGGAGTATCATGTGGGGGGTTTCTGCATTTCCTGAATTTGAATGTTGATATCTCTAGCCATGCCGGGAAAGTTCCTCTGAATCAGACCCGGAAATATGTTTCCCAAATTGATTCCATTCTCTTTCTCTCCTTCAGGTACCCCAATCAGCTGTAGATTCAGTCTTTTTACAGAATCCTGTATTTTTCAGAGGCTTTATTCTTTTTTAAAAATTGTTTTTTCTCTATTCTTGTTTGTCTGTCTTACTTCAGAAAGCTAGTCTTCAATCTCTGAAATTCCTTTCTCCACTTGGTCAATTCTGCTATTAATACTTGTGGTACACTGTGAAGTTCTTGTAGTGTGTTTTTCAGCTCTATAAGGTAAGCTATGCTATTCTCTACACTGGCTATTTTGTCTTCAGCTCCTGCATTGTTTTATCATGATTTTTAGCTTTCTTGCCTTGGGTTACAACATGGTCCTTTAGTTCTTCAGTTTGTTGTATACATATTATAAAGTTCTGTCATTTCAGCCATCTCAACCTAACCACAGTTTTGACCCTTTGCTGGTAGGTGTTGTGGTCATTTGGAGGAAAGAGGTCACGCTGTCTTTTGAGGTTTCAGCATTTTTGTGCTGATCCTTTCTTATCTTTGTGACTTACCTTCGGTCTTTGAGGTTGCTGACCTTTGGATGCGATTTTGGGGGTTTGGGGTTTTTTGTTTGTTTGTTTTTCTGTTAATAGTGTGGTCACTTTTCCATTGTACTTGTACTGTTTTCCAGGGGTTCTTTCCAGACTCTAGTCACCTCATATTTTCCAGTACACAGAACTATCACCAGTGAAGACTGTGAGAGAGCAAAGATGGCAGCCTACCGCTTCCTCTGGGAGCTCTATTCCAGGGGGTTAAAAACCTGTAGCCAGCCTGAACACACCTGTAGAAGATAGCTGGAGGTCCCAGTCGTGAGGTCACACCCAGTGAGGAGGGATTGATCAGGGTCCCACTTAAAGAAGCAGTCTGGTCATGTTTTGCTAGAGCAGCTGCGCTGTGCTGGTGAATCCCTTCCGCACCTGGTAAACTCTCCTAAGCCTGCAGACTGGAATGGCTGAGTTTTCCGAATAGCAAAATTGGCAGTGCATCTCTCCTCCCAGGCACTCCCTCCCAGGGAGAAATCAGGCCTCTGTTGGCTAAAGAATATGGGTGGTGTTAGCTGGAGGCCCCCATTGGGAAATCCTGCTCAGTGAGGAGGAATGGACCCCTTCTTTGTACCAAATACAGAAATCAAATTAAGATAAATTAAAAACTTAAATGTAAGATGTAAAACTATAAAAACTCTGGAAGAAAACCTAGGAAATACCATTCTGGACATAGACCTTGGCAAAGACTTTATGATTAAGTCTTTAAAAGCAATTGCAACAAAAACAAAAATGGGCAAGTGGGATCTAATTAAATTAAAGAGCTTCTGCACGACAAAAGAAATTATCAACAGAGTAAACAGACAGCCTATAAAATGTGAGAAAGTATTTACAAACTATGCAGCCAACAAGGGTCTGATATCCAAAATGTATAAAGAACTTGGGTCAACAAGCCAAAAACAACCCCATTAGAAAATAAGCAAAGGATATGAGCAGACACTTCTTAAAAGAAAACATACATGTGGCCAGCAATCATATAAAAAATGCTGAATATCACTAATGGTTACAGAAACACAAATCAAAACCACAATGAGAGCCAGGAGCGGTGGCTATAATCCCAACACTTTGGGAGGCTGAGGCAGAAAGATCATGATGTCAGGAGTTCAAGATGAGCCTGGCCAACTTGGTGAAATTCCATCTCTACTAAAAATGCAAAAAGTAGTCAGGCATGGTGGTGCATTCCTATAATCTCAGCTACTCAGAAGTCTGAGGCAGAAGAATTGCTTGAACCTGGGAGGTGGAGGTTGCAGTGCTCCAAGATTGCACCACTGCACTCCGGTCTGGGTTACAGAGCAAAACTTTGTCTCAAAATACATACATACATACATACACACACACAATGGGATACCATCTCACACCTGTCAGAATAGCCATTATTAAGATTTCAAAAAATAATGGATATTACTAAAGTTTTAGAGAAAAGGAAACACTTATATGCTGTTGGTGGGAATGTAGATTAGTTCAGCCTCTGTGGAAGCTGTTTGGAGATTTCTCAAATAACTACAAATAGAATTACTCCTAGAAGCAGCAATCTCATTACTGGATATATACCCAAAGGAAAATAAATCTTTCTACCAAAAAGACACCTACATTCATGTGTTTACCATAGTACTATTCACAACAGCAAGGATATCATGTCAACCCAGGTGCCCACCAATTGTGGATTAGATGAAGAGAATGTGGTAAATATATACCAATTAACAATATATAGCCATAAAAATAAATAAACTCATGTCCTTTGATCTTTTCAGCAGCATGGATGGAGCTAGAGGCCATTATCCTAAACAAATTAATGCAAGAGCAGTGATTCAAATACCACATGTTCTCACTTACAAGTGGGAGCTAAACATCGAGTACACATGGGCGCAGAAATGGAAATGAAAGACACTGGGGCCTACTTGAGGGAGTAGCGTGATGAAATCATTTGTACGTCACTATTTACCCATGTATCAAACCTGCACATGTACCCCTGAACTTAAAAGTTCAGAAAGAAAAAAAAAGAAATAAAATCATTCTGAGTACAGAAATGAGGCCATATAGCAAGCACTCATTGAGTTCTTTATTTTCTTATATTTACACTGGGACCATGAACTTCTATCCTTTTCATAGCCCCTGCAATATAACAATGGGCTTAAGAAAGTTAAACCGTGTTCTCATTGAGGTTATTTTTATTTAATCACATAATCCATGAGCTGCAATCTTAGCAAATTTTAGACAAATTCAGTAGCAAGATTTTCTTGATGACACTACAAAAATTCAGTGGGAGTGCCCATATCTGGAATCAAGTTGGTAGAAACAGAATTGCTTTGGGAAAAAGTCAGTAGTTAAAAAGTACCACCTGAGGAAATTATAAACCCAATCCACTTCTTTTTTTAATTTCTTCTTCAACTTTTATTTTAAGTTTTGGGGTGTATGTGCAGGATGTGCAGGTTTGTTACATAGGTAAATGTGTACCATGGTGGTTTGCTGCACAGATAAACCCATCACCTAGGTATTAAGCCCAGCGTGCATTAGCTATTCTTCCTGACGCTCTCCCTCTCTTCTCCCCTAACAGGCCACAGTGTGTGTTGTCCCCTCTCCACCAATACATGTGTTCTCATCGTTCTGCTCCCACTTATAAGTGAGAACATTGAGTGCTAAGCCACTTCTTACAATTGCTACACCTGCATCTCTTCAACTAAAGTATTGTGGAAAGTATCCATATGAGATTCTCAGAAGTAAAGAAAAAAAAAAACAACAATATTCTTTCTTCTTTACTCTTCTACTCTGTAGAAAACAGTTTCATTTGTAGTTACTTATCTTTTGGGAGAGACACATTAAAGCTACCTCTCCGAAGTCTTAAATATTCATGGAATAATTCATATGACTAATGTAATAATTTGCAAATCTTTTTTTAGCAATGATTTTTTTCTGAATAGTAAATTTATTCAACAAGCTCAAGTCCTATTTATACATAAATGAAGTGAAATTGTCTTCTAAATATTATGCATGAAGATAAGACAGAGCTATGGGAGATATGTAGAGAGGGGAGAGGTGAGCCTTTCTGTATGAGTAACCTGCTGCTTATACCTTTAACCTCAGGACTACACCTCTAGGTTTTTGAATCACATAAAAACTTGTCAATTCAATTAGATTATACAAACATTCATTGTGGTAAAACAATGTCCTAGTAATATGTTTAAATAAATATGAAATAGCTCTCATATTCAATTAGCTTATGATTTCAATTGTAACCACTATGAATGCACAGGGGGTATACTATTAGGAAAAATAAGTTAAACACCATTAAATATGATGGATGTATCATGGTGGTTCAAAGTAGTGTGAGATTATATATGGCTGATTATGTATGGTTGATGGTTAGAAAGTTTTAAGATATTTTAGATGTTGCCATTCTAAAGATCAGTTTCATCTCTACTGGGAATAACTACGTGTGTTGAAGTTCAGTTGACTCTTAAACAACATGGGTTTGAATGACACCGGTTCACTTGTATGCAAATTTTCTTCTGACTCTACTACCCCTGAAAGAGCAAAGCAACTGCTCCTCTTCCTCTTCCCCTTTAGCCTACCCAATGCTAATACAACAAGGATGAAAGCCTTTATGATGATCCACTTCCACTTACTCAATAGTAAATATATTTACTCTTCCTTACGATTTTCTTAATAGGCTTTTTTTTCTCTAGCTTACTTTATTGTAAGAATACTGTATATGTGTCAGGTGCAATGGCTCACAGCTGTAATCCCAGCACTTTGGGAGGCCAAGGCGGGCGGATCACTGGAGATCAGAAGTTCGAGACCAACACGAGGTCAGGAGTTTGAGACCAGCC
Source organism: Sapajus apella (assembly GCF_009761245.1). Taxonomy (NCBI): domain Eukaryota; kingdom Metazoa; phylum Chordata; class Mammalia; order Primates; family Cebidae; genus Sapajus; species Sapajus apella. The sequence goes on from NW_022437073.1 coordinate 2,975,671, forward strand.
TGGACAACATGGCGAAACCCCGACTCTACTAAAAATACAAAAATTAGCCAGGCATAATGGCAGGTGCCTGTAACCAAGCTACTTGGGAGGCTTAGGCAGGAGGATTGCTTGAACTCTGAAGGTGGAGGTTGCAGTTAGACAAGATTACACCATTGTACTCAGCCTGGACAACAAGAGCAAAACTCTGTCTCAAAAAAAAAAAAAAAAGAATAGTGTATATGAAACATAATAACATATACAAAATATGTGTTAATCAACACCTTCTGTTATCAGTAAGGCTTCCTGTCAACCACATGTTATTAGTAGTGAAGTTTTGTGGCAGTCAAAAGTAATATTTAGATTTTCAACTCCCTAAGAGGTTGGCATTTCTAAGTTTCACATTGTTTAAGGGTCAACTCTGCTGCTAAAAACAACAAATGTTATGGAAATTGGTAAGTTTTAATATGTACATTTATTTATATTTTCCTAAAAATAAACGTGAGATTTCTTGATCAAAGCAATTTATTATTTCTTACAGTGATCATTACATTGGTTGCCCTCGCCTTAGTCTTTCCTTTTTCTGGGTTGATCCCATGAAAGCCAGATGCACAACTCTGTGCTTACACGTCTCCATCACAGAAGATGAAACCCAGAATATGAATATGGCAGCTTAGATATGTTGCTTCCTTCCTCTCCTGATAGAGAGAGATACCTCCATACTACAAATTCTCCCTGGAAGGAGAAGATAAAACTCCTGGCTTCATACCCACTGAAATGTAAACAGACTAAGGTCTAAAAGAGGTTAATAAGTGTCTCTGACTTTGCATCTTCGGGAACATCTTCAAGGTTCCTAGGTTTATTCTCCTCTTAGAGACAAACTGATAATTCCACATACACAAATCTCAGAGTTGTCAATACCTCTTTCAGTCATCTTTTAACTTTTAGGGTTTTTTCATTAACCGAAGTGGCAATGAAATTTATTCATAAAGCCTTAACCATGCAGAGACATAAAAAAACACTTCCTATAGAACCCCAAAATCTGAGATTAAAAAAACAGCATATTTTTCCCTTAGTGACTAAATCTTAGTTAAGTAGTATCAGATAGCTTCAGGCCATTAATTTTATAAATAAATCTGGGACAAAACACAAAACAATAGTCCCATGACATTCTCCCAGTCTTCATCATGGGATCATTTGTTCTTCTCTACTTACCATTAGTAGTTGCAAATTCTTAAAGTACATTTTAGTTTCTTTTCTAAACAATTACTTTTACTTTATAATTTATAATAATTTTATATATTCATAGGGTACAGTGTGATGTTTTGATATAATGTGTAATGTTTACAATGTAGAATGATTGAATCAGGCTAATCAACAAATCCATCACCTTGCATATTTATTACTTTTTTGTTGCGGTGAAATAAATGTAAAATATACTCTTTTAGCAATTTTAAAATATACAAGGCATTATTATTTATTACAGCCACCATTCTGTATCCTGTATCATAGATCACTGAAGCTTATTTGTCTGTCTCTTTTTTTTTTTTTTTTTTCAGTCTTACTCTGCTGTCCAGACTAGAGTGTAGTGGCACAATCATAGCTCATTGCAGCCTTGACCTCCTGAGCTCAAGCAATCTTTCCACCTGAGCATCCCACATAGCTAGGACTACAGGTGTGCACCACCAAACCCAAACAATGCCTTTTTATTTTTTTGTAGAGATGGGGGTTACACAATATTGTACAGGCTAATGTCAAACTCCTGGGCTCCCACCTCAGCCTCCTAAAGTGCTGGGATTACAGACGTGAGCCACTATGCCTGGTCTTATTCCTCTTTGTCTAATTGAAACTTTGTATGTTTTGATTAATGTTTTCTTCGCCTTTCCTCCAGGATTTTGTAACCATCATTCTACTCTCAACTTCTATGAGTTTCATTGCTTTAGATTCCACATATAAGTGAAATCATGTAGTACTTGTCTTTCTGTGTCTGGCTTATTTCACCTAGCATAATGTCCTCTAGGTTTATCCATGTTGTCCTAAATGACAGAATTCCTTCTTTTTGAAGGCTGAACAGTATTCCGTTGTATATAAATATAATGTGTTTTTTATATCCATTAATCTGATGATGGATACCTAGGTTGTATTTATTTCTTAGTGATTGTAAATAATCCTGCAATGAATGTGAGAGCACAGGTATCTCTTTTGCATACTAGTTTAAATTCCTTGGATATATACTGAGAAATAAGATTACTGGATCATATACCAATCCTATTTTTAGTTTTCTGAAGAATATTATTATTGTTTTTCATAGTGGCTGTATTAATTACATTGCCACCATAGTACACAGGGCTATCCTTCCTATATACCCTAGCCAACACTTGTTATCTTAGCCTCTTTTGTTTTCTCACTCAAAATTATTTCCCTAGGCTGCCTCACACACACTTATTTCTTAAATTAGACCCATACAATTGATAAAATTATATCTTCAAACTAGAGTTCTTTTTAACCACCAGATTAATAATTAAAACAACTTACTTGATAAAATTGGAATACCTCTAAGATCCTGAAACTCAACAAGCCCATTAATAAAATAATAATCATTAGGAAAAAAGTGGCATTTTCCGTGATGGCACTTTCAGTGATTAACATCACTAAGAACGCAGGAGTTTGTACTTCTGTGTCAGATGTATTCAGATGACTTGTTACCCTAGGCAAGCCAGAAAAATAACAATTCATCTGAATATTTTCTTCCTCTTTATCCTCACATCGAAGCCAGAACCAAATTCTCTAAATGTTTTTCTTCTAAGTTTCTCTCAAATATTTCTGTTTCTTTCCAATGTCAACAGTATTCTGTTGGTGCAAATGTAATTGCTGTTTTTGCCCTTATTTTCAATGTATAATTTGAGCTGCTATCAACTTTTGCCTGAATTAGAGGAAAGCGTTTACTTTGGCCAAAATATCCCACACCAAATCCACTGGCTCTTGATTACTGTGCACACTTATTTCTCTGGTATCACTCTATAATTCACCATAATCTGCAGACAGTGCCCTACCAAGGGAATACTATTATCTTGCCTACTTTTTGGCTAATGACTCAACTCTTAGATTTTCAATCAATTGTCAAAATCTCACAAAAGCCTGCCCTAGCATCTGTGATCAGGTCAAATCCTCCTGCTTTAAGTAATGATGTATAATGTGCCTCTTCTTCTAAAGATTTATTATAGCTGTAATTTTACATTTATATGTATGATATTTGATTAAAGAAGGCAGCGATGATATCTGGTTTTGCTCAATTATGGTGATTGGCTCAGAGAAGCTGCTTATATATTTTGGTTGAATGAATTAAGGCCTACTTCTGACTTTAGTAGCTGTTTTATAATGACAGTGATTTGACTGTCATCAAAACCCTATGCAAGATAAGGTCCTTGGTTGTGTCAAAACTATAATCAGATCAAAGTAAGAAAAAATGTTATAGTTTATTGTGCACGCAAAAGAACAGTTCACAAACTGGAAGATTTCAAACCAGAAATGCAAAGCAGCCCTTCTCACTGCAGTTTTAATACAACTTATAAAGCACAAATGAGGAAGTACATGGATCTTTGCTGTGATTGGCTATCATAAACGTATATTCCTTTTAGGGAAAGCAGAACTGTCTAAGCTGATTTGTCTGTAGCTCCTTAGTTTAATTTCACTGAATTATGCTGACAAAGACAAAACACTTACATTTCATGTTTTGTTTATTGTAAGAGCTAGTGTTTCAGGGAAATCAGGATAACAGTTTTTGGCTACGAGGCTATAGACCATTGGTCTCGGGGTAGCTAAAGTATAGCCTTTATTTTTATTTATTTATTTGCTTGTTTGTATGTTAACCTTTGGAGAAAATGAAACCTATTCTGCCTGAAAGATAGAAAAAGGAGCTGCAACCAGCAAATAAAACAATGTCTTGTCATGCACAGAGTGCTGCTACTGGTTCTGCTAACATTGGACTCCCACTACTGTGGGCTCCACTGGACTCTTAACTGCACTGCCTGCTGAGTAAATAATCTCCAAATGTATGGCTTTTTAGTCCTGGTGAGAGCATCCGATGGAGAGAAACAGTGCTTCAGCTGCCAGAGAGGAGAAAGGAGGAATATATAGAAACATCTAAACTTTATAGTAGGTCTCCTGCAAAAACCCACACTCTGGGCACTCCTCCCAAGAGGAAAAAAGTCTGGATTCTGAGCAGCTAATATGTCAGCCAAAGTCTATGATGAGGCTTTAATTCAAAATTCTCCTGTGTTTTCTCAAACCTCCCAAATGCCCAAAATACAGCTATTTTGAAAAAAATACATGAAGGCAATTTTATGTTGCTATTGTTTGTTTCACCAGTTTGCTCACTATCATACTGATAGAACCTAAAACAGTACCTAAAATATATGCACCCAATAAACATTTGTCGAATGGATATTGCTTATTAATATTTTTAAGTGACTACCTTTATATCAGTGATTACTACATGTAAGACACAGTTATAAATGTATTTTAAAAGACATAACTCAATTAATTGTTACCATGGTCATAAGAGGTAGGTGTAATAACTATCCCCATCTTGCAAATTATAAAACCTGAGTGCAGGGAGATAAAGTAAATTTCCCAAGGTCACACAATAATGAGCAGCAGAGTCTGAATTTTAATTCAGACAGATTATCAAAATTTCTACATAACTACTATGCCAGACTAAAACGATGATTTTAAATTTGTCAAGATATTTTTTTTTCCAATAACAAAGAAGATTTTATTTGTACTTCCCTTTTACCATATATTACAAGCTATTCATGAGCATTTGTGACATACCCTACCAGACCCTAACTTGTGTATCTGGTTCACCTTTGTATGCCCATTGCACCTAGCAAATGGTTTGCTTGGTTGATTGATTGATTACAGAGCCAATGATAGTATTTCAACACAACAATGCAACGTTTCTAAAACTCACTTCTGCTCAGAACACTTCAATAGCTCAACATTTCCTAGCAATATCTTAAACCCTCAGTCCAGCTTTGCAGGACTTCCAATGACCTTATACCACTTTCCAGTGCCTGGCACACTGTTCACCATTGATGGTAACTTTTCCTTTGATCACTGTTGATTATTACTTTTAGTGTACACTCCACCTTCATATGCAACCTTATATTCAGTCATTCTTTGAACTTACATATTTATAGACAATCCCAAGAGCTCTGAAGGCCACATATTGTGTTCGACAGCAGAAATAGCAAATACATTTTATAGGGTCCTAGTGAGTCAGCTGCTTTTAGGAACGTGGCTCTCACAGTGACCACATGGTGACACTTTTCCTGCATATAAGCTACCACCTGTTGAACCCATATATTGCATAGTCCATCATTCTTTGTCCTGAGTGCTGTACAGAATAGGGTTCAATAACCGGTTTAGACACGCATCTAACACTCACAGAATAAACATCTTTCACTGAGGCTAGTGTCAAATATTCCTTATGCTGGAATAAGAACACACAATTCAATCTGAGACACAAACATCAGTAAAGGCAGAGACAGACAACACAGGACCACTTTAACAAGGGCCCAAATCACATATCCCTATCCCTGAATACCAATTATTGAAACTCCTGATTTTGATCAGTTAACTCTGTAACAGATTTGGTAAGACTCAGCAAATGCAGCACAAAGCAGCACAAGAGAACAGTGCTCAAAGTGCAAGCCCAATGCAAGTCAATGAGCACCATAGCCAGCCAGCAGCAGTTCAAGGTGTATGCTCTCAAGAAGGCAGCAGAACCAGTTAGGAGGCCAACGCACGAGAAGAAAGCAATAGTAATCACCTAGACATCTTTCTCACAGCAACAATTGCTAGGGTTCATCCTATTTTTGTGGCATGACTGCAGACCATGCTTTTTTTTCTTGTTGTTCCCTACTATCCCTCATACATGCCCATCAGAATCCAAGTTTCAACTAGCATTTCATGGAAACTTTGCTCGTTCTAGTTGGTGAATAATGTTCACTTCACTGGAGTAGCACAATACTTTGTTTATTAGCATTAATAGGACAGTAATAATGTTTTATATAAAGGTACTTATTGCCCTGATTGTGCTGGATGTTCCTTTTAAGTAGACTAGGCAGTAATACGTATTTTATAAATATCATTATCACTCGATGCATATCCACCCCTACTAAATAGGTCTCAATTGCAAAATTAAACTAATAGTTATTTTATAGATTGGACTAGCAAGTTTGTTTGTTTTGGTATTTTAAAATTAACAATGACTAGGGTAATGCCCTGTAGACTCTATTATAAATATTGACACTGATATATTAGAAATAAAAATAAGAATCTAGTTCCATGATTTCCCAGGGCTTTCTTATAGTTTCTGGATTTATTTTTTAAAAAGGAAAAAATATGAAAACCTATTTTTTGAAACATGAGAAAGCTAACCTTTGTAAAGGTAGCAAGATTTTGACACAGACAATCTTTTATTTTTACATTTCTGCCTCTGGGAATGACAAAAAGCACACTCTTCTCCTGCAAAACAAGGTTTTGAAACTTGCTCCTTGGAAAAAGTCAGAAGGCTGAGCTCTATTCTCAGCTCTGCTGCTAAGTGGTTGACTTACCTGAGGCAACGAAACTAACCTGGCTGTGCCTTAGTTTTAGTCTCTGGGAGAAAAGAGAGTTATTAGATGTTTCTTAAATTTTCATCAAAGTTGTATGAACAAATGAGAAAGATCTATGAAGGACTTTGAATTGCTAAGAGAATGATTATTTATAAACATAATCCACTGTCATTATGTTTGAGCATGGCTTCAAACTGGTATGTTCAAATTCAATACTTCATCCTGATGGTGAATCACGGGACCCTTGAGCGAATAATCTACGACACATAAACACTTTAAGTTCTCACTCTAATCTTATAACAAAAGAAAAGAGTTTGATATATACTCGTCACACATAGTTAGGACCATTTTATTATATAATTTTTCATTTCATTGAACAAACAAGGAATTAAATATGCTAAATCTCAAAACTGCAGCTTCACACTCTATAAGAACCCTGGTGCTTTTTAGCTTTCACATATCCTTCTAAAACAAAAGATTGAATATCCATGAATCCGGAGTATTTTATCAACTGAATATGGATATCAGGCTAGAATCGAGGGGAACTTTGAAAGGATTGAAGCTGTGGTTATAATAAAACTCCTCCACTAAACCTATAGCATAGCAAACAATAATGCACAAAACAAAGAAAGTAGCTTCTAACCTAGAGAGGCAACATTTAACCTCAGTGTCTTCAAATTTTCACACAAATTCATCTTTTCAGAAAATCTTTACTTAATCACCCTTTTAAAAATATAACAGCTAAATGTTCTCCATCTCTTTATACCTGTTTTACCTCACTTCATTTTTTTCTTCGTCACCCTGACTACCCCGATATCACGTGTGTTGTGCTTGTTTTCTCCTCCAAAATGCAAAATTCCTGAGAATAAAGACTGGGATTTTTGTTCTCTTTACTGCTGTATTCCAGTGCCTATAGAGCATGTAGAAGGAGCTTAATAAATGTTGATAGAATAGATGACTTTCTGTTTCTGATCCCCCAAATTATCCAAAATATACCTTAAAATATAGTTGAAATACAGTTCTTATGTATTATAAGTGATAAATCATAAATACTAATCACAGGAAATACTTTATATTGTTACTTTCAATTCTAAAATACTTGATTAGCCAGTATATGAATTTAATAAGACTACATATTACAGTAAAAACATTTTCAAACTCAATACACTTCACAGGCCAGCTGACTGAAAACAAGAGACTTCACATGACTCTGCTACCCTTATAAGACCCATTTTAACTGGAGCTTAAAATTAAACTGTCTGAAGATAGGTTTCATTTGATCAAAGGGTTTTCTGGCTTTAGAAAGCTTGAAACACTAATATGAAGCTAGTATAAGATGGAAAATAATTTTTTATAATCGTAACTAACTTAAACATAAAAATGCTTATTTTTCTGAAGATATATTCAGTATTGTTCCATGATTCAAAAATAGAGTGCCTATTAAATAATGAAAGATATTACCTTTAGCTTTAAGCAGTTTATGATGTGGTTGCATGTAATAAAACAACAAAAGCAATGCAAAACATAATTGTATTGAATACAAAATTTAATCAGCTGTATATATTATATGACTTTGAGGATGAGAAATATTAGAGATGGTAGACAAAGAGAAATGAACTAGGAAGATTATACATGATGTTTTAGTCACTTATGGTTTGAATTTAATGCTGACAACGAGAATGAGGGTGATGGAAAAATAGATGTTTCAAATGAAGAAAACCTGAAAAGTTTAAACTATGTTTGAAATATTTTCTTTAATAAATGTTAAATAAATCAACTAATTTTTAAAATAATAATATGGATATGTTAAGATTATTTTATTTATTACTAAAAATAAATTACATTGTCTGGAGAAAATATCCTATGATACTGAATAAGTAAGATACCTTTATATTTTCTGATCTATTAGATTGTCAAATTTGACATTTTAAAATTATGCATTGGCTGGGCGCGGGGGCTCACACCTGTAATCCCAGCAGTTTGGGAGGCCGAGATGGGCAGATCACAAGGTCAAGAGATCAAGACCATCCTGGCCAACTTGGTGAAACCCTGTCTGTATTTAAAAAATACAAAAATTAGCTGGGTGTGATGGCATGCGCCTACGTAGTCCCAGCTACTTGAGAGGCTGAGACAGGAGAATTGCTTGAACCTGGGAGGTGGAAGTTGCAGTGAGCCGAGATTGTGCCACTATACTCTAGCCTGGCACAGAGCAAGACTCCGTCTCATAAATAAATAAATAAATAAATAAAAGTAAATTTATGTAAGAGTTTTATTTTTTACTTGTAAATTATGAATAAAATTATGGCCTTAAATGTGTGACCAAGATTAACTTCTGTTCTTTACCTGTGCCTCTATATGAGGAACAAGTATCAGGGAGGAGAATAAAATGCAATGCTAACTATATATATGATTTTAAGCTGATAGAATGTTTACTAGATCTAACATAAATACACACAAACTATATGTAAGATAGATTTTTAAGCAGACTAAAGACTGCAGGTGAGCATACCTAAAGAAATATAAACATAGTATACATTTCTTTCTTTTTTTTTTTTTGAGATGGAGTTTCGCTCTTGTTACCCAGGCTGGAGTGCAATGGCGTGATCTCGGCTCACCGCAACCTCCGCCTCCTGAGTTCAGGCAATTCTCCTGCCTCAGCCTCCTGAGTAGCTGGGATTACAGGCATACGCCACCATCCCCAGCTAATTTTTTTGTGTTTTTAGTAGAGATGGGGTTTCACCATGTTGACCAGGTTGGTCTCCATCTCTTGACCTCGTGATCCACCCTCCTCGGCCTCCCAAAGTGCTGGCCCCCAGCCCCATAGTACACATTTCTAAAAGTTAAGAAAATGTCCCTCAGTCTCAGTTTCCTATTACTGAATTACAATTTTATGTATTGGATCAGATTTCTCATTAGTTTCTAGGGGCATAAATTTTCAATTCTTCCCAAAAAGCCTGTGTGTGTGTGTGTGTGTGTGTGTGTGTGTGTGTGTGTGTGTGTATGTGAAAGAGAGCACACAAGTACACACTCATATACACATGCCTATATACAAACATATGTGCACATGTACACATACATTTATTTAATATATAATATTTGAATCACCAAAAAATATTAAGCTTAAAACACTAGAAACATAAATTGGTGTTTTTCTCTATGTTCAACTGGTGGCTTGGCAAATGTTACTGTATTAGGTTGTTACCTTGTCTATAAGAGTAGAAACTAAGAACAGGACAACTTTTCAAGAAGTTTCTTTGAGAAGATAACTCAGGGAATAAGAATGAAGAACAGAGGGAATGAAGCAGAAAAAGTAAAGTCAATAGAGAAATGAGATACTGAATTTGCAACCCACACCTAATTGGCTATTTCATCTTCAGGAACTTCCAAGAAGCCTTAGTAAATAGATCTTTTATAAAACTCTCTGTCAATGGGAAGAAAAGAGAAAGCACTTGTCCCTCAGCTTCCATAGTTATTGGTCAAGGGTTTCTCTACAGAAGTTTACTGTTCTGCACAAGTTACACTGGAGGAATGCCAAAAGGCTTCCCACGGGTAACCCAAAGATATCCCCAAGGTAAGAAGCCAAACATACTTGAAGCAATATTTGGCAAAGCACATAGATTGCACCTGAGCAATAGTGGCAGAAGTGTGTTTAAAACTATTTGTTATAGCAGTGACTAAAATAACAACAAAGGAAAAGAATCTAAAGAAAGTAGCCCACACACAATAGGTATCCAATACAGTTTACTTTTTGCTCCATTCAGATTTCACTCATGCTTTCAGTGAAACCCAATGTATCACTAGGGGTGGCAAGATACATTATTTGTTTACAAAGATAGAAGACGGCTTGCAAAACGAGGAACATTCCATGCTTCAGTCACTGGTCTTGGGGAGATAATGGCTATTCATCATCTCTCTCCTTTATCACTTATTCTAGATTTCCTTTGTGCTTGGTTAGCATTTTGGCTAGTCAAGTCTGATTGCTTTGCGACATGACCCATGTCACTCTCCCCAGAAAGCTTGAGACTTTGGTTAACTTGCTCTTGTTGCAATGTGGTTGCCAAAATTGTCCCATTGCAGCTATCATCAGTCAGGGAAGTAGTCCAGGGAATAGGCAACTGAACTCCAGACATCTATCCAGCCCCTTTCTGTAGTCACAAGAGTAGCTTTCCATGCTTATCACATACGATTACCAATTACTTATACACACAATATAATTGTTTTGGTTTGGTTTTATTTGCCTGCCTACTGGACCACTGGACCAAGATTTTTAATCAAATGGAGCCTATAGTTTTGAAGTAAAAATCTGCAAATAGGTTAGCAGAAATGATAGAGAAAGGGCCTAATCATACATTCCCTTTTGGCTCTTGGCTCAATGTCCTATAAATTTTGGTAATATATGACCATATATTAGCCACTGATTCATCTCATATACCTTCATCCAAGAGGTCCACACCCCTGCCTATAGGCTATTAAGTTTTAGCTGAACATTACCAGGCCATATCCCCATGTTATTAGGTCCAGTTCCTGATTTTTCTGGATTCCATCATCATTCATGTATGTTGAACTTTCCTTGCTGAAATATGAAGTTTAATCTGAGGCAATTTTATATGGCATATCATAGGAGTACATGGGGCATTTATAAGCCATTAAATGGAAGTGCCAACACAAGTACCGAGGCAATGGAGGGTAAACTCACAGCTGTATTAGCTATGAAGGAAAAATCACTAGAAGGAGTCAGATATAATCTCCTTACCTTAAAGAAGCAGGATAGTCATTCTAAGTGATGGTGCTTCTCAGAATCGGCCTATACAGCTGGATGGTTGGACACTAAGTAGCTGGAGTAGCCTGACAGTCCAGATGAGACTACTGGGCTCATGTAAAGCCTCCATCACTGCCACTATGGCCACAATGCTCATAAGCCCATCATGCAATCACTGGTGTGACCATAGAAGGAGGGTGCATCATCCTTTCCACTTGGCTCTTGAGTGTTTTCTCTGTGGTTTGGTGGATGCAATTTGACGGGTAAAAATAGGGAAATTGTGCAATACCTATTGAAGCCTCTTTCCACATGCCTCTTTCCTAGAATTTGCTTGCCCCATTAATCTCTTTTCTTTTGCCCCTGAAAAACCCAGTCAATGTATTCAACATTTGCCATACTCCAGACCAGTTCTGAATCCCTATGAATTTTATAGCAAATATATTGCTCACAGTTGTGCAGGGAGCAGTTTCTTTTCACACTGTCCTTTACGATCACTCCTGACTAGAATTCAGCAGTTACCTATTTTCAGCTAGCCGTAGGATATTGCTGAACCCATCTAGGAAGCACGCCAGGTGGAGAAGCAGGCCAGGTGTCCATAAACGATAGGTATGTGTTGAAGGAGAGATGTTAGCACAATATGAATAAACATCATGAAAGTCCAGGCTACCTAATCACGTAATTTTACACACATTATCTGCATCTACTTAAGTCCAATTTTCATCATGCCATTTCCATCGAACAATGAATTCCTCCTTTGTTCTTGTGGCTTTTTGCAGTAGATCTGGTAATACCCTACTCAACATGGTTAATGCAGGTCTCATGCTTAGGAACTCAGCCTACTGATACCCAGTGGTAGCACACCAGGGGTCTGTCACAGATGGCGTTGCCTTTCTCTGCAACCTTCCTGGAACTCTGCTACTGGGATTACCAAAGACTTATGTACACAGCATCTTTTACAATTGTGATATCTCTGACACCATCAGTTTCCTGGAATGTATGACACAGATTGAAGACATCTTATACTGAAATCTAAACCTTCTGCAGAGTTCTCTTTTAATTTGTGTCACCCTTTTTAGTTACATGATAAGTAGGTTGAAAGAGTATCCCATGGTTTGGTGTAAGCTATCTCCAAAATCTAAGGCTCACCAAAAACTTTCTCATGATAGAGAGTGCAATGCATGGCCACTTTATTCTCAGCACATGCCCCAGACTGTTTCAATTCAAACAACCCATACTTTGGTACAGATATCGGCATCTAATCTATCTACTAATTTCTGTTTACCAAGTCTGATCAACATATTATCATTACTAGAATGTACCAATGTGATGGAGAATCCTGTGAGAGATGAACATAGATATCCCCAGGGCAAAAAAATGAATTTACATTCCTGTTCTTCCCATATCAAAAAGAAAACATGTTTTGATCCTCTATAACAATTAGTACCATGTTTATTTTAAATTAGTAAAAATAAGTTTATTTTTAGTAAAGTAACCTATTAAACCCTTCCCATTCAAGAATGTGTTAGCTATTTTGAGGCTTTCCTGCATGTAAAAATATTAGAATAAACTTGAAAACTTTCTCACAAAATCCTTTGGGTTTTTGATTGGAAATTGATTTCATCTTATACTATATTTGAATATAATTGATATCTTTTTAGTATTTACTCTTCACATTTGTGAATATTTAGGTTTCCATAAGCCTCTTTCAAAAATTGTTCTACTTATGCACACTAGGTCTTGAAAGTAGGTTTTTTCCTGCATATCTTAAATTTTAATATTTATTATAAATAATATTTTAAAATATATCTAAATTTCTAACTGCATATACTGATATATATAATTGGAATTGAATATGTAATATCGACTTTAAATCTGTATCACCTGTGAATCAATTTGTTTCTTTGCAATCCTTATACATCTTTAATTTTTTTTGCTTTTGACTACTGGCTAGTATCTGCTGCACAATGATGAATAAAAGCAGTGGTACTGTATATGATTGACTTGTTTCTGATTTTAAAGAATCACATGTGTTTTGCTGTTTCTCAAATAAAGCCATAAAAATTTAGGGTAGAATTTGTAGCTTCAACCCATGTGAAAAAAGGCAGTTACCAAAGAAAATAATTATATAGTGTTAATTATATGCCAAGACATGTAAAAAGTGCCTTTTATCTATATTTTTATTAATCTTTATTACAATATAAGGTACATACATGAATTAGGTTTGTTTTAGAGAAGAAGAAATCATGGTAAAGAGAATATTCTTAAACTATATAGCTATTAAGTAGTTAAGCAGGGCTTAATAATTGATTAGTTTGTCTCTTGAATTTGTGTTTTTAACTTCATTGTTAAAAACACAGTATTGCATTAGAAAGTAATCAGGAATTCATTTCTTCCCTATCTATGAAAATCAAAATTATAAATATTTTCCTTGACTTTATTTTTTGGACATCTAGCTATGACTTCCCTGTCTGTCTGTCTCTCTCCCTTCCTCCCTCCCTCCTCTCTCTCTCTCTCTTTCTTTCTTAATCTAGAAGAAATGGATAAATATCTGGACAGTTACACCCTTCCAAGACTAAACCAGGAAGAAGTTGAATTCCTGACTAGACCAATAACAAGGTCTGAAGTTGAGGTAGTAATTAATAGCCTACCAACCAAAGTCCAGGACCAGACAGGTTCAAAGCCGAATTCTACCAGAGGTACAAAGAGGAGCTGGTGCCATTCCTCCTGAAACTTTTCCAACCAATACAAAAAGAGGGAATCCTCTCTAACTCATTTTATGAGATCAATATCATCCTGATACCAAAACCTGGCAGAGATGCAAATAAGAAAGAAAATTTCAGGCCAATATGTAGGGCCTCTTGGCCCCACAGGGTCGTGGGGTGTCCCTTATGCTGTGCTGAGGTTCAGGATCCGTGTATTAAGAGACAGGTCACTGAAGAACTGGAAAAGAGCAGCTGGACTCGGAGGGACATGTCACCTATGAGTGGAGACAGGCAAGGCCCCAAATGTCCAGAAGCATCTGTATTTATTAGGTACAAGCAGAGGGAAGGGTAGTAAATGAGGTCATCATCTATAGGTTTAGTGATAGGGCATACATAATAACGTGAGTAACAAGTGAGGTGGCCACCCCATTGTGTCACCTGGGCAGAGAGGTCAGCCACGCACAGTAGGGGGCCATGCCCGTGCCATGGGCAGTAGTAGAGGGTCGTGCACAGAAAAGGGGTCCACCCCCATTAGGTCACCGAGGCAAGGAGGTGGGCTGTGTGCAACAGGTGTCCTACTCAACACTTCTTATCTGGGGTCTGAAGACTTCGAAGGATTTCTAATAGAAGGATACTGTAAGCCAATGCAGTGGGGGCTGACAGACTTGTGCTATTCTCTAAGATATTTTATAGGAGGGTGATTTAAGCTTAGCACAGAAGTGAAAAAAGGCTGACAGGGTGTACAGCCTCCATGACCCAGTCACACCAGAGGGGTTCTTCTCCCTCGTTTATTTGCAGGATCTCAGGCCTGAGGCCTAGTTTACACAGGAACTGGATGCAAGGTACTACAACTGTTTTATCAGGAGAAGAGGCTCTTGCTCCAAGCCTGCCATACAGCGTTGCCCTTTCAGGCAGGGATGTCACCGCTTGGGTCTTTGGTTCTTGTCCTGATCTGGCTGTTTTCCCATGTGCTGCTTCTGTTCTGTGACTGCTCTAGGCATTCCTCCTACTACAAACTACTATATGGTTATATAGAAGGATTATATAAATCAGCACTAAATGTGTGGGTACAGCTCCGACTACAATACCTATATGATTATATAGAAAGATTATATGGAACTAAGTATGCTAGATATAAGTACTAAGTATGATTATATAAGCTAGATATATGTAAGCAGTAAGTTATACTTCAGGTGCTAATTCTACAAACTAAGATATGATTGTATATAAAGGATTATATAAAGGAAATAACTGAGTAATAACACTATAAACTAAATTATTCTTCAGGGACTAATTGTGCCTGGGGTTTGCACAGCTCTACTTCCTTGGTGCCCATGTGGCGGGTTACACACACCAATATCCATGATGAACATTGATGCAAAAGTCTTCAATAAAATACTGATAAACCAAACCCTCCCTCTTTCCTTCCTTCTTTCTTTTTCTCCTTCTTTCTTTCTTTCTTTCTTTCTTTCTCTTTCTTTCTTCTTCCTTCCTTCCTTCCTTCCTTCCTTCCTTCCTTCCTTTCTTTTTCTTTCTTTTATTCTTTCTATTTCTTTCTTTCTTTTCTTCTTTCTTTCTTGACTTTTCTTTTTTCTTTCTTGTCTTTTTTTAATAAAGTGAAACAGCACAGGATTTTGTAAACAAAATTAGCACATATTCCACTTGTACAAATTTCATATACATCCAGGCAATTGCTTAAGATATTAAAGAACCAAATATTTTGTGACCTATAAATAGTGAGTTTTGACTCTAAAGCTATCTTTTAATGTATTTGGTTCCAACTTGGCCTCTAATATAGCTACATGTTCCTTTTGGAAAGAAGAAATCAATCTATAGCACTAAATTTTTCAAACTTCAATCTGAGAAGCAGAAATTCAATCATCAAATGTTCTCTGGGAGCTCTTACCCAAGAGTCAGTGTTGCACATGGCTGCACACTGCAATGGAAGAATGCACCAATGGCCAGAACTGGCTCAAATTAATATTTAATCATCCTTTTTATGCTCTGAGTGGCATATAATTTCACAAATAAATAAATAAAACACCAAGTTGGAAGCAAATTCTAAAATGTTCAAGATTCAAATACTTAGCATAAATGTGATGATAATAAAAAACACATTATCAACAACTTCTCAAGGTCTTACCTTTAGGTAGACATTGGATTGGGCCTCACTACTAAATACATAATATGATATCTGCACCTGGAGAATGCATCAGCATTGTCTTAAAGTGAAATTGGAGTAAAAGTGAGGAAATATAGAATAACTTAAATTTATATATATGTAATACATTCTGTACCACATTTTTATGATGGAGGGAAGAGAGAAGATGATATAAAGGAGATGACTATTCCTGAAATTTATATCTGATGATGAGAGTTATGTTTTAACTTGAGCAAGTTCTGAGAGCACTGATGAACAATGATAATCTTTAACGGAGTATCTTTTAAAAAGGATGAAAACTTGGATCATTTTGTGATACAGTGCAAAGACCGAAACCAGATTCAAAAATATTCAGTTCAAATCTCAGCAATTCCACTTAACAGTTTGCGTGTTTTCAGAAAAGTTTCCTAAACATCGAGACTGGGGCTTCTTACGTGTAAAGTGGGGAAAATGCTATTTGCCTTCAGAATATTCTGAATGTGGTTTACCATGTTGCCAATACCTCAAAATATCTGCAAGGTTGTACGACTATTACCAGTAGATTTTAATACTATGGAGTAACAGCACATTAAGTAGCAATGGCAAACATTTAAAATTACATGTTTATTTAAGGTGAATAAAGTAATGTAATAGTAAGAATTAAAAGGTGTCATTTATATAAAATTATTGAATACATCTGTAAATACTGATAGAAATGTTTACAATCGATATGTTTGTTATAGGGAGATAGTTTGGAAGAGTGGATTTAAACCATAAATTCTCAAATTTGGCTCCTAAGACACATGTACTGTTCAGTAACTGCATGAATGAGCAAGTTATTCTAATTCTCTATGACTCCGTTTAATCATCTCTGTAACAGGAAAAAATGATAGTATCTACATCATAGGATTGTTGTAAATATTAAATGCTTATAATGGTTCCTGGTACATAGCAAGGTTGATATAAAGTTTTACTAATTTTGGTTGAAGACTCATATTTGCAAAGGATTTATTAAATTCAAGAGAACTTATATATAAAATTTACTTTACTTACCATTTTAAGTAAAGGTACATTTTTGAGGGGTAATACTCAAAGAATATGATATATATATGTATGGCTATATTTTATTTTTAATTGATAGATATATCATAGTTTTAATACATATATGGGGGTTACATGTACTATTTTGTAATAGTGTAATGATGTGTAATGATGAAATAAGAGTAATTACTATACTCAACACCTCAAACATTTATCTTTCTTTGTGTTGGGAACATTACAATTCTTCTAGCTATTTTGAAATGTACAATAAATTCTTACTAACTATAATTTTCCTACTGTAATGTTGAATACTAAAAGTTATTTATGCCATCTAAGTATATTTTTGTACCCAGTAACCAACTTCCCTTTATTCACCCTTCCCTTCACAGCCTCTGGTAACCACCATTCTACTGTCTGCCTCCATAATATTCCACTATTTTTAGCTCCCACATATGAGTGACAGCATGAGATTTGTCTTTCTGAGCTTATCTTATTTCACTTAATATAATAACCTCCAGTTCCATCAATGTTGCTGCAAATGGCAGAATTTATTCTTCTCTATAGCTAAATAAAATTAAATCTTGTATATTTACTCTGTGTTCTTTATCCCTTCATTTGCTGATAGACAATTAGGTCCATTACATATTTTGACTATTGTGAATAGTGCTGCAGTACACATGGGAGAGCAGACAATAAATTGATTTCCTTTCTTTTGGATATATACCCAGCAATGAGATTTGTGGATCATATGGTAGTTCTATTTTTAGTCTTTTGAAAAACCTGTATACTGTTTTGCAAAGTAACTATTTTACTTACATTCCCAATGAGAGTGTAAGAGTGTTGCTCTTTCTTCTTCACATCCCTGTCAGCATTTGTTATTTTAAAAATATTTTTATAATAGCCATCCTAACTGATATAAGATGATATCATACTGTGATTTAGATTTGCATTTCCCTGACGATTAATAATTTTGAGCATTTTTCCATTTACCTATTGGCTATTTGTATGTCTTCATTTGAGAAATGTCTGTTTATGTCCTTTGCCCATTTTTCAAAATTGGGTTATTTGGTTGTTTTACTCTTGAGTTGTCTCAGTTCCTTTTATATTCTGTTTATTAATCTTTTTTCAAATAGGTAGTTTCTAATATTTTCTCCCATTCTCTAGGTTTTCTCTTCACTTTAACTATTTCCTCTTTGTACAGAAGCTTTTCAACTCGATATTACAAGATTTTTCCATTTTTGCTTTTTTGGTTTGTGCTGTTGAGACCTTACCCCAAAAATCTTTACCCAGACCAATGTTCTGTAGCGTTTTCTTAATGTCTACTTCTAGTGGTTTTCTAGAATTACATCTTAAATTTAAATCTTTAATTGATTTTCTGTTGATTTTTAATACAGTGAAAAATAAGGAGCTAGTTTTATTCTTTTGCATAGTATTATCCAGTTTTCCCATCACCATTTATTAAAGAGACTATCCTTTCTCCAATATATGTTGTTGGTGCCTTTATCAAAAATGAGTTTACTGTAAGTGCATGAATATATTTCTGGATTCTCTATTCAGTTTCATTGGTCCATGTTTCTTTTTCTTCTTTTTTTTTCTTATACCAGTACCATGCTGTTTTATTTACTACAGCTTTGTAGTGTAATTTGAAAATAGGTGGTGTGATATATCCAGCTTTGTTCTTTTTGCTCAGGATTGCTTTAGCTGTTAGAGATCTTATGTGGTTCTTTACAAAGTTTAAAATTTTATTTTAGATTTCTGTGAAGAATGTCACTGGTATTTCAATAGGGATTGTATTCAATCTGGAGGTAGTTTTGGGGAGTTTAAAATTTTAACAATATTAACTACTTTCATTCTTGCCTGTGGGATATTTTTCCATTTTTTTGTTTATCCTCTTAAATTCCTTCCATCAGTGTTTTCTAGTTTGTTATTATAAGTATATTTTAGTTCTTTAGCCATACTTATTTCTAAGTATTTTTGTAGGTATTATAACTGGGATTGCTTTCTCAATTCTTTTTCTGATAGACTGCTGATAGTAAATAGAACTGGTACTGATTTTTGTTTGTTGATTTTGCTTCCTGTAACTTTACTAAATTTGTTTATCAGTTTTAATAGTTTTTTTGTATATTAGTTTTTTATGTACATAGTATATTTTTAAGTTAATGAAGTGTGATTGCTTCAAATTTTACATGTCTCTGAATTTTTCAGTCTTAAAAGAAACGTTTGTTTATTTGAAAATGAACAGGTAGTACAAACATCAGAAGAAAAGGCCCCAAAAAGCACTATAGTGTCAACATTTTAAAGAAATAAATACATTGGAGATAATAATTACTTATTCTTTTTCAATGTGTGTTATTTACAATTGCTCATTTTTAAGTGTTAACTAATGACATAATATAAAATTTGATACAAATTATTTGCAAATCGCTAGGGTAACTGTTGTAGGACATTTTTTAAGGTAGTTTGATTAAGCTCCCATAAAAACTTAGTCTTTCTACAATTTCCTGACAAACTCCCTACAAGGAAAGCTTATTATATGTTACTTGTGATTGTTACTAGAATGTTATTTCATATATTTATCCAATTTCATCAACATTTTTCTTTCTCGTTGTTCCTAGCTCTGCTTTTTGTAGAAATTCAAACTGCCCACAGTATACTTTGTTTCATGGGTTTCTCACTTGGCAGGCAACAGACACTTAAGAACCTGAATAGAAAAAGAGGAGGAATACATGCCCCCGGACAAAGAGTGGGATGTCTCAGCCACAGTAACGAGGTACATCAGGAGGTGCTCCTTTGGCTAGGCTGCCAATTTGCTTAATTTGGCTGAAATGAGGAGTCCTGTCCTTGGGGACTGCAATGACAGGTAGACTAACCTACAAGGCAGAGGTGACAGACAAAGTTTGGCTTCTTAAGTGCAGCTGGAGTGGCACACATTTGTAAGCAGATAGCATGCTGATGCTGCTGTCTTACTTAAATCTACTACTGGAGATGGTGTCACTCTAGGACTATACTGACATGCAAAGCCTTGGACTGAGCTGAGAAATGCATCATTTGAAAGACAAAATTAAGGAAGTTTACGTTCTGCTTTTCTCAGTGCCCCAAAGGAGGTGGCTGTCTCACTAAAGAAATGATCCAAACCAACAGACATGTGCCGGGCCAGAATTCCAGCCAGAGAGAAGAACAGGACCCAAACTGCTAGAGAAGATGAAATGGAGGGCAGGACCCTGGAGAAGAGGACTGATGCCCTCTAGAAAAAATCAGCACACGGTGGTAACAATTGGGACTAGGAAAATTTACCTGTTTCTTTGCTGGCATCCACCACAAGGCAATAAAAACAAAACAGACAAATGGATTAAGAAGGAGAAACCAGCTCTCCCCTGGAGGAAGAAACATGCATCTTCTCTCTCACTCTGAGGTTCCAGTCTGTCCTTTAGGATCTAGCCCAAGAACAAAATGAGAAAGGATCTGTGCACTTGTTAACACATCTTGCTGCATGTAAGTATGTAACAATCACCAAGTTTTATAGGTAGCTAACGACATGCACCAGAACTATCGTATCAGTCTGCTGACTAAACAGATGGAACAAATTAAAAAGTCATCTCTGTTTCTAATCTATTCTATCTCCACTAGGTGTACAGGCTGGCTGTGAATACGTTTGAAAATCCTAGTTTGTGCCCCATCTTATACGGAATTCTCGGTCCTGAAAATGCTTTGTCACTGCCTCCATCTATTCCCTACAAAACAAAATACAATTTCAATTATAAAACAACATAGGACAGGGATGGATTGTTATGTAAATGAGGCAAAATAATGGCCTCTGTACATGGTCACTAGGTTATTTCTTCACTGCAGGCTGCAACCCATTAGCTCAAGAGTATGCCAGTGCCAAACACAGATATTTACACATCCAATTATTTTTAAAACAGCCCAACAAGTTAATTTGTAGCTATTTAGAGCCTTCTTACTTTGAATACTTTGCAAAACCTCACGCCACATCTTCCAGCAGTAGATAAGTCCTGGGCCATAAAGACCCCCACATCACTTTTCCTTTCTGGAGGTGGCTCAGCCACATCACCTAGATACAGAAGTCCCATCTTTGATGCCCCTTCCCCCTAGGAATTCCCCAGTCCTCCTCCCTTTCTGTAGCAACCCCACTTAAGCCTCTGGATAGACTTCTGTTCTGTCATACGAGATCCCTTCTCCAACCCCAGGTAAAACAGAAACCTGTCAAAGAGCGATGAAATAAACTGCCATGTCATGGTCATATCTTTTTCCTTAATCAAGCCCCAAATTTCTCAAACCTCTCATGAATATGCCATGCACATACTAATTTAAAGAAAGCTAGGGTTCACCTATTAATATAAGATGATATAGACTTCAGAACATGGAGTTTTATTAATAATATAGAGGGACATTACATTATAATTAAGTAGTTTGCCAAGAAGACTTAAAAATCCTAAAAACATATATACTTAAATGCTGAGCTTCAAAAATACATGAAGCAAATCTAACAGAGTAAAAGGGAAAAAGAAATCTCCATAGTGAAGTTGAGACTTCAACTTTTATCTTTCAGTAATTGATTAAAGAAGTGGAAAGAAAATTGGTAAGATATGAAAAATATGTCTACCTATCTAACAATCAGACCTGAAAAACCTATCTATAAACTTGACCAAATTTACACAGCACTCCATGTAACATCAACCTAAGATTTCTTATCAAGTATACATGAAACACACACCAAGGTTGATGAAATTCTGGGCCAGAAAACAAATCTTAAATAATTTCAAGGAATAGATATCATACAGAAGACATCCTCAGAAAACAATAGATCAAGCCAAAATTGATAACATAAAGGTATCTGTCATATCCCCTTAGATATTTAGAAATTAATCAACAAATCCCTATGTAGTGCCTACACCTAAGAAAAAAATCTCAAAGGATATTGTTTTTGTGATTATACTAAATTAAAAGTAAAAATATCAAAGTTTATGGGATGTAAATAAAGTGAAATTCAGAAAAAAAATTATAAAATTAAGTGCTTATATTAGAATATCACAATGATCTTTTAACTGCTTATTCACCTGCCTATATTTAATTATCAACATAGGACTCATGATTTTCTAAATAGAATTAGATCATATTATATCTCTGCTTTCCATCTTATTCAGAATAATATCCAAAAACTCATCACAGCCTTCAAGGCTCAACATAATATGGCCACACAATACTTGTCTGACCTCACTTTCTCCTACCTGGGGCTAATGTTTCCATAACGTTAGTTTCCTTGTGCTTTCTCAAAAATGCTCCTGCCTCAATTTTGTGAGAATGTCTCCCTCTGGCAGTTAACACTCTTCTTTTTATAGGCACATAAGTGAGTCTCTCCCTTCACTAAGTTATCTCAGCCTCTCTTTATTAGCGAGACTTGTTTAACTACTCTGTATAAAATATCACTCCTCCTACCTTGTATAGCTGCAATGCTGCATCAAATACACTTGATATGTAAGTCCCTAAAACACAATAGATATTTATATTTTGTTCACTTTGTGATGATCATGCCAGTTTGACACTCCTTCACATCTCTGCTCAGAGTCTTAGGCTGAGTGGAATCAGGCTACCATTTTCTTTTTTTTAAATTTTTTTAAATTTCTTTTTTCTTTTTTTTTTTAGTGCCGATTTACTGAGCAAAGGCTACCATTTTCAATATGTGGTTTTGAAACTTACTGGGGGCATCTCCATCCTTACTAGTGAAAAGACAAAAAGAGGATGAAAACAACAAGAGTATGGTAGGCTTTAGTTTTGTTCACTTTCTTAAGGGCTAGATTAGAAGATCATATACATAATTTCTGCTCACACTTTAGTGAATGAAATCCAATTAATGATATTATTTTACCTCATAAAAGGTTGATTTTGACCACCTCAAATCCATGTTCCGAAGCAAAAGGTCATAATGTAATTTTGGAGAGAATTTAAGTCTTTGAGCTCCGGTTGAATTGTGCCTTCATTTTTTTTAGTATGATGATAACTAGTACCTTCTGCTAGTAAGTGCATTTGTTTCTTTCTTGCATCTCTAGCCTAAATAGAGTGGAAGCATCATGAGAATAGGTACTCTGGGTATTTTTCACTTCTGTTGAACAAATAGTCATAAATGCCTTGTAGTTTTAAATTTAGATACTGAATTAGTCTTATAAACTGAACAAAATTGTGAATATATTGAATAAAAGTGAAGATAACTTGTAACATTAAATGTTTATTAAAAGTGTCTTGAAAACATAGGTGGATAAAGAGATTATTTTTAATTCTGGGGCAATTTACATACACATATATGTATATAGTTTTTATTTATTATTACTAAACATTTAAAACAAGAGTTATAGCTCTTTATCCAACACGAGGATTCTACATATACTTCCTATTTACTCTGAAATACCCATAACCATTAGAAATAATTCTAACGTATTTAAAACACAGTTATAGTCATTAGAATGCCTTCCGTAGCAACATTTGGCCTTTGACAATTGAAAATAATTCTCCAAAACTCTCCCACCACAGCAGAAAAACTAAGTATCATTTATATTTGACAACTAAATATAATACAGGTATGCAAAAAAATAGAGGAATATAAATTACATGAATTCAATTGCATAGGGAGTTTTTAAAAATACATTTGGTATTGTTTATATCATAGAGAATATGGTAGTTGTCTTGACAAGTCTAACCAGACAGAAAAAGAAAATTGCAAGTTTCAGAAAGCCCAGCCATTGGCAAGTACCCAAAATATGTAATACCAAGAGGTTTGTACAGAATGGACACTCTGAATAAACAACACTAGGGCCCCAAATGGAGAAACCTCAGTAATGTTTAGCTGCTGTCTTTCCTAGTGGCAATAAAAATAAATATATTTCTTGATGGAAAGTGTCTGGCTTGTGTAGGAAAGTAACATGTACATTTTTTTTTACTGCTATTGTTATTGAAGTCTTATTTGCTTTTATATAATCATATTTATCTGATTTAGGAAAAAGGCTCCAAAGAAAATTGAGGTATCCTTAACAGGCAAACAGAATATAGAGATGAAATAGAATTGCATTTAAAAAGTGCATACCAATTTTTTTTTTGTCAGAAATAGGAACTTACAGAAACATATACAATTTTCATAGATTTTAAAGTTTAAATTTTGTATTTATATTTCATTTCATAACATCCTAACAACAAAACATTTTTCTTCAAAATTATAAGTCATACGTTTAGCCTCAAAATGGATCTGTATTCATATCATCTATTGTTTAAGATTCCAGACTGAGCCCCCCTGTTCTAATTGATTACACACCAGAATCTACGGTTTCAGGCACTTTGTTTTTGCATTAGTTATCTACAAGGTTCTGTAACAAATTACCACAAACGTGGTGACTTAAAACTACATGCATTTGTTCTCTTACACTCCAGAGATCAGAAACCTGAAATCAGTTGCTTTGGGGTAAAACCAAAGTGCCAGCAAGGTCGCACTCTCTCCAGAGGCTCTTGGGAGAACGCTTTTTTGTCATTTTCAGATTCCGAAGCTGCATCACTTGCGTTCCTTGGCTCATGACTTCTTACACCTAGCCAGCAGAGTCTCATCTATCTCTGAATCTGTTTCCATCTGCCTCATCTGCTTCTATCTTCTTCAGTCATGTGACCTTCTTATCTGTTTCAAATCTATCTTTGCCTCTGTCTTAAAAGGACACCTGTGATTGCATTCAATGTCTACTTCAATGATATGGAAAAATCTCCCCATCTGAAGATCTTTAGCTTGATCATATCTGCTAAGTCTCTCTTTGCCATGTAGGTAACATTCACAGGTTCCAGGAATTGGGATCTGGAGACCTTCGGGGGTTATTATTTAGCCCTCCTCATTCAGGATACTTTAAATTAAAAAGTATTTGCCAATGATCAACCCAAGAGAAAGTTAAATTTGACTCAATTCTTATTCATGGAACAATATCAATTTATTTAGTTAGAGATTATCAAAATTAAAGTTTTCTTGACACTCAGAGAAAATTGTAAATTTGATTTGTGTACTTTTCAAAAATGTTTATTTACTTCAAATGATACTTAAGTATCCTGTAATTGACATCTTAAATTTTCAATACCTAGAACAAATCCATCTATATGGAGAAAAAGTGTGTTAGTATTTTGTTTTTACAGTATAGAAATCAATTTGGCATCATAGCTACATTAATAACCAAAGAGTAAAATGAGACTTGAAAAACAAAAAACACTACCAACTCTCCCTTCTATATCATTAAAAGAACATTTATTTTTGGAGTCTTTTTATATTGCCTTTTAAATAGCATTTTCAATTTGTTCAGGAAGAAACTGCTGCCAGAAAGATGATCATCTGCAAAAGTTTTAGGAAGTGCATGTGAGTTATGCACATTCTATAAAGGTTTTTAAGAGTGATAAGAAAATAACAAATATGGTGGTACCTGAATCACCTAGGTTAGCACAATTGAATATTTTGAGTTTCCAAAGAAATATCTGATCACCTCATGCTGAGTTAATACCTTTCAGGGTAGTCATTGACATGTTTTAATTAGCAATCAGGAGAGAAATTTATAAAATTAATATAAAATTATGTTAAATCTAAATCAAAACACTACCAGCTATATAATTACCCATAGATACACCACATAATAGGTGAATATATGAAGCAGAAATTGACATGCACAAGATCAAGAGCAGTTAGTCTCCTGGATTACTGAGCCTTGTATCATCTGGGTATTATATCTGTAATAGTGGTTTGTATTGTGGTAAACATTATGTAACAAAGTGAATTGCTGCAGCAGAGTACCTTGCTGTAGAACATAGATAAATAGCACTCTTTTTAATTTAAAAACAAACTTTCTTTCCTTCTAAGAGCTTATTAAAATCTCAATAGGGCAATCATAGCAAATCATATTACCTAGGAAAGAACACACATAAATTTTATTTCACAAAATTATCTCTGCTTTTTTAAAGTAACCTGAGAATAGATGGAATTATTTAATCTCATTATCCATTCGTTTTATAGAAAATTGGAGATCTGGAGTCACAAGTTTTCTTGTTCAGTCTCTCTACCATATTTTTAATAAATGTTTATGTGGTAATAACATTTTGATAAAAGTTCAACGTACAGAAAATAATGGAGAACATATATTTTCACAGTTAATCATCAAATGAAACAAACTTGTTCTAAGGCAAAATAGTAGAGAAAAGAACTATAGATTGTACATACATTATTGGGATTTTAGTACAGACTCTTCCATTTAGGAGTTATTTCAACTTCGGAAAAGCAGAAAGGCACAATTGTGTTCATGTTATGGTTACCTGTGCCGCAAGCAACGGTTATCAGAGGCAGTTTGTTTTTGTTCATTCATTCATTTAACATATTTAAAAAAACATTAATTAAGTTACTTCTATGAACCATGAACTGTTCTAGAAACTGAAAATGCCTCAGTGAAAAAAATACATATATACATACAAGGGGACCTTGACCTCACATTCTATCCTGTGTGTGAAAGTGTAGAAAACAAAGAATAGCTAATAAATAAAATCAATATGAAAGATGTGGCATTTGAGAAAATAGTAACTTTTATGGAATGAAATACAGCAGAAGAGAGAGACAGAGATAATAGAAAACTCAAGAAGGAGGAAGTACTGCCTTACTTAAAAAATGGAATAAAAAGATGTTAAGGAAATAACGTTTTACAAAGTCTTATAGAAACAAAGGAGCAATGCTTATGGATATCTAAGGGAAGGGTATTGTAAGACCACCCTCCCCAGGCAGAGGGCTTAGGGGCAGAGCAAGGGGAGAATAAAATTTGATCATGTTGAAGTTACAAAAAAGTAAGAAAGATGAGAAAGAATTAAAGATATGTGTAAGGGAGCGGTTACAGTGTTGGACTATGAAACTTTCCTTAATAAGAGAGTAGTTAAGTTGGTGACAAAGCTTTAAGATTGTTGGATTGGAAGTCCACTGTGGTTGAAAGACTGTTATTGTCTTATACCTGAAAGAGTTAGCTATAAGAAAGAATGTGCTGGCTGGGCGCGGTGGCTCACACCTGTAATCCCAGCACTCTGGGAGGCCGAGGCAGGTGGATCACGAGGTCAAGAGATCGAGACCATCCTGGTCAACAAGGTGAAACCCCATCTCTACTAAAAATACAAAAAATTAGCTGGGCGTGGTGGCGCAGGCCTGTAGTCCTAGCTACTCGGGAGGCTAAGGCAGGAGAATTGTCTGAACCCAGGAGGTGGAGGTTGCGGTGAGCCGAGATCACGCCATTGCATGGGTAACAAAAGCGAAACTCCGTCTCAAAAAAAAAAAAAAGAAAGAAAGAATGTGCTGATTTGATAAGGGGATCATTGAAATTGAATACATGGAAGGGTTATAGATACTGATAATAGCAGGTTCTAGGGATATCCTCAGTGTGTAACTGGCTAAAATAGGAATGAAGACAAGAATAAGGACAAGAGTAATGGAGGAAAGAGGTTCAAGGAAACATGAGCCAAGATTTTGGTGTGGCCCTAAATATGAATAGGAATCTCAGAAATTAAGACAGCTGTAATGTTGTAAAATATGATACTAACAGCAGTTAAAACTGTGGTTAAATGAGAGAGATGACTAGGATGGCAGCGGTTCCATAGTTTTATGAGAAAAAATTCAGGGCTTGGAATTATTTGCCAAAGAGAGAGAGAAAACAGTTTGAAAGTGGAGACATTTGAACCAGAGCTACTCCATCTTGAATAGGAGCTGGGTAAAAGAAAGCTGAGACCTACTGGATTGCATTCCCTGGAGGTTAGGCATTCTAAATCACAGGATAAGTTAAGAGCTTGACAGAAGACACAGGTCACAAAGACCTTGCTGACAAAACAGCATGTGGTAAAGAAGTCGGCCAAATCCCACCAAAACCAAGATGGCAAGGAAGTGACCTGTAGTCGTCCTCACTGCTCATTATACGCTAATTACAATACATTAGCATGGTAAAAGACATTCCCACCAGTGCCCTCACAGTTTACAGATGCCATGACAACATCCAGAAGTTCGGCTATTTGGTCTACAAAAGGGGAGGACCCATCAGTTCCTTGAATTGCCCACCCTTTTCTGAAAAATTCATGAATAACCTATCCTTGTTTAGCATATAATTCAGAAATAACCATAAAAATAGCCAACAAGCAGTCCTTGGGGCTGCTCTGCCTACAGAGTAGCCATTCTTTATTTCTTTACTTTCTAAATAAACTTGCTTTCACTTTACTCTATGGACTTACCCTGAATTCCTTCTTGTTGAAGATCCAAGAGTCCTCTCTTGGGGTCTGGATTGACAGCCTTTCTGGTACCCGAAATGTGAAACAAGAAATACCCCTTGCTTGGATCTAAGCTCATGAGTGTAGAATAGCAAATTGCCCACTCTTTAAAAAAGACAAAAAATTAGTATCTTGAGAAGAGATCAAAGTGTTGGCTGGTTCAAGAAAGTAAATGCTCAGGCTAGATCAGGATATGGGGCTTTCTCCTGTTGTCCAATTATTTTTTTTCTTAAAATAATTATTTTTGCAAGGAGGAAGGGAAATTTCCATAAATGAAGAGTGGGTAAGATGTGGACAGAAGAACAGTTGGAAAGAGACAAGTGAAAATTGAAAGGCAAGATATGAGATAGTATCCTAGGAATGTGTGGCTTCTTCCAGTGAGTGACAGAATTAGGAATGAAGGAGATAATAAAATCATTTATGATAGTTTTAAGACAGATAGCATTGGCCTAGCTCTGAGTGTTAGAGGTAGAGAGGGATAGGTGGTTGAGGCCTTTTACTTTTTTTTAGAAGGGCTGTGTGAGGATAACGCTTTAACATAGTTTATCTGGGGCTCTATCTAGTCAACTAGACATAGATGTTCATAGCTCTGAAAAAATTTAGTCTATGCTGAGTACACGGGCACTCTCTCATTGGTAAATATTGTCATACATCATTACTTGATCTTCTGAGATGATTACATTCATCTTTCCAAAAAATCATTTTATCTCCTCTAAGTTGCCTACTTCTACTACCCCTTTCTTATGAAGAGGGTGTACAGGCTTCAAGATCTCACTGGGTTTTTTATTTCTTTCCTGAGATTCCTTCATGCACATAATACGTTTTTATACCTTTTCTCTTGTTAATTTGCCTGATGACTGTTTATTTCAGCCTCAGTTATCAAACCCTCAGAGAGTAGAATCTTCCTTTTCCTGCAGGAGTAAACAAAGAGAGGTTAAACACGACATAAAAGGCAAAAAGCATAAAGGATAATAATAAACTAGGCTTCATCAAAATGGAAATCTCTACTTTAAAAAAATACTGAAAAGAATATAAAAAATCAAGCCAATTTATTGGCAATACACACATGTGACATAGGATTTGCATACGGAAAAAATAGAGCTATTACATCTCAATAAGGAAAGAAGTAATTAATTCTAAAATGAACAAAAACTTGAATAAAAATGCTACCAAAAAATATGACTAATAAGTATATAAAAGATGAGCAACATTAAAGTAATAGTGTAAATGCAAATTAAAACAAGATATCACTACATACTTACCTGAATGTCTAAAATTAACTCCCAAAGAGTCTGATGCATCGATGTGCAATATAATTCAACTATTTTAGAAACTGTTGATATTTTTCTACAAAGTTAAAATAATACTTACTATACAGCATTTGAATAATACCCTCAGATATTTACCTGGAAGAAATGAAAACACATTCCCACATTACAACTTTACATGACTGTTCATAAGAGCTTGATTCATAATACTTATAATCTGGGAAAAACTCAAGTGTATATCAGCATGTGAATGGATAAGCACATTTTGGCATACATGTAGAATGAAATACTACTTGACAATAAAAAGTAAAAAGTGAAAAAAAAATAAAAACAAAAGTCTATTAATATATACAAGGCAAATGAAACTTAAAAGCATGATGTTGATCAAAAAAGTCATACCTAAAAGAGCATATAAAATATTATTCCCTTTATATGATATTCTAAGGTAAAATAATATATAGTGACTGAAAACACATCAGTGGTTGTCCAGAGTAAGAGGCAGAAATATTTTCTGGAAAGAGCAGAAAGGAATTTTCTGTATTGAATAAAATATTCTATACTTGATTACTGTGGCAATTATACATTGTATAAAAATTCATTTAACTATATACTTAAAGTTCATTTTTATTGTAAGTAAATGATACCATGATGTAGTTCATTTTAAAAAAGCCGAAAATCTCAGAATAGAAAAACATGAACAAAATATAGACTTAAAAATGAGAAAAATGTTTGCAACTCATATCAAAAATAACTAATAGTTTTAATGTATAAAATCTCGCTAAAATTTATAAAGAGAAAAATCTAAAAAGGAAAGAATGTCAGTCAAGGAAAGTGAATGGATAATTTACATACACACGTGTGGGGAGAAATTAGGATGATGTTTTACACATTTTAAAATTGTTCATCTTCATTTGTAATTAGAAAAATGTATGCTTAAACAATTTGGATATAGCACTGTTTAATTTATCAACTTATCATAAATACAAATTAAGCAGAACTATCTCATATAGGTCATAAGTTGCTAGTGACAGTATAATTGGTACACTACACTTGTAGCAATTTGACACTATCAAAATATATATAGAGAGACATCTTTTGAATCAGAATTTATGCTTTGAGGACTTTTTCTTAGAGATATACCTATATACTGGCAAGTAATATGTACAAAATTATTATTCTTAAAATCAATCACAATACAGCTTGGCACAGTGGCTCACACCTGTAATCCCAGCACTTTGTGAGGCTGAGGCAGGCAGTTCACTTGAGGCCAGGAATTGGAGATCAACCTGGCCAGTATGGTGAAATTCCATCTCTACCAAAACCAGAAAAATTAGCCTGATGTGGTGGCAATGCGCCTGTGGTCTAACGTACTTGGGAGGCTAAGGCATGAGAATCACTTAAACCCAGGAGGTAGAGGTTGCAATGAGCTGAGATTGTGCTATTGCACTCCAGCCTGGGCAATAGAGTGAGGCTCTGTCTCAAAAAAAAAAAAAAAAATTAAAAATAAAATAAAATTAATTACAATACAATATAGGAAACTAAATCTCATCATGAAAGCACTCGTCATATAAATTTTGGTATATCCACAAAATATTCAAAGAAAAGCAGGAACCCCCATGCTAAATTGAAAAGATTTCTAAAAGGTACAAGACATGAATAAAAGAAAGGTAATAGCAACAGAAGACAGACAAATTCCTAGGTAGAAAGGGATGGTCCCTGGTAAAACCCAAACTTCAAGCCAAAGACAGCCTTAAGCCTGAAAGCTCAGCTACTAATTCTGGATGGAGAACACCACAGGAGTGAGAACATCCTCACTTCCGGGATGCCTGTTAGCCAATCAAATGGTGCTTTTTCCAGGCCTGCCCAAGGACCAATCAGCATACACTCCCCCATTCTGAGCCCATAGAAACCCTGGACTCAGTCTCATAGGTGGCTCTCTGCTTTCCAGCCCCCTTCTCCCACTTCAGGTCCCCTCCCTGTGTCCAGAGCTTTTCTGTTACTCAATAGAATTCTTCTCTGCATTTCTCACTCTCTGATGTCGGTGTACCTCATTCCTCTTGGTCACAGGACAAGAACCTGGCACCTGGAACTGCAGATGTGAAAAGAGCTGTAACGTGTTCCTGCTCACAGTGCTATGGGAGAAAAGACCACTGGGTGCCACACATCCCCCTGCTCACAGAGATGTGGGTGGCAAGACCAAATGAGCTGTGACATTCCCCTGTGCACCAAAGTTGCAGGCGAGAGAACTAGCTAGAGCTGTAACATTTTCAGACCTTCAGACTCCCTAAGCAAAAACAGTAACAGTCCTTGGGGCTCCGCGGTTGCTGCCATCTCCAAGTGTTCAGGCATTGCAGCCTCCCCATAGTCCTGACCCTGGCGCACCAGGTGGAAACCTGTCGCGGCACACTGCATACCAGCCGTGGGATGAGCACAGAGCCTCGGTGAGTGCGCAATCCAGGTGAGTGCCAAAAGCAGAGAGCAGCCTGCTGGGCCCAGTGGGCGGAGCCAGCCCAGCAATCCCAAATGAAGCTCAGAGTCACCATCAGCATGGAGATTTCTGGCTGGTAAAGCGGCACGGAAAGAATCCTATGACAGTGATACACTGTAATGTGCATATAGCCCTATCATGTTCAGATGAAAAGACTGGGGAGATGAGAAATAAAGATAAACTGTTCACAGTGTAACTGTTTTGCACTCATTTTTGAGTTACATATTTGTTTAACAAATTTTAAAATTATATATATATAAAAATTTAAATTTTTAAGTGGTCAATATGACAAAATTTTGCATTTATATTTGCTTTTACAAATAGACACAATTACTTGTGTCACATCTTATTTTACTAAAGTATTTACAATATATATTTGACATTTCATAAAGATTTTCTTAGCTCCTCCATTTAAGATGTGGCATTCATAAATCTAATCTATATATGTATTTTGTTTTTTTCATACATTGCAGAAGTATTTTTAACACAGATTGTTGGTAATGTGTGCAACCAATTTAACAATATCATAAGGGTAAGTATAAGGTGTAGTTGTGAAAAAGCATAATTTTATTTCATTATTAAGTAATTGAAAAATAGAAACAATAGCAACAAATATTGGGTACAAATATCATCCAAGACAAGAAAAATATGTCAAATAAACACCATTTTATTCTTTTCCTCTGTTTACAGATAGTCTTATTATTCTGAACTATTGTGGAAATCATAAGCTAAGACCCCAGTAATCAACTGAGGATATAAATGGGTGTTTTCTCATTGGTATCAATCTACATTTGAAAGCTAGTGTTCTTTATTCATAGCAAATCCTTCCACTTCAGTCCAGAATTTTATTATTTGGGATTTTAAATCCATCTCATGTAGTACCTTTTGGACAGGCTATTTGTAACAATTAAAATTAGTGAGGCATTGTCAACAAGCATGGCTATATTTATATGTGTAATTTTTTTAAAAATATACATATATATCCTTAAGTATATTAACCAAGTTAATTTTCTTCAGTCATCCTTGCTAAAGATGTTTGTTCAATAAGAAAAATCATTAAAACTTACAAATTAATTACCCATAACCTAAATTTATATTGTGTCCTAGCTGGCATGATAAACATAGCTTTTGCAACCAATGTCTTACTAATTTTTTTTAAAATATCTGTAATGGTAAGATTTACTAAGTGTTACTAACTTAGAACAGGTGAGTGTTACCTGCTACTGTATATTTTCTATCACACTGAGTAAGAATGATCTACAACATAGAATCCAGAAATCAACGCAGAAGCCTATAAATTTCATCATTGGCTTCTAAAACACAATTAATTTGTGCATGTTTTCCAACAGCAATTAGCAGCAGGCAAGAGTTTTAATGAAATGAAGTTGCGATTCCCACAGGGACTATTTATAATGCACATTACAAACCAACAAGAGCTTCAAACTATTTACATTAAGAATTGATTAATAACAAAGCCATTAAGGTACATATTAGATTACATATTGTGCCTATTTCAGGGATACTGCTAATTAAGTAATCATAATCATTTGCATGTGCCATATCTAATTAACTTTTTATAACTCTTTAAGTTTTTCCTTCAGGACCAATAGCATTCAAGTGGCATTAGCAAAAGGAACATTTAAGCCATTTCTTAGAATATTGTTTTTCAATAAAGTGGATTTCTATGAAAACAGAGAGTATAAGCAGAGTAAGAGACTTTTCATGACAATTACTTTGAGCTGCACTACATTTGCTATTGGGGGAATGAAGTAACATTAGATTAGGGTTAAGTAGGACTTTAAAATGTTTCCATGTAAATTAAGTTTAGAAAGTAGCTTTGAAACTTCTGAAAAAGTTTGACACTAGAGTTTTAATGCTCAAAAGAATTATAGTGATCTGTTTTTTTTAATCTGTGTAATTTAAAGAATGTTTTATTTACTTCCAGGAAGATAACTAAAAATGTTTTTATTTTGGATATAAGTGAAGGTTTAATAGACGTATCTTCTTGAATATCTGCCTCATAAAAATGTAGGCTCAAAATAGTTCCATCTTTACAAATTAATTTAAAGAATTACTTCATCACCAAAGAATAGCTTCTAAAATTCACTCCATTTTTAGCAGCTTTAAAATTTCATAAGTTATTAGTTCTTAAATGTATTAGTTATATAATATTTTACACTGAATTACATAGTCTAGCATACTTTTTATCATAAATTAGTGTTTTGCTCTTTTATAACTGCACTTCTGGATTGAAAATTTCCTGGAATTTTACTAACAATATATGAAAAGTTCAATGATAACACCTGTGGCAAGCCATTAAATGCTTGCTATGCTTAAAGTACTACATTATACCTTATCACAGATCGTTACGACCAACACAAATATCATGTAAAATAAGTTTTACTGCCATAATTTTGCAGACAAAAAATTCAGAGTAAAATGTAAGGCCATTGAATTAAAGACCTAGCAAATGGCAAAGCCAGAATACCAACCCAACAAAATCTTACCAGCTACATCAAACATGATTGATCTGAGGCTTCTTGGCTTGGAGAAACTACAACCATCATTTCCCTATTTATTGAAAAGACTGAAGATTCTTTTGAATACTTTCTATTCATAGCAGATCTTATTATATGAATGTTGTGGCCTATTAAAAATGTCCACAAAGCTGTTTGGCACTTATTTCAAAACTGAGTGGGCTTTATTTTGACCAAGAGAAATAACAGAAGTGATACTGTACTAGTTCCTAACACCATCTCTTTGGAAGTGGAGGGCTGATATACAATAATTCTGGATACCCTGAGACCAGCATACTGGAAAGGTCATGAGTAGATATGCCATCTGATAGAAGAAACACAAACTTATTTGAATTTTAAAAAGTTTTGTTGAGCATTCAGTGATTTATTAAGTGACTGGGTCGGCATCTGACCACAGGGGCCTAATACTCTGCTGAGAGGAGCAAGTGAAGAAACTTTGATACAGTATTTTCAAAAGGAAAGACAGGAAACAGTTTTGATTGGCTAGAGTGGAAAGTGTCTAGTTAGAGCCTCGCTGGTCTCTGATTGGTGGAGTTTCTAGTTTCTATTCCTTTTTATATTGGGATTTGTCTTGCTCATAAATGAATTTAATGTGCCATTGTCACTCCAGTCTAATGATTTCCCAGTAGAATTTTGTTTTAACACACATAAAAGTTCCAACTGAGCCCAGGCTTTTCACTACTAATGCTTTAGAATATGATTGAAGCTGTTTTGGATTGTCTAGACTAGCTCCTCTGCATGCTGAATTCCAGCAAGTGACTTCCATCCAAATCAAACGGAGATGAAAAACCACTTAGCTAAGCTCTGCCCAAATGCTTGACTTACCCAATTGGGAGATATAATGAACTGCACTTAATTTAGCTAAGGAAGGAGTTCCCGGACCTGAAGTTTGAGCTGATGCTATAGTAGTATGATACTTCTGAAAGAATCTGATTGGAAGGAGTTTACTTTGTATGGGAGAGAAGAGCTGATTACTCAAAAAATCTAATAAACGATGTTATTAGGAATTCTTGTTTCTGTCATTCCAGAATGACTCAGCTTTGATATTAGAGATGTCACAATAGTCCCACAACAACAAAGGGTTAATGAAGATCCACCAGGAAACTTGTCATTATTTTTCATTTTTGTCGATATTTGTTTGTAATACATCCAAACTTATAGTAAGGGCTCACACTTGTAGACTTCAATTGCAAAATAGCTCCCAGTTTCCCTAGAGGGGATGGTAAAACAAAAAGAATACAGGGAAAGAAAAATTCAATAAAAGTATTTTGTCTCATATACATTTTGTGATGAGCTTCTGCATTTCTTTTCAATAATAAGGCAAATTTCATTAAATTATATCACTCATGCCCAAAATATTGTTACAGACACAGATGTAAGAAATAAGTATCTAGAAGTATAACTTGCTCTTCATAATTTTGTAGTTCTATTTACATATGACTTTCAACAAAGAAAATTAATATTTATCACTTGATTTTAATTTCTATATGGAAAACAATAATATGCAATTTCTATTAATTTTAGCACAAAATGAATATTGAATATTTGATATAAAAATATTTTCAGCATTGGAAGTATTTGTTTATTCATGTTGAAAGGTTATAAAAATTTCTTTTGGCATTGCTTTTGCACTTACTTTTTAAATTCTATTTTATAAATATATAATGTACAAAAAAATTTTTAAAAATCTGGAGAAAGCAATGAGTATCAGAATTTCCGTACATACTAAACTACTTAGAATGTCGGTTGTAATGAGTCAAAGTCAAAGTGATTAAGTACAAATGGTATAAATGATAGAACTGCTCATTATCATTATGCTTTTTCCCACCCAAAGTTTTCATATCTTTAGATCTGCTTTAAATGTTCTATTCTATGTAATTTGTGAAACTGTGGTTTCTGATTGCTTAATTTCCACTAGATACATATTCACACACATAATTATTTAATTTTGAAATAATTCTGTAAAATATAATAAAATAAAGGGAGACATAATTGTGTATGTATTCAGGGTTGTAAATCATATTTTCATCAAGTCAAAAGCAAACTGCAATCTACCTTTGGTAAAACACCTGCAGTTATAACAGGTAAGGTGTAGGAGATCAGTCAGGGTGGTGGGAAAAATTATAGGAAAGATGCAAGCCTTCTTGGAAGGCTGGAGGTTTTGCAAAAGCTTTGGGAATAAGTTATGGCTAAGGGCAGCCTGATCTTCTTACCTTGAGCTAATAGCAAAGAGCAGATAACAAGGGATTGTAGAGTTTATCTAAATAGCTTGTTTATTCATGTTGTCTTAAAACCGACCAATGATGAGTTTGTGTCCTTTGTAGGGACATGGATGAACCTGGAAACCATCATTCTCAGCAAACTGACAGAAGAGCAGAAGATCAAACACCACATGTTCTCACTCATAGGTGGGTGTTGAACAATGAGAATGCATGGACACAGGGAGGGGAGCACTACACACTGGGGTCAGTTGGGGGGAAATAGGGGAGGGACAGTGTGGGGTGGGGAGCTGGGGAGAGATAGCAACGGGAGAAAAGCCAGATATAGGTGATGGGGAGGAAGGCAGCAAATCACACTGCCGCGTGTGTATCTATGCAACAATCTTGCAAGTTCTTCACATGTAGCCCAAAACCTAAAATGCAATAAAATAAATAAATGGGGAAAAAAAAAAAAAAAAAACGACCTTTGATCATTCGCACGCAGGACTGTTTTCTACTTGGGGGTCGGCAATATTAATTATCCACAAATGGTGTTTTCTGTAGACCTGTGTCATTAAATCTGTTCTAAAATAAATGCGAGCATCTCTGACATATCAGGACTGCACAGCCAGATGCCCTCTTCAGGATCTGTAAGCTCTGTGGTCCTTTAGCCATGCTCTTACAGGAAAAACACCTGTGTGTGTTCACTTTTGTCATCCATCACTTGGCCAGTGTCTGCAGGTCAGATTTGGCAGTGAGGTGAGTAGGTTTGGCAATTAATTTTTTAAACTTACTCCTGACATTATGACAGACCATGTTCTTACACAAACTCTAGAAAGAAGAACTAAAGTTAGGGCAAAAAATCAATTAGAAAACATAATTCTGTAGAAAACAGTAACTGATGAGATTATGTAGATTATCGATGGCAAGCTTTAAGAATTTGTTGTACAGCTACATTTTCTAGCAATACCCAATCTGTCATTGTTGAAAAATATTTCAGAGGTTATATTCTATTGTGATTGTGGTTGGTTTTGTTTTGTATAGCATACAATAATTTATAGATTATATACTTTACACAGGAATTTAGTTTTTAAATAAATTACAGGTGTGTCTTATTTATAGAATAGGTATACTTCTTGAAATTTTCATACTAAACAGTTGGATTTTTTCATTTAAAACTTATTTTGTATATTCCAAAAAATATTGTTGTTTACATATATTCTGTTATATAGATTGGTAATATTTATACACTTATTTTTTATTGAATATCGTGCTAATGATTCTTTCATTTCCTCTATGCCTTAAATTTCTAGGTTCAGGAACGTATTTAGAGTATTAATCTTCATTGCATTTTATGTCATTCATTTTTTAATGTGCCTTAAGCTCTGGAAGCTAAAGCAATACATTTTTAGTGAATTCATCCACAGGCTAGCTATCAACTTGTGAATAGTAAGTTAGGCACTTGTATCACTCTCCGTTATTTTCTTGAGTTATTTCAATCAGTCCTACATGCTGATGGCTCCCAAATCAGATTTCCAACACCAATTCTTCTCCTGATATTCAGACTTTTATTTCCAACTTGGTCTTATACATCTTCACTGGAATGTCTTAAAGCAACCTCAAATTTAACTTACACAATATCAAACTCATTTATCACCCATATACTATTTCTTGCTCTTCTTTTACATGTTTTCTTTCTCTCTATTCCCACCAAGAATGATTTGGTTTATTTTTTAAGCATTTCTTCCCAACTAGGTGACAGCTTTTTATCTTACTGCCCCAATTAATTCTTAATTGCCAGTAAGGTTGCATTCTTGTACACCACATCATTTAGTCACCATCAAATAATTCTCATTCCTAAGCAAGCTTGGGTCTCTAAGGATACATAACTCTTTGGAATGCCTAGTCATTTTTTCCTTCTAGGAAATACCTACTCATTATTGAAGATTCAACTTGTTTTTAATATCAGTGCAGCATCCCTAAAAGGGGGAAAAGTTAATTACTTACGCCATGGTATTCTTAGAAGATTTAACAAATGTCATCTGTATAATGCTTTTCACATTTAGACAGTTTCAAAAGCAGAGCTTATTTTCACTATAGGTATTACAAATACGGACTTTCAAATCAAAGAAATCTGGGATTAAATCACAAATATATTATGTGTTTGCCCTTTGGAAAGGTATTTAACATTTCTGAACACTCTAGTTTCCTACTGTACTATAGTAAATGTATCTATCTAAGAGGCTATTTTTAGGATTAAATAACATAAAATGTATAAACAGTAAAGATAGTGTCCATCAGCAAGTAAAGGCTCAAAAATGGTTCTGTGAATTGTATTATAATTATTTTTGTTTTCTTTAAATCTTCTAAAAAGTACACTATTTTCTGCTATTCATTATCTCACAATTTGAAGCACATTGCTTGACACATAATAGGAGACACTATAAATCTATGTTCAATGAGTAATCATCATGGAGATTGGAGTATAAAATTAAAAGTGCTAGTCACAACTCTTGTCAATAGAAACACACTTTTTCATAATAACTTGAGAACGTTGAGTGGTGTGTTTCAATGTCATTCCTACTACAATTAGGAAAAATAAAATTCTGAAAGCCTTTTAAGTTATGATTGAACGTATGAATATTATACCTATTTAGAGTGCTATTAATACAAATATTTTTGGAAAGCAAGAATTCTCACATAAAATGGTAGAAAAAGTCCCCATCTCTTTGTTACGAAATGTTACAAAAATATTTTTCAAGAATTACTCATTTTTCTTCTAGATATCCCTAAAATATCATATTTTGAAGTCTCAACAAATTTGCTTCCACAAAATATGCCTATAACTTTTCTAGAAGTACTAGAACAGAACATTTTTAGAAGATTTTTATTGCATTGACTTTGGCCACATATTTTATCTGAAATAGCTGTTTTTAATCTGTAGAATTCCAGCTGAACTCTAAATTACCTTGTTCTATGAGAGAACTCACCATTTTATTCGTAATTCATTTCTTTACGCAAACTAAAGGGAAACCTTGGAGTATAATGGAATAGCCTTAGAAAACATTTATAGTGTAGATGTTCAATATCCTACAGATACAGCACTATAAAAGACATTATTTTAGTTTTTCAGGTGTGAATAGCCTCCCATGGGTGGGGCAATATGCCAAAAATGAGAGATGTTTTTATTAATGGTATTTTTTTTACACTTTGAAGTGGTAGCAATATATACTAGTATTTGTCTAGATGCTGGCATATGTTGGAGAGTACAACTTGCTGTGAAAATATAGAAAATTAAAAGGTAACAGTTTCAAGAAACAGTGTAAATTCTGTTATTTCAGAAGATCCACTCTACAGTTTGTCTGAGTAAGCAGGAGATGGCTTTTATAACGCTGTGGAGTGAAGGAGAATTTTTAAGGTAGCCTTTTTACATTCTATGAGTATGTCATACCTATTATTATAGGACACATCAATTCATTGTTAGAAAATTGTAATAATTGTCACCATAGTCATCGTGATCATCATCATGGGAGCACATATATTCCACTTACTGACCTGGGCATCATATAATTATGTTAAATGTTAATCATTATTTGCATATGTACATTCTAGACCTTAATTGATAAGATATTCAATTGCTATCTATTTATCTAACCATCTATCTGCATTTTTATTTTTTAATTAAGAAACCTATGTTCAGGTATTTTATGATAAAAACAATTATGTCAATTTAAGGGACCCACACATAAAAAATTTTAATCAGATGCCCTGAAAGTAATAAAATGAACTTACTACTATGTAAGTAATAAGATTTA
Source organism: Sapajus apella (assembly GCF_009761245.1). Classification (NCBI taxonomy): domain Eukaryota; kingdom Metazoa; phylum Chordata; class Mammalia; order Primates; family Cebidae; genus Sapajus; species Sapajus apella. Next base: position 3,016,525 of record NW_022437073.1, read on the forward strand.
TAATCCACTTTCATGGTGTCTGTGCCTGATTTACATAACAGACTATTAAAGAGGTTCGAGCCACATTGAACGATATGAAGGCCATTAGTCCACATGTGGGTATCCAGCATTTGAAATTGCATGATCTGATTTATAATGTACAGTAAGTGTATGCACACTACATTTTGTAACCTAGTACAAAAAATAGAATGTAAATATGCGTCTAATAATTGTATATTGATTACATATTAAAATCATAACTTTTGGCTAAATGATTAAAATAAACATATTATTAAAAGCAAATTTACATTTTTTAAAACTTAATTTGACTACTAGAAAATTTAGGTCTGTGTGTAACTCACATTATATGTATACTGAACAACTCTTGAGTTAGAATGTTTGAAATTCACGTAGATAGGGTCAGGTAAATTTCACAACAAAATGAAGGAATATTAGTAGAAGACATATTAAATTAAACCTGTGCCTTTAAATGATATCCACTGTGTGAAAGCTACCTTAAGTTTAGCCCTAAGGGAGTTATTTGATACTGTTATTTGTCATCAAATAAAAGTGACAGGCACATTTAACAGGGGAAACTATTTCAAATAAAGCCGTGTATACAGGCTGCGTAATTCTCCTTTGTGCTAACATACTGCTTTTGTGTACATGAATCCCAAACTTATTTGGAAAACTGAGCTTCTTTATGGCCAAATTATGTTGATAAATTGATCACAGAATGAATTTACCTTCTGCCTCTAAAACGTGTCAGGAAATGAGATACAGATGAAGAACAGATGAATTTTGAGAATTGTTATCTTTATTTTTCACACATTCCTTATTTCCAAGCTATTTTCCTGTATCTGTTTATATATGTGGTTATAATGAGAATTTATGTCATATTGAGTGTTCTCTTTCTAATTTTCAAGCTATATCATATATTTTTACATCCAGACTTAAGACATATATTGCACATTGCATTATCTGTTGTTTGTGTCAGGGTAAAATCAGTCATATTAATTCAGTTTGTTGACCCCAAGTTAAATTTGTGTATGTTCTTATTTCTGTACTTTCGTTTGTTACTTAAAAATTTAAAAAGAAATGACAAAAACCTAAAATTTTTCATGATACAAAATTTTTAAAATACTTCTGATTGAACACAATAGCATTTACAATGTAATATAGTCATTAGAGATAATAAACTGTGCAAATATTTATTATTATTCAATTATGAAGAATATGATTTTTATTAGTATGATAAGTTATGAAGTAAGAGCTTTAACAAATAATTTGTTGGCATATCTAGAATTTATCAAATTAGCTAATTCAACTATTGGAGCATATCACATGCCCTTTTGTTGTTGTTGTTGTTGTTGTTGTTGTTTGTTTGTTTGTTTTTTGAGAGAGGGTCTGACTCTGTCACCCAGGCTGAAGTGCAGTGGCAATGTCTCGGCCTACTGCAACCTCTACCTCCCAGGCTCAAGTGATGCTCCCACCTTAGCCTCTCAATTTGCTGGGACTACAGGTGTGCACCACCACACCTGGCTAATTTTTGTATTTTTTTGTATAGACAGAGCTTTGTCATTTTGCCCAGGCTGATCTTTAACTCCTGAGCTCAAGTAATTGGCCCACCTTGGTCTTCCAAAGTGCTGGGATGACAGGCATGAGCCACCACACCTGCTCCTACATGCCAGTCTTAAATCACACAATCACTGTTTTATCCAGCTAAGTAGACAAAAAAAAAAAAAAAAAAAGAAAAGAAATACTACAAGGCATTGTAAAGGAAACAAATTGCAGTGAACTTTCTCATCTAAGACACAGCCTAGATGAAAATTGTGAAGTAAGCAAACATAAACATGTTTTGTTTAAAACTCTTTTGATCTCTTGTAGAAAATCATCACCTAAAAGGATTCCATACTTTGGCTGCACTTTGCAACCTACTGGGAAGGACCAACAGAGAAAGCCCCCTTGAGATGAGCAATTACCAGAGATGAATTCAGTTAACATCTGGTAAAGAAGGGGTGGAAACATCTGTATTGTTCAAAAGCTCCCTAGGTGGTTTTAATGCAGAACCAGGTAGAGAGTCTTTAATAAAGGCAACCTGAAGTCTCATATGCACTCTCATTTTCCCACTATTCTGTTACTGAAACCTAAATTCTCTTCATTTGGAACATGACATAATCTGCATCTTGCCTTACTGATTTCTCACTGTTAATGTCACTCCTAATTTGTTCTATATTTTCAAAGCCTCATTAAATTATTGGCCTGCTAATTACATATCTCAATTCATAATAAAGCACTAATGGGTGAAAATGATTTAATGTGTGCTATTTTTCATATTAATGAATTTGCTTTATAATCTGGTATTTAACACACCCTAAGGCATGAATGATGAATAAAATAGACACTTTAGTTCCAATGGATCTATATAGAAATACCTTAACTCTGCTTGGGCATTGAACATTCCTTAAGTATTTTTACTCAAGAATGGTTTTAACAAGAGCTAGCTATCCTATTTCCATTATTAACACAAAACCACGAGGAAATGAAAGGAGATTGTAGGATAAACGTGAGGTAAGAGTAGTTAAGTGGACTACCATAAGGAGGTAAGTAACTGAGAATTAAGGTAATGTAATAAAGAATCTGTACTTGTGACTATGAATATTTTTAAACTCTGCTACTTCTTTATTTTAAACAGTTTTTGATTGCCTATTCCATGAATGGTACTGTGGTGGATAAAGTTATACAAAATACATAGCCTCCTTTCTCTTTTCTACTTTTTGTAGAAGAAAAAGAAATTGTAAAAGACATAAATTTATAGGATGGCAATGCTAGAAAAGTCAGACAAAATATATGATAATAGGTTAAATAAATGATATTCAATTCATTAAGTTGATAGAACTTTGCATTCACAAAAAATGGTCTCCATATTTGGAGAAATGCATAAGAAGTGTCACTCCCATGAAAGAAATAAAAATTTATAAAGATAAATGAAATGAATGTTTTTTACAGAATCTTCTTAAAAGCATTTCATTATAAAAAGTGGAATTTTATGATGCCAATTTAACAGTCACTAGAAAGACTATATTTTAAAAGTTAAATAATACATGTCAGGAAAATGATTGGCTCTTTTCAAGGGAATTGTTGATAAATTATATAATGACAGGTTTTTGCTCACAGCTAAGAATGATTAGAAAAGTGGGTATGGCTATAATTAACTTAATAGTGTGTTTCTCCTAGTGCTAAGGAGAGGTTGGTCATTAACTGTATTCTGATACCTATGTAGAAATTATATATTTGAAATAGAGAAGGATACATCAGGGTTTCATGTATTTAAAGCGACTTTTTTAAGATAAGACCATTTTTTTCTGCCAATTCCAAATTCATGAAATTGCTTTCACAAAGAAAAATGTTCTGTTGTGTAAAATAAAACTTCTCAAATGTCTGTTACGTATCAGACATTTTGCATTCTTTTATGAACCTCTTACAAGAGGTTATTATGAACCTCTTAATAACTCTCACAAGAAACCAAGTAACATGGATATTGATTTTTATATGTATAAATAATGAGACTTGATTAGACAAATGAGTATATTTATAATGTTTAGCTTTTGTAGAACTTGACCTGTTTTTTCCACAAAGATAACTATTCATTGAAATCAAATAGACAAAGTCTCTTTCAGACCACATATTTAGTACCAAGATATATTATAAGAAATATCTAGATATAAGTGCATATATTTAAAGCAATATTTTATTTATCTTCTTTAACATAGACTCTAACAACAAAAGTAATTGCATGAGAATAAAGTCAATGTTAATTGAGTTTTGAGATACTGATAAGCAAAATTTTATTTAGAGGTGAAATAGTGATGTGATGAAGAAAGTGGGCCCAAGGTTAAAGTTCCTAGTTTCAAATACTGCCTCAGTCATTCATTAGTCATTGACCTTAAGCAAGTCACTTATTTGTGCCTCAATTTCTTTCTTTTATTTTCTTTTTTTGAGATGGAGTCTCACTCTGTCACCCAGGCTGGATTGCAATGGCACAATCTTGGCTCACTGCAACCTCCATCCCCTGGGTTCAAGCTGCCAAGGCTTGAGGTTTCCACCTTATGAAGCAACAGCCTGAGCTGTATCTTGGTCCCTTTTAGCTGTATCTTGGTCCCTTTTAGGAGCTTGGATGCAGGGCACTAAGTCCCTAGACTACACACAAGACAGGGACACAGCCTGGCCCACAAAACCATTTTTTCTTCCTTAGCCTCTGGGCCTGTGATGGGAGGGGTGGCTGTGAAGACCTCTGACATGCCCTGGATACATTTTCCCCATTGTCTTGGGGATTACCATTTGGGTTCTCATTACTTATGCAAATTTCTGCAAATTTTTCAATTTTTATGTACTGCTTCCCTTTTAAAACTAAATGCTTTCAACAGCACCCAAGTCACCTTCTGAAAGCTTTGCTGGTTAGAAATTTCTTCCACCAGATACCTTAATCATGTCTTTCAAGTTCAAAATTTCACAAATATCTAGGTCAAGGGCAAAATGCTGCCAGTCTCTTTGCTAAAAGTTAACAAGAGTTACCTTTGCTCCAGTTCCCAACAAGTTCCTCATCTCCATCTGACACCGCCTCAGCCTGAATTTCATAGTTCATATCATTATAAATATTTTGGCCAAAGCCATTCAACAAGTCTTTAGAGAGTTCCAAACTTTTTCACATTTTCTTGTCTTCTTTTGAGCCCTCTAGACTGTTCCAACCTCCGCCTGTTACCCAGTTCCAAAGTAGCTTCCACATTTTCTTATGTCTTTTCAGCAGCGCCCCACTCTACTGTTACCAATTAACTGTATTAGCCCATTGTAACAATGCTGACAAAGACATAACCAAGACTGGGCAATTTACAAAAGAAAGAAGTTTAATTGGATTTACAGTTCTATGTGACTAGGGAAGCCTCATGATCATGGGGGAAGGCAAGGAGGAGCAAGTCACATCTTATGAGGATTGCCAGGTAAAAAGAGAGCTTATGCAAGGAAACTTCTGTTTTTAAAACCATCAGATCCCCTGAGATCCATTCACTATTATGAGAAAAGCATGGGAAAGACCCATCACCATAATTCAGTAATCTCCCAACAGGTCCCTCCCACAACACATGGGAATTATGGCAGCTACAAGATGAAGAACACAGAGCCAAACCATATCAAGGAGTGAGTATAATTTTTAATGTGAATATAATAATGTTATAGAATCTGAACAACTTGATTTAAAATAAACTGTTGAGTTCAGGGCAACAAATGCTTCATCATGTCTATTAAATGTTTACCTTAGTGTAACCTCTAGATATGGCCTGTTCATAGTTATATTTCCTCTCAACAATTAAGACATTGTCTTTCTTAATAAATGAAACTTCAGTAATAATTGTCAGGGAGGGTCTGCCCGTCCCACAGTAAAAGAATGCTACTAATGTGCATTCAAATTATTTTTATCTATTGGTATCACTTAAGACTAGTGACTTTCATAATACCTGCTTCTCTCATTATGGAAAATATTGGCAATTGTGAAGCCATATCCTTAGCCCACAGTGATAAGATATGAAGCCTGAAAGAACTGCAACATACTTATTTCTCTAGTCCTTCTAAATTTTAAATTTCAGTCGAGCAAGGTCAGTAAATATTTAAAATTTAGATGTTTTATTTCTTTGTGAAATTGATTTTACAGAACTATTCACAAATCTTTAGGATACACAGAGAAATTATGTTTAAGCGTTTTTACATTTATTCTAATTAAGTAAATCACTTATGTAAAACAATGTGTATTCATCGAATAACTCCTTTTGGACGGATAATAATGCTACTCACCACCTTACATAATTCCATATTGTGAGAGGCTTCAGAGAAGTAGGTTTTTCTGTTTTCAGGACCTGATATATATTCCCACATAGAGTAAATGATAAGTTTAATCAGAATATTATCTGATTAATAAAGCCAATTTTATTTTATCTTTTGGATGATGTAACCTATCCCTGGCAAAGGTGAAAAATGGCAGTATATATTGTACAGTGGTATTGCCCTGAAGCTTCATCTCTTTTTTACTCATTTTTCATTCATCGTAATTTTCTTCTTTGTCTCAGAGCCTAAGGCAGCAGTAAGTTCTCCACTAATTGTGCTATTCTATCACTTCAAAGCAGTGAGAGTAAGGTTTTGAGATGTCAATATAGAATTTATCCAATGTATGATAAGTAGCAAAAGTTGCATCAGAAATTTAAAGAACAAATAAATAAGAGGGGGATCGGCAGACACTATGCTGCCGACTCTCATGAGCATGCAGAAACACTCGGGCTTCCTTCAGTCAGAGTTCAGGGAATGCTGGCCCTGAATTCTGCTGGTATAGCTGAAGCCAGATTTACCATACTTTTTGCCATTTTTCCGTCAATGTCTTAATACAAGCTGGTATGGCCCAAGGAAAGGGCCTCCTATAGAAAATATGTGCTACTAACCTAAAAATCAAATGAGTTCATTTATTATACCATCAAACACAAACTTTTTAGGAAACCTCTTACTACCCTTAACAATGCAACTAGATATTTCTTAAGTATTTGTTCACCTTTATTTTTATCTACCTTATAAATATATCATGCTTATTTAATCCACAAATCAGTTATTTATTTATTCATATTATTTATTTAATCAATAAATATTAAATTTATAAGATAATGAGTATAAAGAATGTACCCATATCTATATATAAAGATATTTTCTGCTAACATTATATATAGCATCCAGTTATATGTAATATATAGCATCTCTATATAAATGTTTGCAGCAGCATTCCTCTTCTCTGTTACTCTTTAAAAAGAAACAGAGGACTGACTGATAGTAATTTCAAAGCCCAAATTAAATTAATTTTCTTTTTGTGCTAATGAGCTAAATAAAGGAAGAGACCAGGAAATGCCAATGTGTTTAAATCATAAAGATTTAACAGTGTTGTGACTAAGACTGCATTTTAGCGTAAACAACTTAAGAAAAATTGAAGTGAAAAGTTATTAAAACGTCCTGGGAAGACACTAGTAACCAAATATTATCTATGTTATATTGAACTACAGCGATATCCAGAACTCACCTTTCCAGCAAATTAGGCAATGCTGTTCTAGTGTATGAAGAAGTAAAAATCTTCACATTGAGATATTTAGAATACACCCAGAAAAATGGAAAACATCAATTGGCCTCAAGGTAATAGGTCACATTAGTTCCAAGTAATAAAGGACAACTCAGTGGAGTAATCACTCACAGGAGCACCTAGGGAATTTTAAAAACTAGCACAGTGCTTTGCAACTCATGATGTGCTGCATTACAATGGCATCATTTGGCAGTGTGCAAATACACTTCTTCTCCCTACTAAATCAGAATGAGTTTTATCAGGATTCCAAGCAATTTGCATGCACTGTTATAAAGACTAAGACAGAGATTGTCAGTCAGCATCCCAGCAAAAACAGATGGAACACTCACAAAAAGTAATTGGGGAAACATTATTAAAGGGACTTGTTATAAGTTGAATTGTGTGACATCCCCCTTCCAGATTCATATGTGAATGCTCTGATTCCCAGGACCTCAGAATGTAGCTGTATTTGTGATAGGATCTTAAAAAGGTAATTAAATTAAAATGAGGTCATCAAGGTGGGTCTTATTGCAATATGACTGGTAACCATATAGGAAGAGGAAATCTGGACATCAGTGGGTATAGAAGGAGAATCACTTAAAGACATAGGGAGAAGATGGCCATCTGCAAACTAAGGAGCGGAGTCGGAATAAACCAACCAACACTGCTACCACCTTAATCTCAGTCTTCTAGCCTCTCAAATTGTGAGAAAATAAATTTCTTTTGTTTGAGCTACTCAGTCTGTGGCACAGAGAGCTATTACCAATTCTAGGCCTGAAGGCAGTTGTAACTATAGGAAAAGTGCCCCTGTAGAAGCTGTCATCTTAAAAAGTTGAATGTAGCTACCAATAAATAGCAGGCTGGCAGGAAGGGAGCATGGAGAATAAATACCCAGACTGCTTACTACTTACTACTTCCTTCTTTCAATTTTCTAGTTTCTCCTACTGGCTAAATCTAATGGGCAGCCAGAGGGTAAGTGTGTGCTCATGATGTCATGATGCAGTTTGTGTAAGTCAGCCTTCCGGGGAGTACAAAAAATAGAATGGACAGTGATAGGAAGTAGACTGGAATAACAAATAGAATTTGTTCAGCAGACTTGCTTATCTTTCTTTCCTTCTTTTCCTTTTTGGTAACTGTTCCTCATTTTTAGAGTAGCAATACATGCAGCTAAAAGACTGGTTTCCTAATGTTTCCTGCATCTAGCTGTAAATGACAGCACATTAACTTCTTTTTTTCAATATGAATTGAAATTGTTGAGTGAGACTTCAAAACACACTCCCTAAAAGAGGTATAACTAGCTGAAACGTGTCTTTTGCTCACTCTGCCTCTCTTCTTGCTGATGACTGTAATGCAGGTGTTAAATCTGACGTTCTGCGAACCACCTTGGATCCTGGAGTGCCCTTGCAATTGGATGTCAGTACTGAGGCGAGATGCAGGGAAAGGATGGATCTTTGAGCTGTGAAACACCATAAAATCCAAGCAGTAACTGTATAATAAGTTTTATGTATTTCAGTCATTGTGACTTTGTGTTTTCTATGATATTGAAGAAGTGCAAGATATGCCACCTCCAAATATGTTATCTTACCAGAAAGATTATTTTGAGCTGAAAGCAACTGAGAATGAACAGACACAAAAGGAGCTCTCTGCCTTCTCTTTCTCTGAATAAAGGCAGAGCATAATTTTCTGTTGAGGAAGGTGCTCCCTCAATACCAGGGAGAGAAGAGCACCTCTAATAATCAAAAACAAGGAATCAACATCACAATGAGTTTGCATAAATAGACCTCACTATCAGGTTGGTACAAAAGTAATTGCAGGTTTTGCCTTAAAAATAATGGTGAAAACTGCTATTACTTTTGCACCAGACTCATATAAACCAGATTTTATCATCTATTAGTTCCCTCATATGTTTCCTAATCACTTCCTCAAAATTTACTGTACCTTCTATCCTTTGTTCAAAAGGTAGATAAGGCCCCTGAGTGTAACCACTTCTTTGATTTTTACTTCTTTTCTGTGAACTCCCATGCATGCAAATATTAATAAAAATTGTGTGCCTGTACTCCTGTTAACCTGTCTTTTGTCAGTTCAGTTCCCTGGAGGCCTAGGGGGGAAAAGGAAGAATTTTTTCTTTGCAGCAAATTAAAGATGGACCTAATTCAAACTGATACAGAGACAAAGACGAGGTACCAGTACTGAAGAAGACTCAGCAAAAATAAATGTATTATTAATTTAATTTATTTTGTTTTTAGAGATAGGGTCTCACTCTGTTGCCCAGGCTGGAGTGCAGTGGCATGATTATAGCTCACTGCGGCCCCAAGTTCTCAGTCTCCAGCAATCCTCCTGCCTCTGCCTCCTGAATAGCTGGGACTACAGGCACACACTGCCATGCCTCGCTAATTTTTTGAGGTACATCTACACCATCAGTACCTTCTGTGTGATCCTGCTGAAATCACAGGGTTGTTCCAAGTCTCAAGTTTCTCTTGGTAAAATTAGTTTAATAATAGCCTACTGGTACACTCAGAGAATTATCCTGAAAATATAAACGAAAGTACTTGACAAGTAAAATACAAAGAATATGAGACTAAGAAAGAGAATTTAGGGATCCAGACCTATCTCCTCAACCAACCGGAATTAAATAGTCTTTTTTTTTTTTGAGCCAGAGTTTCACTCTCTCACCCAGGCTGGAGTGCAGTGGTGTGATCTCAACTCACTGCAGCCTCTGCCTCCTGGATTCAAGTGATTCTCTCATCTCAGCCTCCCCAGTATCTGGGATTATAGGTACGCACCACCATGTCCAGCTAATTTTTTTATTTTTTGGTAGAAATGGAGTTTCAGCATGTTGGCCAGGCTCGTCTTGAACTCCTGACCTCAAGTGATTCACCTGCCTTGTCCTCCTAAAGTACTGGGATTAGAGGCATAAGCCACTGCACCCAGCCATCTTTCTGATTGATAGTATTCTCCACCATAGCCTAAGCTAGATTACTTTAAATTAATAAATAATTTTAAAATATTTTGGGTCTTAAGAAATTTTGGCAATTATATGTTATTATTTTTAATCATTAAAGATCATCACAAATATTTAAATTCAATGTAAAAACTTTAATGTCCATATATTAATAAAATCTAGCTACATTAAAGAATAGTGAAGATTTTGTGATGTTAAATTCATATTAGATAAGCTATTTTGAAATTGGCTTCTACTATATCTGGTTCTCAATACCTACTAAAAACAAGTGTTTTTTTTTTTTTTCTATTATTGATATCCCTTTTAGGCCACTAAGTTTTGGGGAGTTTAACATGATTCTGAGGAGGTATGGATTGAAGTTAGAGAGAACTGACCATGTGAGAATAGAACAACAACCTGCTGTGGCTGTCTTTGAGGATAACTTTGTTTATTTCCCACAAGCCGTCATTCAGAATATTTTTTTGTCAATATAAAAATATCATTATTAAAATGGTATTTTTTCTGTTATGTACTTTGCTAGATATATGACATATTTTTGATTGACTATAACACTCAAATGTGTTCTCTTTTTAAAATGTGTGTAGGGAGGGGTGTATAGTATTAAAAATAGAGAAGGAAGAACTGAGAATGCATTTCAGTGACCTATAATGAAAGGATGGACAAAAAATCTACACTGATTTCTAGAAGAAAAAATTCCCAATTATGCCTGAGTTGAAAAAATAATTGTCAGGAATATATATTGCCTCTAATTATAAAAGGTCATTAAGAAGGGAGGTTACATCAATATCTATTTACCTTAAAAAGGGTTAGTATGACACAAAAATAATCACAAGTTTAGATAATAAGTGATGACTCATCACTGTGTTTAGGGATCCTAAAAGTGGAGCTTCTGACAATGCTCTACTGAATTATATTTTGTTCACAATTGAGTCAAATATTTTAAACTCATAATTTATCAATCCAATTCACTTATTGAATATATCATATTCAGATAATGAGTTAAGTTGTTGAGGATAAAAATGTCAAATCTAAATTGGATTATTATAATCATTTCATTGATATGTTACCAAATATTCATAGCTTTTTGTTTATTATACCATTGAAATTAAGACAAGTGAAATGAACGAAAAGCAAAAACTCCACGGTAAAATAAATGGGTTATTGTTACACACTTCTCCCAATAAAAAGGTGGTTTTGGTGACCTTCTCCTAGGAAATAGGATACTAAAATGCTTAACTCTTGTTTATCCTTTCTTCCTTCCCAGCTCACATAGTATTTTTGAAGCAAAATAAAAGGAAAGTTTCGAAAAAACTTAACAAATTGAATTACCATATGATCTTCTAATCTTACTTCTGGGTATTTAAAAGAAAATTGAAATCAGCATCTCAAGGAGATAGTAGCACTCACATGTACATTGCAGCACTATTAACTATAGCCAAAATGTGGAAACAACCTAAATGTTCATTGACAGGTAAATGAATAAAGAAAATGTGGTATATACATGCCATCTAAGCTTATTTTTAGTCTATGTTCACTTCCATGATTTTCTGTCTGCTGTGTTTCCTCTCCCTGGGAAAGGACTTCATAAACCACCAACATTTATTCATTTCTTTACTTTGATTGAACGATTTTAAAATCGTGCAACTTGAATGTGGAAGGGACGCACATTATCCAGTACAATTTCCAGGAGCATTTTTAAATCACCTCTTACTATGTGATAATTTGTCATCCAACCACTAGTTATACTCTATTTACATGGTACTTCAGTTTTCAGCATTTTTTGTTCTTTAACGATTAATTTTTAAAGCAGTTTTAGATTTAAAACTGAGCAAAAGGTATAAATTTTCCATTTAGTCCCTTTCATACACATGCATAGCCTCCTGCAATCTACTGAATCTTTTTGTCCACCCCCTGAACTCATATGTTAAAACAAGAACCCTCAAGGGGATGATATTAAGTGGTGGGGGCCTTCGGAAGATGATTAAGTTGGGAGAGGACAGCTCTCATTAATGGAATTAGTGCCCTTAAAAAAGAAACCAGAGAGGTCCCCTGCCTCTTCCACCATGTGAGCAAAAAGATGGTCATCTATAAATCAAGAAGTGAGAAATATATTTCTGTTTATAAGTCATCCAGCCTATGGCACTTTGTTTTAGCAGTTGAAATAGACTAAGATACGCATTTCATTAAAAACATCCCCCACTAGAGTGGTACATTTGTTGCAATTGCCAGACCTACATTGGCACATTGGAATCACCCAAAGTTCATAGTTTACATAAGAGCTCACTGCTGATGTTATACATTTCATGGACTTGAACAAATGCATAATGATATGTATCCATAATTATAGTATTATACAAAGTATTTTCACTGCCCCCAAAATCCCCTGAGCTCTGCCTACTCAACACTTTCATCTCCAAATCTTTGGTAACCACTGATCTTTTTACTGTTTATATAGCTTTGTCTTTTTCAGAATGCCATATGGTTGGACTCATACATAATTTAACTACTTTAGTTAGGATGCCCCCTCCAAAGCTCATTTAATATTGTGACTATTATGAGGTGATACTTTTAAAAGGTGAGAAGTTCATGAGAATTCTGCCTATAGGACTTGATTAATGCCTTCATGAAGAAAGTGGGTCAGTTATCACAGAAGTGAGTTTTGAATGAAAAAAAGTTTGTCCATCATTCTCTCTTGCCCTTTTCACCATAGGATGATGCAGCATGAAGGCCCTTGCCAAATGCTAGCACCTTGATATTGGACTTCCCAGCTTCTAGAAGCAATAGAAATAAATTTATTTATTTATACATTACATCACCTGCAGTATTCTGATAGAACAGAAGAGAGTGCAATATGATTAAGAATTGGTAACAAGGAGTGGGGCTGTTGCTATAACAAAACCTGAAAATGTAGAAGCAGCTTTGGAACTGGGTAATGGGTAGAGGCTAGATGAATTTGAAGGAGCATACTAGAGAAAGCCTAGATTGCCATGAATGGAGCATTAAGGCCAATTCTGGTGAAGGTTCAGAAAACAAGAAGAAATATAAAAAAAGTCTGGAACTTCTTAGAGATTACTTAAGTAGTGACCAGTATGTTGGTAGAAACATGGATAGTAGAGGCCATTCTGATGACTTCTCAGACATAAATGAGAAACAAGATATTGGAAACTGGAATAAAGCCTATCCTTGTTATAAAGTGGCAAAGAACTTGATTGAATTGTGTTCATGCCCAAGGGCTTTATGGAATGCAGAACATAAGAGCAATGGACTAGGATATCTGACAGAAGAAATATCTAAGGAGCAAAGCATTTAGGCAGTTGCATGCCTACTTTTAACTCCATAGGGTAATATATTAGAAGAAATAACTGACGTAGCAGTGGAATTTATAGTTAAAAAAGAAATAGAAAAGATTTGGAAAATTTTCAGCATGACCATGTAAAAAAGTAAAATGGAATGTTTAGGAGAGAAAATCAAAGGTGTAGCCAAGCACCCATTTGCTAAGGAGATTAGTAGAGATAGAAGGGATCAAAACAATAGTAGAATAATCCTGAAGGTATTTCGGAGATCTTTAAGGCTACCCCTCCATCACAGGCCATGAGTTCTAGGAGGGCAGAATGGTTTTGTGGGACAGACCTAGGGCAGTTTCTATGCGCTCACTGTCCACAGCTGCTTCAGGACTCTCTTCATCACATTGTGGCACAGTGCTATGTGCCACCCCCCCGCCCATTACATCTCAAGCAGACTCAAGTGCAACCAGACATGTTGCTCTGGAAGATATAAGCTGTCACTCTTGGTAGTATTTACGTGGTGTTAATTCTACAGGATTACAGAATGCAAGATTATTGTATGCATAGCTTCCTCCATGTAGATTATAAAGGATATTATAGACAGCCTGGGGGTCCATGCAGAGACTTGTAAGGGTAGAGCCACCTCAGAGAGCCCCTCCGACAGCAGTGCTGAGTGGAAATGTGATGTTTAAGTCACCACAGAGTCCCCACTATGGCAATGTCTGGTAAAGCCATGGGATCATTCTCAAGACCCTAAAACTGTAGAACTACTGAGGACTAAGCTCTGATTTTTTATCTTGCCCAAATTCCTACCTAAGGAGTCTGGGGAGTCATGCCCTACAAATCATAAATTCACATCAGATGGGTTTTATTTGACCCTTTATATTGTGTCTTGCTTTCCAATCTGACTCTGGCACAACAAGGAAGAAAATCAAAATGGCTTGCCCCAAAATATATTTCCTTGCCATATGTCGAAATTGCCCTGCAAAGTCTCTTGTGGGAAAAATCCACATTCTGTAGGAATCCCCTTTTCCCCTTTGTTTTGTTTCCTTTTTAATCCGGATTCAGGAGATATAATCAACTAAAAGCCAGGCACCCTTTTTGGTCTAATAAACATTTTACAACTTGCTCTCTCTGAAGTCTGCTATCTGAGAGATTCCTCTGCACAATGAAACTTAGTCTCCATAATCTTTTTCCTTAACCTGATCATTTCCTTCCATTAATCCCAGGTCTTCAGATAAAGTCAATCAAATGTCAACCAGGAAACATTTAAATGTACCTATAGCCTGGAAGCCCCCACTTTGAGCTGTCCCACCTTTCTGAACCTAACCAATGTATTTCTTAAACGTATTTGATTGATGTCTCCCGCTTTCCTAAAACATATGAAACCAAGCTGTACCCTAACCACCTTGGGCACATGTTCTCAGGACCTCCTGAGGGATGTGTCATGGGCTCATGGTCACACGTATTTGTCTCAGAATAAATCTCTTCAAATATTTTACAGAGTTTGACTCCTTTCATCAATGCTACCATCATGCAATGCCAGCCTGGGATTGCTGCAGGCATGAGAATCCAACCCCAAAGACCTGAAACATGGACTAAATCAAACAAAGACATGAAGATGGGGCTGCCCAAGGTCTTGAGTCCAAAATTCCACGCCCAGGATGCTAGACAAGGAGTCAAAGAAGGTTATTCTCCAGGTTTAATATTTAATGTTGTTTTGTCTGTTGGGTTTTGGATTTAGTGGAGACAGTCACCCTTTTTCTTCATGCCTATATATCACTTTTTGGGGATAGAAATATCTATTTATGTCTATTTCACCATTGTATTTTGGAGCTAGGTAATTTGTTAATTTCATAGGCTCACAGCTGGGGAGGAATTTGTCACAGGATAAATCCTGCCTTGAGTTTCACTCATATCTGACTTACATGAGACTCTGGTTTTTGCTGAAATGAATTAAGGCTTTTGGGGCTATTGCGATAGAATGCATATATTTTGTATGAAAGAAAAAATGAGATTTCTGAGGTCAGTGAAAAAAATGCTATAATTTGAATGTTCTCTTCGAAATTCATGTTGAAATTTGACTACCGTTGTTTTGGTATTACTGGGTGAGGCCTTTACGATGTGATTAGCTCATAAAGGCTCTGTCCTGGTACAGGAACTAATGCCCTTATTGAGGGAATGGTTTAGTTATCAGAGGAGAGGGTTCTTGAAAAGATAATCAAGTTTGATCCTCATTATTTCTGTTCTCATGCTTGTTCTCTTGCCCTTTCATCTTCCACCATGATATAATGCAACACAAAGGCCCTCACCAGATGCAGCCTCTCTGCTATTAGACTACCTAGCCAGACCTGTGGGAAATGTTTTATTTATAAATTATTCAGTACGTATTCTGTTATAGCAGCAGAAAATGGCCAAGACCATAGCCTTTCCAGATTGGCTTTTTTACTTAGTAATATACATTTAAGTCTCCTCCATGTCTTTTCTTGGCTTGATACTTAATTTATGTTTAACACTAAATAATATTTCATTGTCTAGATCTACCACAGTTTATTTATTCATTGCATTTTTACTTATTAAAGGATAGCTTTGCTGTTTCTAAGCTTTGACAATTATTAGTAAACCTCCCAAAAACATTCTGTAAAATTGATATCAAGAGTTGGTGCTGCTATAACAAATACCTAAAATATGTAAAAGTAGCTTTGGAATTGGGTAATCAGTAAAGGCTGGGAGAATTTTGAGGTACATACTAGAAAATGCACACATTGCTGTGAATAGCCTGTTAGGTCAATTCTGGTGAGAACCCAAAAAGAAAAGAGAATAGCTATAGACAAAGCTTCAGTATTCTTATAGACTACCTAAGTCATCATGACCAGACTGTTGGTAGGAATATGAAAGGGAAAGGCCATTCCGATGTGGCCTGAGATGAAAATTAGGAACATGTTATCTGATACTGGAGAAAATGCAACCTTTGTTACAAAGTGACAAAAAAAAATTGACTGAATTTTGCTTGTGTTCTAGTGTTTTGTGAAAGATAGAACTTACTAGAAATGAAATTGAATATTTGAATGAGAACATTTCTAAGCAAATTGTTGAAGGTGTGGAATGACTTTTTTTGACTGCTCTATAATTTGAGAACATTCAAATTATAGCATTTTTTTTCCTGACCTCCAAAATCTCATTTTCTTTTTTCATACAAAATATATGCATTCTATCCCAATAGCCCCAAAAGCCTTAACTCATTTCAGCAAAAGCCAGTCTCATGTAAGTCAGATATGAGTGAAACTCAAGTAACATGTGAGAAGAGAGAAATAAGACTACATTGTTAATCAAAAGAAAAGCAGAACTTGAAAATTTGAAACATTCTCAGCCAATGCACATTCAAAATAATGAGAAAGCCTGATAAGGAGAAAACACAAAGTATATGAGCAAACAACTGCATAATAAGGAGATAATAAGCGATCTAAACTGAAGATAGGAGCTATTAACTAGGGCAATGGAAGAAAAACCTCAAATCAGGGAGCTACTTCCACCACATTCCTGAAGTTTGTGGGTTATAGTACAGAACTATTTATAATAGGGGTGTCCAATCATTCGGCTTCCCTGGATCACCCTAGAAGAAGAATTGTCTAGGGCCACACATAAAATATGTGAACACTAATGATATCTGATGAGCTTTAAAAATTGCAAAATACTAATAATATTTTTAAAGAGTTTATGAGCTTGTGTTGGGCTGCATTCAAAGCTATCCTGGGTCACATGCAGCCCTTGGGCCATGGGTTGGACAAGGTTGATTTAACAGGATAGAGCATAGGCCCCTGTGGGATCTTGATGTTTCCTGCTAGACACTGCCAGGTACTGCCTTGAGGCTCTGCTTCCTGCACTTGGGTGTCCTCATGATCCTCAGCTGTTCCAGATGCAGTTTGAGCGGGCCTCAGTGAAGCTCAGGCTGTGTAGGCCACCACTTTACAAGCAGCAAGTTTTGATGATGTCTGTGGGGGGCAGTGTCTATTGGTACACCAAGTGTATAGCCTGTGGGTTGTGGCTACTTCCACCTAGATTTCAAAGGATAGATGGGCCAGAAGGACACCAGGTCACAGCCTACTTTTAACAGGCTCTTGGATAAAAGCTAGTCACCAAAAAACAATTAGAAGCTGAGACTTTATGTTTCTACATCCTATCCTTTGGGGATGGGAGAGGAGCTGGAGATTTTGTTATTAATCAATTATTTATATGTTATGAAGCCTACAAAAATACCCAAAGTATGGGATTTTGAGGGCTTTTGGGTCAGTGAACACATCCACATGGTGGAAGGTTAGAGCACCCCAACTCCACATAACAGAAATTCCTGTGCTGGGAACTCTTCCAGACCAAATTCTATGTGTCCCCTTGCCTGGCTGTTGGTTTGCATTTCATATTATATTCTTTATATGTAGGTAAGTATAGGTAAATATTTCTCTGAGTTTTGTGAGCCATTATAGCAAATTTTGAACCTAAGGAGTGAATGGTGGGAATTCCTGATTTGTAGCCAATTTGGACCAGAATATTAGCAACTTGGAAACCCACTATTTACAACTGACCCTGAAGGAGTGCTGGGGGGCAATCTTGATGAACTTAGTTCTTAACCTGTGGGAGCTGTGTTAACTCCAGGAGGTTAGAGTTAGAATTGAATTAAATTGTAGAACAGCAAGTTGTGTTTTCAGAGACTTGGAGAATTGCTTGGTGTGTAAAATACACACATTTGGTATCAGAAATGTTGTGTAAGTGTAGAAAAAAAATGTTTGTTTCCCATTTTTAGCAAGAATCTTGCTAAGTCGCTTTAGAAAAAAGCCTCCTGTCTTTACATCTGATCAACCTCCATTGCCTTCCGCAAGAGTCCTGGTAAGTCAGTTGAAAATAATTTATCCTACCCTGGATATCTTTTTAAAGTAATTTTCCACTGACAACCCCTGCAACTCCAATCACCGCTGTCAATCTGCTCCTTGTCTATCCACATGCCCTTCTCCTTTCTGTTTTTGGAGTTGAACCCCGTCACCCTCCCCCATGTGATAGTCTTGACATCTGTCACAATAATCCCAAATAGTCTTTCTTAGCATTTAACAAATGTTGAAAACGTGTTTAACTGTAAGCACTGATAATTTGTCCCTATAGCTTTGCCTGTTACAGAGTTCTATAAATTGAATTTTACAATATGTGGTTTTTAAAATCTGGGTATTTTAACTAGCAAATGCAATAGCGATTGATTCATGTTATTGCTTGCACGAACAGTTCATCACTGGTATTGCTGAGTACTACTCCATTGTATAGATATAGTAGATATTGTTTGTTCATTCTCCGGTGGAAGAACATATGGATTTATTGTTGATTTTGGAAATGATTAGCAAAGCTGCTACAACCATTGGCATTCTAGGTTTTATCCATCTAAAACTGCCTTTGCAAAATTCTTGATAATGAGAGAAATCTAACATGATTGGCTCCATTTTTCTTCCAGCCTCACAGGCTACATTATTGTTTGTTTTGTTTTGTTTGTTTCTTATTCTAGTCCAGAGGCCAAGATAACCATGAAAGGAATTTAGTTGATAGTTAAAATTTAAGGCAAAAGAAACTGACTCCCCTCCTCGCCGAGAGATTAGAACCACATTCATAAAACAAGGTTAGAATTATGATAGGGATCCGAACTTTGCTGAAAACAGGCATAAACAATAACCTGCCTTTACTTGCTTAGCTCACTTTTCTCTAGTGCCTACTTCCCCATATATAATGAAAGATCACAAGATTTATAACTTCCCTGATGGCTCCTATAGATAACATCACAATTGTGAAATGCAAAAAACTAGTCTCTGAGATTTTTTCAGAGTTAGCCTTTCAGTAGACCAAGAGACATTGCTTGGATTTGTGACTTCCCACCCCTGGGAAGTGACTCTGTTGTGTGAAGACAGTTCTGACACCCCTGTGATTTTAACCCTGATCCAACCAATCTGCATCTCTTATTCCCTACCCCTTTGCCCACCAAATCATCTTTTAAAAACCTAGCCTCCAAATCCTTGGAGAGGAGGATTTCAGAACCATCTCCCGTTCTCCTTGCTCACCAGACCCTGTGATTATTCAACAATTTTCCTGCTGCAAAACCTGCTATTCTCAGTGTATAGGACTTTTTTCAGGGTAGCAGGCAAGAGGAGCCTGGCTGAACAATTACACATCTTGGGTAAATACCTACGAGTACAGTACTTTATCATAGAGTAACTGTATATGTAACTTTATAGAAAATTACCAAAATGCTTTCAAAGTAGCTGTACCTTGTTATAGTCCCTCCAGAAATCTATGGTGGGCTTTGTTGCTTCACATCCTCCCCTGAATCTGGTGCTGACAGTTTACCATTCCAATAGATGTGGGATATAGCTTACTGTGTTTTTAATTTTCATTTCCTTAGCAACGAATAGTGCTCTTTCTGTGTTTACTTACGACCAGCATATATTCTTTGGCGAAGTGTCTGTTTAAATTTCTTGCCTATTTTTCAACTGGTGTTTTAATTTAAAAAATTTTGATTTTTGAGGCATCTTTATATATTCTAGATAAGTTCATACAAAATATGTGTTTTCTGCTAGAAATTTTCAAGTTCTCTGTTTTACATAGAGGTCTGTGGTACATTTTAAGTGAATTTTCGTATATAGTGCAAGTTATGGATTAAGGTCCATTTCTGAAAACACTTACAGGGGACGGGAGAATTAACTAAACTGATAAAACATAGATTAATGAAGAAAAAGCATACAAATTTTATTTGATTTAGTATTTTTGCATGCAAGGGGGAGTCACAGAAAAGAAGTGAAAACCCAAAAGGGTGATAAATTGTTGATCAATGAAAAGAGTTATCAAAGAAAGAGCAATTTATATGGAGAAATGACTAGACACAGAAAAGGGCCTTAGCTTCTCAGGCTAGTAAGCAGTATAAAGACGACTAGGAAACATATGATACATAAAGGTTGTTTAACAAGGTTGTTTTCCCATTAAGGAAGAACTTAACACGTTTACAAATGGAAATTCAACTCAACTTTTCGAAGAGAAAATTATTCCACATTTTTAGGCAAAAAGAGGAAAGACAGTGAGTTCTTCCTGTCTCTACTACTTCTCAATTGCCTTCAGCTCAAAATAATCTTTATGCCAAAGTGGCATATTTTACTATTATTTTTTAGATATGGGATTTATGAAATTTTTATAAAGTTATCATATACATATACACAAATAAAAGTGTACATTCTAGGCAATTACAAATACACCTAACAAAAAATAAAAGTAATCCATTATTTCATTAGAGAATAACTATTGCGAACAATTTTTTTGGGCTCTCGTGAAATTGGTTTTTTTTTCTTCTAAGTACTTAAGTCATATACTAATTCTTTATAAATATTATGTTCTGAATCCCATACAATGTCTTAACCTGCCTTTTACCCAACAATATACAATGAATGTATTTCAACAACTAATGTTCTTACTACCTTAATTGTTAAATTTTTACAAAATATCTAACAAAAGTATTCACTCTTTTATCGTTCCATATCATATAGAATATACTTATTTTTCTTACTTTATTTCATTTTATCCAGTAATTATTTATTCATGTTCGATTCTAAGATTCTATTTAAGCTCTTTGAATAAAAAAGACTGCAAAGTTTCAACTTGATATCTCACAATGCACAGCTGAACAGATTGTTAATTGTAACTTAGATTCAAAGGGTAGAATTAAAGATAATCTTCTTTTAACCCTGTGCTAAAGTCTCACTAGAACCTTATTCTTAAAGAATGAAGATCACAAGGAAATTTGTTATTAAAGCACCAAAGAAAAGTGACTTTTTGTCCTGTGTTCCAAATTAGGCTTTCTTAATCTAGTCCAATGTTTATAGAAAACTGAACTAACCTCAGAAAACTCAAGGGATATATTCTGGCCATTTGAGTAGTTATTAATCTAAAATTAATTGGAATTAATGAAGAATAGCAATAATTGTGTGCAAATTCTTGTCTTAGTATACGTATATTTTTTCTAACAAAGGTTTACTCTCTCTCTCTCTCTCACACACACAAACACACACACACTAACACAATCTAAAAGCTCAAAATGCTTAAAGAACCACTGATCAGTGTTATCCTAAAAATTTTGTAATTAAAAAGTTAACCTATTGATTAAAAGATTCTATGCCATGGAGATATTTGTTGTTTTGTTTCCTTGTTTCTTTTTTTTCCCCTCAAATGTTTCATGTTGACAAAGTATGTGTCTGGATCAAATCTTGCCGTTTTTAAGTTTGTATTATTTTATATCTGTGAATTTCACATTCTGATAATATTTTACTAACTGCTTATTCCACGGAGTTATTTGTTTAGTGGACAAATTATGTGTATATACTCATATTTCTTACTTAATTTCATTTTATCCAGTAATATAATTATTTATTCATGTATTTGATTCTAAGATTAAATTTTAAGCTCTTTAGAAACAAAGACTACACTTACTTTTAGTTTGTGGTGGAATAAGCACTTTAGATAATTTTAAGAAATTGGCTGAAAAGTACACTTAAGGGTTAAATGTTACATGCAAATATCTAATTATGTCTCTTTATATTCCTTTGAAAGGAAATATGTCTTCCTGTGCTTGCATGAGTTCTTAAATAATTCCCGACTCCTACTGATGCAAAAGCATTTGTCTGGCATCTCTTGTGACTAACATTAAAGCAGGTTATCTATGGCATGAAAGGCTGGATCCAGCAAAAATTTCTTTATGTCTTATCATTGTAAAGTACTTTGGTCTGTGTAGAAATATATGGTATATAACAATGATTTCATTAAAGGTAGAATATGATTATGAATTTTAAAATTCAGACAATTTTTCCAGAGACTTTGAACATGATTACCTGAATACTTAAATTTTGAATCACTTAAAGTTATCATTCTACTTCACTTACATGAGTATAACAGAACAATATAGTTCTTGAGGTTAATCATGTTATGAAAGTCCTCAGAAATTATCTAGGTCAATGCTCCTTATCCATCAAGGGAGTCATGAATTCCTTTGAGTATCTGAAGAAATGATAAAACCTATTACTTATATTAAGTAACCTTAAAAATTGTTTATTATATGCCAAGAAACTAGTTACTTAGATGAAGACTTGATCTCTGCACCTCAAATTCCTCATCAATAAAATGAGAGCATTTAATTAAATAAAGTTTAATGTCCTATGCTTTTGAATAATTCATGTTTATAAATAATATAGTTTGTATATTGATAAAATGTCAGAAAATCTAAAAATATACTGATGATTTTCTGATATCATAAAATATTAGAAAATCTAAAAATATCATATTGATGAAGCAAATTTACAAAAAATAAACATATAAGAACTAGAAAATAAATATGTTCCCAATTTACAATTGTCAAATCACTATATTGACCTTTGGGAAAGAGTTAAAATGAAAACCTTTGTATTCAAGGTATTTCAAATCTAATAAGCAAAGCATTATACAAACATAAAATCTTACTATAAAGGTACAATAATTAAAGATATTTAAGAACAACTACACACTAACAACAAGCATTCCTTGCCTGATAATGAGCTAAAATTGTGTTGGTGCTATGATTTGGGATAAAGACAGTTTTACCATGGGTTAAAGACAAAGAAGAATGTTTAGGGGAATGCTAGGTGTTATGAGAAACATGAATAGAATGAATATTTTATCAAAGTTTAAACACTGGAATATGGATTTTGTCAGAAGTGATCTGAAACATTCCACCTCACATTATAATTCAGTTTTGCTGTCCCTCTCAGGTCCCGTAGCTGCTTTTAAGGTAGAGGAAAATTTGAAAATTGTTTGGAATTCATAGCCTCACTTAAACTGGATCTATACAATTCCACCTCCAAATTTTCTAGGACTTAGTCATGTTTAGGTTCCAATATAGGTATTGTTCTTTGAAAGAAGTCCTAATGTTTATTTATTTATTTATTTTAGTTTCTCCAAGTTTGTAATATTACAAGTAGGAATTATATTTATTGGTTTATTTACTTTTAACATGTATGGAAGTGGGTTAACTTTTTTATTGATTTAATTTTCTTGATTAATTTACAAATTCATATACCACATGGAAAATTTTATTATAATCTTATGGCTAGGCCTTTAATATGAAAACGTTACCTGAGCCTATACCACTGGAAAACAACTATGGTTGAGAAACCTTGTGATATGGTTTAACTATGTCCCCACCCAAATCACATCTTGAATTGTAGTTCCCATAATCCTCATGTGTCATGGGAGGGACCTGGTGGGAGATAATTGAATCATGTGGGTAGTTTCCCCCATGCTATTCTCATGATGGTGAGTAAATTCTCATGAGAGCTGATGGTTTTACAAGGGGCTACCACCTTTGCTCAACTTTTATTCTTCTCCTTCCTGTTGCCATATGAAGGACATGTTTGCTTCCCCTTCTGCCATGATTATAAGTTTCCTGAGGCCTCCCTAGCCCTATGAAACTGTGAGTCAATTAAACCTTTTCCTTAATAAGTTACCCAGTCTTGGGTCTCGCTTCGTAGTTGCATGAGAATGGACTAATGCACCTTGCCACCATTTTGTGTCCTAAGAAATAAGTTATTGTAAAGAACCAATTATCTCTATTTGATTTAGATAATACCTGAAAATGACTGACTTACTTACCTATAACAAAGGCATACCCAGACACTTGATATTCCTGTTCAGTGTCATATATTATGGTTGAATTATTTGTCCATCCTGATAACTCTGGACAAAATGTCCTCTAACTGTGCCTTGAGCACATTTCATGCAGATTTCTCTCCTTTCCCCACCCTGAACTTTAGCCGCCTTTAGTTGTTGTTGTTGTTCTTAATTGCGTATATTTAAGGTTTACAACATGACATTTTGTTATGCATATACACAAAAGAGTTCAAGTAGCTTAAATAATCTTGAGAAAGAAAAGCAAAATTAAAGGCATCACACTTCCTGACTTCAAATTATATTACAAAGCTATGTTAATCAAAAACTACAGAACATTAGTATAAAAGTAGACACACAGACAACTGGAACAGGATACAGAACCCAGAAATAAATCTAACCATATATGGTCAACTAACATTCAACAGAGCCACTAACAAGACACAATGGAGGAAAGATAGTCTCTTCAATAAATGGTGTTAGGAAACTGAATGTCCACATTTAAAGAATGAAATGTGCCCACTCGTCATTTTAAGGAGGCATTGAAAGCTTCAGCAGCCTTTGAAGTGTAGAACAAACCCCTTGCTGGCCATCCTATTACAACATCTGCTCATCCTATTCCCCTATACCCTGTTTTTCCAGCATTAATTTCTTTACCTTTTCTGTCTAGCCCTTGGGATGCTTACAAATCTTACGGAGTATTCTCCCTATTACAGTAGTTCATCTCTATTGTAATCATCTTTTGGAATAAATTTCTTCTTAACTAAATCCAGACTCATTAAAAAAATTATGTGTAATTTTTTCTGTCCATTTAACTAGATTTTCTAAATCAAATGAATTTTATGTTTAACAGGTAAAGATACTTATTACGGCTTTTACATTTTGAAGAATAAACACCTCAATAATATTTTGTAGACAATCTCATCTACAGAAATCTTCATGAACGAGGCGACTTAATCTGAACTTAGAAGCAAGGGTAGGATTGGGGTGAGCAAAATAGATTTAATGTTAACTTAGCTTGCCTAAACTTTAGATAGGTTCCTTTCTGACTCCACACCCTGACCTCCCTATTCACAGAACGTTTTCTTTAGACAACTTGGATTGAAAATTCTGTTTCTGCCTTTTTGAAATAATGTCAACTCATCTTAAAAGTCTTTTGCTTACATTAAAACCCAGGAATGTCTTCCTCGAGAACCCAGAGGTCATTCTTTACCTTTTTCTTCCTTCTTATGGGACATACCAATATGTTATCAAATAGCTCAAATTTGTGTGAATTTTTAAGACTGTATGTCTGCTTGGTTGTGCAATAAAATGTGCTCCACTAACCATCTTCAACACCAAGTAAGGATACTTTCAAATTATCATCATCCATTATAGTATCACAAAAGGTTATAACAAAAAGCAGTCCAAGATTATCTATTTCAGTGATACAGTGACTCTTTGGCCCCGAATTTATATTCCTACCATTTATTTTATAAGTTTTCTCAGATTCAGTGCATTCAAATAAATTTATATTCTCCCTGACAATGCAGGTGGCCCCAAATGACTCTATCTATATTTCTGAGAGGGTTTTTCAATCTTCACTAGCTTTTATATTACCTTTGGGGAGACTTTTTATTGATATGTGCATGTACAGTAATACAAATGGGATTGCGCTTTTCTAATCCGTTGAAACTTGTATCCAACAAATATACATAATAGCAAAATTGCAGGCATGGCTGCATCTTACGGAAACACACATTTTTCAAATAAATGGCACTGCTATATATGGTTGTTCTTACGGGTTGTAGTCTCCTTGAATGGTCATCATTTCTACATTGAAATATTTGCTCTGAGCTTATATTTGTTGAAGAATGAATCTCTGCAATTACTTTTATTTGTCTCTTTAAGGAGTCATAGAGCTGTCCAGAGAAATGTAAACGTACACAGTTACATTTCTTAGAAACCGATGTTATATAATTGGAAGACCACCCATGGGTAGTGCAACTCTAGGTACAAAATTCAACTCTGATAATAGCTATGTGACCTTCAGCAAATCAGCCTGACGTTCAGGTTCTTTATCTTTAAAATAGCTTTTACTTTATTTGATTTGATTCACTGAGGAATATCTCAGACTTTCAACAAGAAGTAAGTGACATGACCTTTGAAAACTAACAACAGTCTGCTCCAAAGAACCTCTTTTCTTCTCCTTCCATATTTATTTAAAGAAACTTTTAACTCTGACGCTAAGGAATCCTAATTTGCAAACAAAATTAGACTGAAGTTTTCTCAATGGCTGGCTCTGAGGATGTTTTTAATACAAGACTGAACTTAAGGACCTAAGCTATCTACAGCCTGTGGCTCAGATGCTCTGTTGTAGCATGTAAGTTAAAGTAGCCAAATAGCTGCTGTAAAGAATTAATAATAAAGTCTCAGTAAAGAAAATGGAAATTTATTTATCACCCTGGTAAAGTCAATGGAACCTCTGCTCTGTGTAGCCATCCATGACTCAAGCTAATGAAGCCTCTGTCATATTCAATCTGTGGCTTCTAAGCTCACCCAAGTGATCAATATTCAGCCAGCAGATAGGAAAGGTAAAGCATGTGAATGACAGAATTAAAGGTTTATGCAGAAGTGTTCATTATAACTTATGGCCATACACCTCTGCCCCACCCAGAAGCAAAGCTGGATGGGAAATGTGGTCATATCATGGAAGCCATTGCTAAACAACAACTTAACTCCATGGAAGAGGAACGTAAATCATGGATAGAGCACTACATACTTCTTACCCACCTAAAAGTATTGAAAATTGTTGGGGAAAGCCTGAGTGTACCCTGTTATGTAGGAGTGATTGAATAGTATCTTTGAATGAAACATGTCCCTGTCTAAGACAACAGTGAGTAGCCTTATCTGGGTCAAGGAGGAATAAGTATTATTAAAATAAAGAGTGGTTTTGAGTTTAGCTTGTTAGAAACTTTTTGATAAATTTTACCTCCATCATTAAAATCTGAAAAAACTAAAACCCATGGACAGGATCATTTAATAGAGAACTATAATTGCAGCAGTAAATGAATAAATCAAATACACAGATGTATAAATACATGCAACATCATGAAATATTCATGGCGTCCGAAAGCACAAAACAAACCTACTTTATAAAAGAAAATTGCCAATTAAATGAATGTTTGCTTATCTAATGCAATTTATAAGTAGGTACTTTGTTCCTTTCATAGTTTTGATTTATGATTATGAAACTAAATAGCTTAAGTAACTGAATTACCTATGGCAAATGGTTATTTGTAGGTATGCTTATACTGTACTTTTATTTACAATTTTTATTGTTTATATTCAGTCTGTAGCAAATGGCAACTCCTTGATCTCAGTGAGAGAACTAGAAGACATATGTTAATGATTGGTCCTTCTAAAATTTTAGCTCCGATCCCTGACTTGACCTTAAACACCTATATCTGTCTCTTTACTGGGTATCTTCATTAGATATTTTATTGGTATCCCAAACTCAACATATGCTATCACCAGCACAGTGAAACTCCAAACTGCGCCATGCTGCACTCCACATAGTCTCTCAATCCTCCTTTCCAGTAATCCATTCATCTTCCATAATGTCTCAGGAAACCGTGGAAGGGCCGAGTGTGCACCTGAAAGTCTGCCACTTTGGCATAAGAATTATTTTGAGCTAAAAGCACTTGAAAAACTGCAGATGCAAGAAGGGTGCACTGAACACCCTCTTTTTCCCTGAAAGCAAGAAATAAAACTCCCCTTTGAAAGATGCCTTTCCTCTACCAAGAGGAAAATAATATTACCGCTAGAATTGGAAAGTCAAGACTGAGAGAATCTTACAAACAAACACTGTTAAAATACCCTTATCTTCCTTTAGCCTCCCTATATATTTTAGTTACATTTTACAATTATTACTCTTTGTTCATTTTAGTATATAAGCACATAGGCCGGACTGCTATTTAGATCTTCTTTTTCCTATGAAGTCTCTCATTTACATGTAAATATTAAAATTGTGTGTTTTTTCTGTTAACTTATTTTATGTCAATTTAATTCTCAAGCCCAGCCAGAGACCATAAGAGGCTAGAAGAAAGATTTTGCCTCTCCAACACTGTCTCTCCCTCTCTACTCATATTCTTGTTATCCCATATCAAATTATTATTATCTTTAGCATTAATATGTAGAGTGAATTTCTTTTTGTGCTTTCCACTCTCACCCACTCTAAATCAGCATTCATTGTTATCCAAATCACGTCAAAGATATCTGAACCAATTGGATCAATACAATTGTAGTAATTTGATTATGTCATATTCTGCTGTTTTTGTTACACCTGCTCATTGATCCTCAGTGTTTATAGTAGGAAGTTCAACCTTTATAGCAAGCCAAACAAGGATTTACATTTTCAAGCCTCTGTTTATCTTTTCAAGCCCATCTTTAAGTAATCAGCAGCATGAACAATTAAAATAGCTATTGTCTACCAAAATCACATTTTCCTCAGTCCATATTTCAAGTAGTGAACATGGAAATGTGACATGATCTTTTATGGGAGAAAATTTGATAGTGTAACCATTCATATTGGTAAAATTGAGAGGGTGATATTTATTCAAGAAAGCATATCAAGTAGGTACTCATAGTCTAAGAAAATGGTGAAATGAAAGAATAGATGCTAGAGAAAATTATGAATATAATTTGGCTTGATTTCTGTTTTGAACGGAGGCTAGGAAAAAATAGAAGAAAAATAGGCAAGCAAATTTGATGTATGAAAGTGTATATCAATGGATAGCACCAAAAATGGCAAACTCTGAAACTCAGGAATTAACTGCATGCTGTCAGTAATTTAAATGATGCCTATTTCCAACAAAAACATAAGCAATGGTCTTCCTGGATTTGTAGGAAAAAGTGGCCTTAGTTTCTTATGAATCTTCTCCCTGAAATGACCTCATTGCTACATCTACATGCAAGCAAGTGAAGCCAGGTGTTACCAAATTAATTTTTAGTAGATATGCAATGATCTGAGCTTCTTCACCAGTTGTTGGCCATATGCATCTAAATTTGTAATGCTGACCTTCCATGTGTGTATCTTTCAAGATAGGATTCACAAAAAAAAAAAAAAAAAAAAAAAAAAACATTTTTGGAAAAATTACTGGACAAACCTAGCAAGCTAATATTTGTCAAAATTTTGAAATGTTTTACAGCATTGTAGACATTAGTATCATCAGTATGATGAAGTCATTATTCCTGTCACAAAAGTATTTAATTGCCTCCTAAAATAGATATATAGAATATGTTATGTTTTTGACATTATGGAAAAATTTGAATTAATATTACTGCCAGTTTTTTCTCACTGTGGCATGGTAGTCATTTGCCATGTGGACATTGTAGTGTAAAAGTAGAGTCAAGTTATTTCTTTGAGTGCACGAGCATAGTGATTTTTCTAAAATATTTCCAGATAAACTTTGACAAATATAGATAACATATTTTAAGAGAGAAAGTGTAAAACAAATATAGAGATAATAGATTGCAGACATAATTTTAATGGAGAAATAAAAAGTAGAAAATCTTGGCTATCTATAACACTTGGCAGATTGTTATTGCTTGACTTGGAAATTATTGAATCAATTTACAACTCAGGCTGTATTTCCAAGGACAGTAGAAATCTGTAGGGAGTTTTTTAAAAATCTGCAATAAATTATGCTTATTCTACAAAAATTTAATTAGAGATTTTTATCTAAAATCTATTGGAGTTTTGCCAGTAAGTCATTAAGTTTTATTCCTATTTAAAAGCTGTCCTAAAATGTAATGCTATTATCTCCTGTAAGAACAGAGTAGCACTCTAAATCTAGGAAATTAAGGCAAATAACAAAGATTTCAAGCACTTTTTTAGATTTTAACAACTTTGCAAATTTCTTCAAATAGTTAACAAACTGGTATTGAGAACACTATGCATTAGTTCATTTTCTATTACAACCCACCTTCAATTAGTCATCCCACTGCTAACAAAAGTATCATTATACGTTGCTGATACAGGTCTCATCTATATTTTGCATGTAACTCTTTGCATGATTTCCATTACAGGATGAACTTGAGACTGTGTGCCTTACATCCCAGGTACAAGGACATTTATTTCCTATCTAAGAAAACAGGAATCTTTTTCTAAGTTTATTGCAAGAACGACAAATCTCCAGCATGGAACATCACGATACTCGAGGATGGGCCTAAGAACCTGCAGTTCAGCTAGTTTCCTCTGTCTTTTCTACAACACCATGGAGAGTTAATCTTTCTTTACTCCAGGTTTCCACTTCCCTTTATGTATGCAATGTCAACTCAACTGCCCTTGTCTATACAAATATGGCTTCTCTAGTAGCCTATGAGACATTTTTCTTTCTGATTGCAACTTAAGCAACTATGAGACTTTTGAGGGAAGAAGTCATTTTATTCACATAGGACTATTTGAAGAATAGCCAACACAGAGTATGATACAAAGAATCCTTGATGAAACTTATACAATTTAAACGTGTAAAAAATGACTAGAAATTTGAAGGTAACAGTATAAAAAATAATGCAGAAATTGTAATAAAAATAGTATATATATATATAATAGTCTAGGCAAAATCCATTTATTCTATTAGGAAATCTATGTTGGGAGAATAGAGGAAAATATGCTTGGAATGATGAGCAGTGTTAGGTGAGACTGGGAAAAGCTTTTAACGCAAATCTGAAGAATTTTAACTTCAACCTATGCAGAAAGAAACTATTAATATTTATTGAATGAAAAATAAGTGGAAAATAATATTATAGAAAATATATCTAGTATGGCAAAATATATATAGCATGGGAGTAAAGGTTTAGTTGGACAGTAAAGAAAACTGACAGAAGCCATTGCCATACCCAGGAATAAAGGGATGACAGAATAATGACATCATCAAATCTGGTGCTGTTTATTTCATATGTACATTTATATTTACAGATAAAGTATTTTTGTAAACCTTACATGTATAAAATATATGCATATTTCGAAGAGGTAAATCAGTGGCTGAAATAGTTTAAAATTATTTTTAGGTTAATTAACTTTTTTATTTAAACTTATTTTAATATAAGATAATAGCATTTAGATCGTGGATTCAAAATTTTATTCTAATATCTTGAGGTCAAAAGAATATATATCATAAGAGCACATGAAAGAAAATACTACCCACTTTTAAAGAAGGAAAAGAAGACAAAATTCTGGTTAATTTGCAAATTTAAAGAAATACATGAAGGCTCTTGAAGGATTGGAAATAATACAGTTACACTAGAATTATCCTCACTCTTTGCCTTATGCACAATAATTATGAAAACATAGAAAAAACTTGTTAAAGTATGTTATTTAAGGAGAAAGAAAGATAATAACCACTCATAGTCTTGAGAAGTGGTTTTATTTACCTTTTTTAGGTTAATGAATCTGAATATCATGCAATTGTTTATTTTAGAAAGAATGTGAATACTTTCAGAGTGGGTAGAGGGGCTGTCTGCTTCGTTCATATCCCAAGAGTTATAAAGGGTATAGATAAATGTATAAAAGAAGTTACAGTTCACAAAGAGACTAAAGATGTAAATTAAAAATAAGGTAGATAAGTGCTGTGACACTCCTCCATTCTAAAGGAGATGAGAGCAGATAGTTGCAGAAGCAAATGGATGAGTGTTAATAAGGAAAATACATTTTTCTTTCTTTTATATGAAAGGAATTGAGGCACTTGTTTTTTTTTTTTTTTTTTTTTTTTTTTTGAGACAGAGTTTTGCTCTTGTTTCCCAGGCTTGTCAACATCTCAGCTCACAGCTACCTTGGCCTCCCAGGTTTAAGCGATTCTCCTGCCTCACTTACAGAGTAGCTGGAATTACAGGCACCTGCTAACACACCCAGTTAATTTTTGTCTTTTTAATAGAGAAAGGGTTTCACCATTTTGGCCAGACTGGTCTCGAACTTCTGACCTTAGGTGATCCACCAGCCTCTACCTCCCAAAGTTCTGGGATTATAGGCATGAGCCACCACGCCTGGCCTAAGGCACTTTTAATAGCATTGGGTGTCTAATATTGAAATGATTAAATAAGTAATTGCAGTCATGTATTATTTAATGACAAGCGCTATATTCAGAGAAATACATTGTTATGCAATTTTGTCACTGTGCAAACATCATGAATTGTACTTAACACCTAGATAGTGTAGCGTATTACACACCTAGGCTATATGGTATAGACAATTGCAACACAAGGGCAAGTGTTTGTATATCTAAACATATCTAAACATTAAAAAAGCTACAGCAAAATTATGTTACAAAAGATGAAAAATGGAACACCTGTATAGGGCACTTAACATAAATGGAGCTTGCAGGACCAAAAGTTCCTCTGTGTGAATCAGTGTATTAATCAAAGTATCTAAAGAGATGGAACCAAGAGAGTATAGGTGTATATAAAAGAGCATTTATTAGGGATAATTGGCTCATAAAACTACTAGTCAAATTCTTACAATAGGTCAAAACCAGGGAAGCAAATGATGCAGCCCTCACTCTGAGGCTGAAGCCTGAGAGCCCTCAGGAGGCTGCTGATGCAAGACCCAGAGTCCAAAGGCCAAAGAACCTGGAGTCTGACGTTCAAGGGCAGAAGAAACAGAAGCAAAGCGTCCAGCAAGAGAAGAAAGAGCACAAGTGGGAAGATTCAGCAAGCTGCTTCTCCCATTCTGCCAGCTTTTTTCTAGCCATGCTGGCAACTAAGGTGCCCACCAAACTTGGGTGTGAGTCTTCTTCCCGTCCAAGTCCACTGAATCAAATGTCAGTCTCCTCAGGCAGCACCCCCATAGACACACTCAGAAACAATGTTTCACCAGTCACCTCGGTATCCCTCAATCCAGTCACGTTGATACCGAATATGAACCATCACAATCAGTGATTGAGTGGTGAGTGAACATGAAGGCCTGAGACACCACTATACGCTGCTATAGACTTATAAACACAGTACACTTAGGCTACACTAAATTTATTTAAAAATTAAATAATTTTGCTACCTCTCACGATGGCTACAATGTCACTAAACAATGGAAATTTTTCAGTTCTGTAATAATATAGGACCATTGTCATCAATATATGGTGTCTGACTGTGTGTGACAACAAAATACATTACAGACCAAGAGAAAAGAGTTAGAAGTACTTCTTTGAAAACATTTCAGACATGGAGAAAGTAACCTGATTTGAAATGTTGGACATGGAACAGATTCAAATGAGTTGTAATACTTAACTGACTTAATTGGAAGGCATCTAAAATTGAGATCAAAGAGGTAAGAGGCCAGGAAATTAATGTTATGGCATCATATATCAAATTACAGAAAATTATAATTTCTTTGGGCAACTATTCTTTTACCTTTTTAACCTATTTTGGTAAACAGGATATTTTATCAGAGCTAAAAATTACTTTATATATTATTTAGCCATACATACAAATCAGATTGACTTCCTATTTATCGACTTTTCCAGAGGACAGGGTATACAAATTTCTTGTCAAGGTGTACATAACTCATGGATCTAGGGATAGAAGTCAATGACTAAAGAAGGACAGAGACAACCCTGTGAGAATTTAAGACTTTAATGGTAGAACAGATACACAGATTCAGTGGTATACGGCACTGAAAAATTTAACAACATACTCTAGAGAGAAATACTTTGAATACATGCTGACAAAGTCAGTTTGTTTTGTTACTTGCAACCAAAATAATTTTAACTAATTATTTATATGTATATATATATTGAGTTGGAGTCTTCTTACTCTGCCACCTAGGCTGGTGGGCAATGGTGCCATCTATGCTGACTGCAACCTCTGCCTCCCAGGTTCAAGCAAGTCTCCTACCTCAGCCTCCCAAGTACCTGGGACTACAGGCACCCACCACCACATCTAACTTTTGAATTTTTAGTAGAGATGGGGTTTCACCACATTGGCTAGGCTGGTCTTGAACTCCTGACCTTGTGATCCACCCACCTTGGCCTCCCAAAGTACTGGGATTACAGACGTGAGCCAACGTGCTGTGCAATGATTATTTTTATTTAAGGCTAATACTAAAATATGAAGATTTGCCCAATGTCAGACATTGCATTGATGACAGATCTATAAACTCGCAATGTAGAATGCTTATTAGAAATTAGTACAAATCATTTTACCTAGGAGAATTTAGGGAAGTGCTAATAATAAGTAGCAATTGAACCAAAGTTGCTTCTTATATTGTTATCATGTTGTGAACCCTTAAATAAGTCATCTAGATTTGGCGTCTTCATTGGGATTTTTTATTCCAACTGGGATAATTATTATTCATTGATCCAGAATATCTATAATTCATGTTTAATAATTATTAATAATAAAATTTAGATTATCATACCTTTTACCAAAGGAATTGTGGTTATAATACTTAAATAATTAGATAGAAACAGAAGAAAGAGAAAGCATGCAAAGGTTTATTTAGAAGAAAACTGGCATTTATTACTAAATTTTAGCAGTATCTGATTTTAAGGCTCTGCAATTTTTTGCACATTACTTAAAAAGGTTCTGGAAATTTATTTACCATCATTTAAAAATATTTTTATTGGCTTTAGAATGACAGATTCCATTCATTAAAAGAAATGTTTATCCTTAGGTTGCACTGTATGATAGTTACCTTTAAAATAATGCATTTCTTGAAAATCATGTATATATGAGAAATGGAGAGATGTATGTGCACGTATGTTTATCAGTTTTTCTATTTATCTGTGTAAAACTTCATGCCATAATGTTTCACTACAATAAGAACAGTAGAAATAAAACCAATTTTTGAAGCTTTCAACATGGAAGGGGTACATTAGGTGAAAGTGTACCATACTGAAACAAACTTCAGGTGAACACGCTGAGCTAAATTTTTAGCTAGAAATATATTTACCTGTACAGAAACTCTTTAGTTTAATTAGATCCTGTTAGTCAATTTTTGCTTTTGTTGCAATTGCTTTTGGCATTTTTGCCATAAAATCTTTACCAGTGCCTTTGTCCTAAATAGGATTGTCTAGATTGTCTTTGAGGGTTCTTATAGTTTTAAGTTTTACATTAAACTATTTAATCCATCTTGAATTAATTTTTGGACATCATTTAAGGAAGATTCCAGCTGTAATCTTCGTATGGCTAGCCAGTTATCCCATATCATTTATTGAATAGGAAGTCCTTGCCCCATTGCTTTGTTTTGGTCAACTTTGTCAAAGACCAGAATATTGTAGATGTGTGATCTTATTTCTGCATTATCTCTTCTGTCAATTGGTCTATGTGTCTGTTTTTGTACCACCACCGTGCTGTTTTGGTTACTTTAACCCTGTAATATAAAGTTAGGTAGCGTGATGCCTCCAGCTTTGTACTGTTTGCTTAGGATTGCCTTGGCTATTTGGGCTCTTTTTTTTTGGTGACACATGAATTGTAAAATAGAGTTTTCTAGTTCTGTGAAGAATCTCAATGGTACTTTAATAGGAATAGCAATAAATCTGCAAATTGCTTTGGGCATTATGGCCAATTTAATAATATTGAATTTTCCTATCCATGAGCATGGAATGTGTTCTCATTTGTTTTGTAGTTCTCCTTGTAGAGATCATTTACCTCCCTAAGTGTATTCCCAGGTATTTTATTCTTTTTGTGGCAATTGTGGACTGGGTTTCATTCCTGATTTGATTCTTAGCTTGCTTGTTCTTGGCGTATAGGAATGTTAGCTAGTGATTTTTGCACATTAATTTTCTATTCTGAGACTGCTGAAGTTGTTTCTCAGTTTAGGAAGCTTTTGGACTGAGACCATGAGGTTTTCTAGATACAAGATCATGTTGTCTGTAAACAGGGATAGTTTGACTTTCTCTCTTCCTATATGGATGCCCTTTATTTGTTCAGAGTATACAACCTACAAAATG
This sequence comes from Sapajus apella, assembly GCF_009761245.1. Classification (NCBI taxonomy): domain Eukaryota; kingdom Metazoa; phylum Chordata; class Mammalia; order Primates; family Cebidae; genus Sapajus; species Sapajus apella. The sequence continues at coordinate 3,052,522 of NW_022437073.1, forward strand.
GGGAAAATTTCTTTAAAATATGTATCAAACAAAGCTCTAATATCCAACATCTATAAAGAACTTAAACAAATTTACAAGCATAAAAGCAAACAACCTTGTTAAAAAGTGGGCCAAGGAGTTGAACGGACACTTTTTTGAGAAGGCATGCATGAGGCCAACAATCATATTTTCAAAAAGCTCAACAATAACACTGATCATTAAAGAAATGCAAGCCAAAACCACAATGAGACACCACCTCACACCAGTCAAAATGGCTACTAATAAAACATCAAAAAATAACAGATGCTGGCGAGGTTGTAGAGAAAATGGAACACTTCTATTGGTGAGAATGCAAATCAGCTCAACTATTGTGGAAGACACTGTGGTGACTCTTCAAGGACTTAGAGAAGTAAATATCATTTGACCCAGCAATCCCATTACTGACTATATACCCAATAAAATAGAAATCGTTCTATTATAAAGACACATGCACAGATATGTTCATTGCAGCACTATTCACAATAACAAAGATATGGAGTCAACCTAAATAAAGAAAATGTGGTATAGATACCCCATGGAATACTGCAGAGCCATGAAAAAAATGAGATCAAGTCTTTGCAGGGACATAGATGAGGTGGAGATTATTATTCTTAACCTAACTCAGGAACAGAAAACCAAATACCACATGTTTTCACTTACAAGTGGGAGCTAATCGATAAGAACACATGGACATATAGAGGGAAACAATACATATTGGGACCTCTCGGAAGGTGAAAGGTAGAAGGAGGGAGAGGATAAGAAAAAATAACTAATGGGTAATAAGCTTAAAAACTGGTTGATGAAATAACCTGTAATATAAATCCCCATTATACAAGTCTACCTATGTAACAAACTTCACATATACCACTTAACTTAAAAGTTATATAAAAAGAAGAAGAACAGTATTTAAAATGTATCATGCCGTCTGGACAATATGAGTTATGAGTGAAAGATTTGCAACTGTAAGAGACAGAATTATCCAGGAGTGAGAATTTGGGGCACATAAAATGAGTATTAAATGAAACTCTCCAAGACATAGGGCGGTGGTTAAATGACGGGATAAAGAAAATAAAAGCCCAAATCAGGAAGTCAAATAGAGAAGAAAAAGTTAGTTATTTAGAGACATTATGTAAGTAAGTTTTGCTCTTTGAGATAACAGCCAAGAGCATCTCTATCTGAAGTATGGATTAGTGATTAAAACAATACGTTCTGAAGTGAGACATGTGGAGCTTGAATTCTGAATCCTGGGTGACTTAATTAACTTCTCTGCCATGCCTCACAGGGTTGTTGAGAGAATAAAATAAAATAATGTGTACATATTAAATATTTTAAAATATCTTTTTACAATTATTGTTAACTGCCTCATCTTGTTTTTAATAGGAAATATCCTGGTGGAGCTAGGATGAAGGGTAAGACTTTTCAATTGTAATCTTTCTCAAAGTAATTGACTTCATAATATTTCTCCTTATTGCTTTTCGCATGGTTTTTTCCCAAGGAAATGGAAAGAGCACTGGACTAGAAAACTGAATGAAAGCTTACCCTCTAAACTATCTGAATGACTAACCTTGGACTTGAAGTTTGTGATTCTTTGATTACATCTAAGACAGACAAAATTGACCCAAGTCTCAGATTCTTATGGGTTAACCTCTTCTGGAAAGTTTCTCAAATAAATAAGACAGAATTGCTTTTTAAAGAGCTCTGCTAGATTTTTCCTGTCAGTAATATTTAAACTGCATATCTCTGGTAGCAGCTAAATGAGAAAACCATGAAAATATATGGTATTAAGACAGTCGTTGATCTAAGAAACTCATTTATCTGAAACCACATTATCTACAAACCTCTGCAAAAATGAATGATTTATTTCTCTAAAAACAAAAAAGGTTTTTGTCACACTACAGCATAAAATTTTTTAGATAATCTTCCATAGTCCTTTTTACTGTGTGACTATGGAGATCTATAAGATCAGAAAACAGAAGAGTTTGGTATGCAAATCAATTTTTAAAACCAATATGGATGAAATGATTATATGTGTATAATTATATAATATTGCATTCTTTCTACACGGAGTAACATTTGATGAAGTGAGTGCTACAGTAACTAAATTTGTCAGCACTGTCAAAAACAAGAATAAATAATTTTGAATTTGGAAGTATTTGGCCGTATTTTTTGGATAGCCGCCCTCAAGCTTATTTTCTCTTTGTCTTTTTATTTTTTTCTTATTTTCCCTTTCTTCCTCTAACCCCTCCACCCCACCCCACTCTCTCTCTTTTCCTTTTTGATGATTTTCAACCACAAATCTCACTTTCAGTTTCTACTTACACTAGTTAGAATGTACAATTACATTAATTGTCCTAGTTCACATGGATTGGAATAGAGTCTTTTGGAAACAGTGTTTTGTGTTCAAAAGAAGCTTTAAATTTCTTGGAAGAAAAACCAAATCAGATTTTCTTTATTAACACCCTTCAATCTGCAGCTTCTTGGTAGCTGTCCATCTTTGTATCTTCGTCACCTTGTTTCTACATATCATTTGGGGATATACTGTAAAGCCTTCTCAAATGACCACAGATGCCATAAGTTGCAAGATGATTATTTTACTTTCAACTATACGTTCTAAAGACTCAGTGTGTAATCTCATGATTTTTGCTTATTCAATGAAGATACAGTCAGCTAACAGATTTGTGAATTTCCAGTACAACACAAAGTTTGGGAAATGCTATCTCAAACCGTTCAGTGAAAGAAATAATGAACAGTAGTTCCTATTTATTGGCAAATTATATGAGCAAGAAGTAGCAGAATAATGAATAAAAAAGCATATTTGTTAAGCCAACCACATATAACTGACCTCCAGCTGGCACTGATTTTTAAAGTGCCAATTTCTTGGAAAATAAACTGAGATTTGAGTCAATAAGCTTCCTGCATTCTTGGGAGGCATATATGACAAATGGACACATGTACCTTCTCTTTAAAATGGTTTTGTTACAGAATATTTCCAATGTACGAGTTTTACAACTGAAGTCATGAGATGCTAGCACGGGATCATAATTTTGCCTGCTGAAGTTGAGATGGAAATTACTGTTAAGAGCAAGGAAAAACAAAGGAACTACTACTTCTGAAGTTAACTTTTGCCTTAAATATGTTTTTCTAGAAGCATAATTAATGTAAAGGTGACGAAGAAAATAGATGTGACTTAGAAAGCCATTATCATCACTCTGAACAAGTTTAACCTGTTCATCTCAGTTCTTCCATACTCCAGTCTTTACCAGGAGAGATGCTACAATTTGATATATTAGAGGTGACACTGAGAAAGGATTCTATGTTAAAAAAAAAAAAGTCATCGATTAAATTCACAAATTGGCCAGGCTTACTGGCTCACACCTGTAATTCTAGCACTTTGGAAGCCTAAGGTGGGCAGATCACTTGAAGTCAGGAGCTTGAGACCAGACTGGTCAACATGTAAAATCTATTTCTACTAAAATTACAAAACTTAGCCGGTCATGGTGGCACGCAATTGTAGTTCCAGCTACTTGGGAGTCTGAAGAACAAGAATCTCTTGAACCCAGGAGGCAGAGGTTGCAGAGAGCCGAGATTGCACCACTGCACTCTAGCCTGAGGGAGAGTAAGATCCTGCCTCCAAAAAAAAAAAAAACATCCACAAATATATAGCCAAGGATCTCTATCACACATGCCATTGGTAAGTCACCTCTCCTGAGTTTCACACTCACCTGATCCTTCTCTTTTAAACAATTTTCTCTCTCCCCTTTTGAGTCCAATGATACCCTCTGGAGGCCAAAGGTCCCTACTTCTCACTGATTTTTACATAAGAATCAGTGAAGTGTGATGGGTTGATGCTCTAGTACAAAAGCATTACTGTTGTTCCTCTGCATCTATCAGGATCACCACAGAAAATAACACACACAATAGAGGAAAACCAGTGCTGTAATAAAGTTAACCAAGATTTGCCACAATATAGCTTTAAAATACTAAAAGAGGCCAGGAGCAGTGACTTGTAACTGTAATCCCAGCGTTTTGGTAGGCTTAGGCATGAGGATCGCCTAAGCTTAGGAGTTTGAGACCAGCCTGGACTCCATTGTGAGATCCCATCTCCTTGAAAAACCCAAAAATTAGCTTTCCATAGTGATGCACACCTGTTGTCCCAGTGACTAGAGAGGCTGAGGTAGGAGGATTGCTTGAGCCTGGGAAATCAAGACTGCAATAAGCCATAATTGTACCACTTCATCCCAGCCTGGGTGACAAAGTGAGACTAACACAAATAAATAAGTAAATACTAAAAGATCCACCTGGTGCATGAGCAACTGAGCTGTCTTCTGAAACAAAATTCTTCTCTTTTTAAAGGGAAGCAATGACATTTAGATCATCAACGATGTAATATTTACAAGGTATAGTATCAAGTAAAAGTACTAGATATTCAAAGAAGTAGGATAATGTACATCAAAACTGGAAGAAAAATCAGTCAATAAAAAGTGTCACAGAAATGATTATGATGAAATCAGTAGAAATTGCTTATGTTAGATAATGTAAACACAGATGAAGTGAGCAGAGAATTAAAAATAGGGAAAAAAATAGCAAATGAAATTTCAAAGCTGAAAAATAGCATATCATAACAACATAATAAAGATCAGTGAAAATGAAGACATGGCAATAGAAACTATCAAAAATAGAGATAAAAATAATCCTAAAACAACAAATAGGCTCTAACTGATCTCTAAAACTATATCAAGTACTATAATATATATAATGGAACAGCAAAATAAGAATATGACAGAAATATTTGAGGGAAGAATTTCTATTTCTAGGTACTTGAGGAATGGCCACACTGTCTTCCACAATGGTTGAACTAATTTACACTCCCACAACAGTGTAAAAGTATTCCTATTTCTTCACATCCTCTCTAGCATCTGTTGCCTCCAGATTTTTTAATGATTGCCATTCTAACTGGTGTGAGATAGTATCAAAAAGTGTGGTTTTGATTTGCATTTCTCTAATGACCAGTGATGATGATCATTTTTTCATATGTCTGTTGGCTGCATAAATGTCTTCTTTTGAAAAGTGTCTGTTCATATCCTTTGCCCACTTTTTAATGGGGTTGTTTTTTTCTTGTAAATCTGTTTTAGTTCTTTGTAGATTCTGGATATTGGCCCTTTGTCAGATGGGTAGCTTGCAAAATATTTTTCTCATTCTGTTGGTTGCTGGTTCACTCTAATGATAGTTTCTTTTGCTGTACAGAAGCTCTTAAGTTTAATTAGATCCTGTTTGTCTATTTTGGTTTTTATTGCCGTTGCTTTTGGTGCTTTTGTCATGAAGTCCTCGCCTATGCCTGTGTCCTGAATGGTGTTGGCTAGGTTTTCTTCTAGGGTTTTTATGGTGTTAGGTCTTGCATTTAAATCTTTAATTCATAATATCACTAACAGTGTTTTCAATTATAAGCCATGACAGAAGAAAGCATAATCTTTGTTAGCAGATTTATTGAAACTTCAAAAAAGTGAAAATTGTTAATATTATTACAAAGATTTAAAAATTCAAAATATTGTTTCTTCATTGCCTATTTCTCTAATTATGAAATTTAGTCACACTTTAATGATTCTATAGAATCATTTAAGGTGGCTAAAATAATTTAATCACAATCAAGAATCTATAGGACATATGTAGACATAACCTTAGTCCTAAAATCAAAATCTTATGGATTTTAATCACAAGAATGTAAAAAAATCTTCCTATATTGTAGATTGGAAGGAAGGAACAATATTCACAATTAGCTGTATAAAGAAGCAACTTTTCTTTGCATTGGGTTAGCACATGTTCTTTTAGCTCTGAGAAGTTTGTTATTACCCACCTTCTGAAGCCTGTTTCTGTCAATTCATCAGATTCATTCTCCATCCATCTTTGATCCCTAGCTGGTGAGGAGTTGTGATCCTTTGGAGGAGGAAAGGCATTCTGGTTTTTGCTGTTTTCATCCTTTTTGCACTGGTTTCTTCCCATCTTAGTGGCTTTACCTACCTGTGGTCTTTGTAGTTGGTGACTTTTGAATAGGGTCTCTAAGTGGACATCCTTTTTGTTGATGATGAAGTTATTTCTTTCTGTTTCTTACTTTTCCTTCTAACAGGCCCTCTCTGCTGCAGGACTGCTGGAGGTCCACACCAGACCCTTCTTGCCTGGGGATCACCTGCAGTGGCTGCAGAACCGTAAGTGTTATTGCTAGTTTCTTTTCTGTTATCTTCATCCCGGAAGGGTACCTGCCAGATATTGGCCTGAGCTCTCCTTTATGAGGTGTCTTTTAGGGTATATGGGGGTCAGGGAGCTGCCTGAGGAGACAATCTGTCCCTTATAGGAGCTCAAGTGCTGTGCTGGGAGTGTCATTGTTCCATGAAGAGCTCCTGGGCAGGTACCTTTAAGTCTACTGCAGCGGATCTCATAACCACCTCTTTTCCCAAGTGCTCTGACCTAGGAAGGTCGGCTTTGTTTATAAGTTCCTGACATGCTGCTGCCTTTTTTCATAGATTCCCTGCCCTGCATGGAGTAGCCTAGTTACAGTCTGCCAGCAGAGGTGTTGCTGAGCTGCTGCAGGCTCTGCCCAGCTGCTGTGTGAACTGCCTCTGTAGTGGAGGACTGCCTCGATAGTGGTGATCACCCTTCCCCCCGCTGAGCTGGAGCATCCTGGGTCCAGCTGTGATTGCTGGGAAACTCTCAATCCAGAGCATTTCAGATTGCTTGTTTTGCAGGGGGATACCCGCTCAGCCAGATCACCTGGCTCCCTGACTCTGCCCCATCCCTTTCAGTTGAATGGGTGGCTCTGTCTCCCAGGTATTCCAGGTGCCAGTTGAAATGACCGTCCAGATTTGTGTGAGTTTCTGGGCACCAAGCTGGTACTGGCTGAAACCGCTATGCTGAAAACTCATGGCGCTTTTCAGCCCAGGAATCTCCTGGTCCGTGGGCAGTGAAAATTTGTTTGGAAATGTGGTGGGCACTCACCCTCTACGTTGTTCTTGCTGGGAACGGCACTCCAGAGCTGTTCCTATTTGGCCATCTGGGATCCCCGCTCCAAGAAGCAACTTTTCAAAAGATTCTTCTAACCTTGAAAAAGTAAATCTCAAACTGTTAAAAGAATAATACAGCCAGGTGTGGTGGCTCATGCCTGTAATTCCTGCACTTTGAGAGGCCAAGGTGGATGAATCCTCTGAGGTCAGGAGTTTGAGACCAGCCTGACCAACATGGTGAAACCCTGCCTCTACTAAAAATACAAAAAGTAGCTGGGCGTGGCGGTGTTCACTTGTAGTCCCAGCTACTTGGGAGGCTGAGGCAGGAGAATTGCTTGAACCCAGGAAGCAGAGGTTGCAGTGAGCTGAGATCGTGCCACAGCACTCCAGCCTGGTGCCTGGCAATGGAGCAAGGCTCTGTCTCAAAAAAAAAAAAAAAAAAAAGGAAAAATTAGCTGGGTACAGTGTCAGGTGCCTGTAATCCCAGCTACTTGGAAGGTTGAGGCAGAAGAATTGCTTGAACATGGGAGGTGGAGGTTGTAGTGAGCCAAGATCGTGCCATTGCACTCCAGCTTGGGAGACAGAGAAAGACTGTCTTAAAAAAAAAAAAAAAAGAATATATTTCAATGTTCTGCATTTTATCTGTTAATAATGAAAAATAAAGCTAAGGTTGCTTAGTGTATTATTTCAATAGTATAGTATAGGTTTGGGACAAAGAAAACTTTATTTATATAAGAAAGGTAGCAAGAATTCATTTAGATACTCCATTTAGAGGAAAGGTTAAGTTATTTTAGCAAAGGTCATGGTAGTACTGAATGCCTAAAAAAGAAAATAATAATGTATTGGAAATTGTTAAATTATTAAGTATGGTATTTTATATTCTGACTTAAAGCCAGGTAAAAAGATGTGGTTGTGGTAGCACAAGAGTATATTTCAAAACCAGACAGTAGTCTAGGGAATGATAAAATTTGCTTGGCTAAGAGATCCAACTTAAGAGAAATAGAGGTCACTGTCAGGCAGATGTTCTAACTAATTAACCACCATCTTATATAAGAAAGGACTCCAGACTTTAGAATATATATGCTTAGACTTCTTTTGGGAATTCCGTACTTTCCTAGTGTACGTTAAACCAGTCAAAAAATTCTAATAACACTATCTTTCAATATAGTTTGATATTTATCTTTGAATCCTATTAGCTTCATTAAGTCCTTCTAAAATATTCTGAAACACATAAAGTTAGATGAGGAATATTAAATACCTGAGATAAGTGAGTAGCTTTATTAGAGACTACCTTGTTGTATCAGTACGCAATGCTCCAACAATCTTCTCATAATGAGAGCTAACTTTCCTATGGGAGGAGTTTAACCCAATTTCAACAATGTTTTCTCTATTCAAGGGTTTGTACAGTTTCTTTTCCAAAAACAAGAAAAGTGAAATAACATGATCCACTAGCTCTTTCTCATAATACAATATTCTGGAGATGCCACAGAAAGTTTGGGAATATTTAGGGGAGAATTTTATACTGGTGAATAATTTATCTTTCTTGCACTACCATTGGCAGATCTTACCAGCTTACCAGCTTACCAGACCTTACCAGCTACTAATAAAAGGCAGGAGGAGAGAGAAAAAGATGGGGGGGGGGGTGGAGAGAGAGAGAGAAAGAGAGAGAGAGAGGGAGAGACTGCACTGAGCAAGCAGGGAAGCGACACTAATCAGCTGGAACAAGGATCAGATAACAAATAGGTGCCACAAGTCTCTTCCTTAGCTCCCCATTCACAGTTTGTCTGCTTGGTGATTACACATTATAGTTCTTAGAAAAAAAGCAATATCCAAGGAGGAGGAATATGAAGATTCCTAAACTCAATGTAGAAGACACAATCCAATCAGGACCTAAGGTTTACCACTAACCCTATCCCTTCCCTACAAATTGCAAACACCATCCTAGAAGACTATGGGTTCACAGTAAACATAAGAAAAGACCCAGGGAGCATATAAAAAGCTATATTATGAATCTGACAAAAATTCTGTAACAGATTAAGTAGAATGCATAGACCATGTACTAAGTAATAAAGTTATATCGAGTTGCTCAGTTTTTAAAATTTTTTTCTAATTATTTTTCTTGAAAGATTTTAATAAGAAATAACTTATATAAGTTAAAATGTACCAATTTTATATTTACAGATCGATGTTTTGGCAAATATATACAGTTAGGAGCCATCAACATAATCAAGATAGAAAACATTTCCATCAACCAGAAAACATTCCTTCTGTTACTTTGTAGTGAATCTCCTTTCCTCACCCAGCCCTTGTCAACCACTGATCTGATTCTGTCCCTGTAGTTTTGACTTTTCCAGACATCATATTTTAAAATAAACCCCATTCTTTTTCTGTCTGACCTCTATCATCACATAGGTTATGCTATTATTATATTCATTGATATTATTGCATAAATCAGTTGTATGATTTTTTATTGCTGAATAATATCTCGTCATATGAATATATCGCAATTTATCTGTTCACTATTTGATAGATATTTAATTCTAACTTAAATTTCTAACTGTCCATTGTTAGCATATAACAAAATAATTAATTTTAATGTATTAACCTTTCATTCTGAGACCTAGATAAACTCATATAATTGTTCTAGTCACTTTTTGTGTTAGTTCTTTAGGTTTTCCATAGACAGTTCATGTAATCAATACAAGAAGACAACTTTGTTTGTTTTTTTCTTTTAATTCTATAAAAAAATCTATTATTCACTTCCTTGGCATATTATACTTTGTAGTGTAATAGTGTCATAAAAACTATGTATTTGCCCTATTACACTGCTATATATATTATGCTTGTTTGGTAAAAGTTGAATGAAAGTAACAAGTTGTATACATTCTTGGATTTTTTGTGATTATATTAAGAAATCATTGTCATTAACAATGAGGAATAATCTTAGATGTGGGTTTCCCATGTTTCCATTACAATTTGAAGTTCTCTTTTATTCCCAATGTAATAGAAGATTATCCAGAATGGATGTTAAATTTTGTGAAATGGCATTTTTTCATCTGTTGAGATAATTGTAGTTTTTTTATCTGCAACTGGTAAATTAGATTGTTTTCTGAACTTTGAACCATTCAAATCCCTTTACTATGCAGCACTTAGTTATGAAGTAGCACCCATTTTATACATACTTGTGATTAATTTCCTAATATTTCATTAAAAGGTTTTGGTCTATGTTCATGAAGGCTACTGCTCTGCAGTTTTCTTTTACTTTTATTATAACAGATTTTTGTTTTGTTTTGTTTCAAAAATGGGATCTCACTATGTTGTCCAGCCTGGTCTTGAATGCCTAGCCTCAAGAGGTCATCCGGCCTCAGCTTCTCCAGTAGCTAGGAGCAGAGGTATGAGTCACTATGTGCCCAGCTCAGATCTTGTTAGTAAGGCAATGCTGACCTCGTAAGTATGGGTTGAGAAGTATTTCCTGGTTTTATGTAACTCTTTTCTAAAAATTGATAGATATTGAGCTGATTACCCAACAAGATTTACGAAGAGCTTTTTTTTTAAGCTGTTTTATCTACGAAAATCTGTCAAGTTGAATGATTCCCTTGTTGTCAGTGAATCCCTTCTTCTTTACATTGATCATTAAGCTTTTATTCTTTAGTGTCCCTGTAAAGTACTTCATGGTCAACTGCATGTCTTTTTGTCAACCCATACAAAAGCACTGGCTATAGTTTTGAGTCTGTCTCCAAGACATGCATTGACAATGTAATCATTAGGTTGAAAGAATTTTCTTTATATTTGTAATTATCATTTGCTATTTTTATAGGAGATTTTTTTCAACATTCAGAATAATGACAAAGAATAGATTGACAAATACTTTATGAATTACAAAAATTTGTTGTACAGCATTTCTATGTCATTAATTTTAATGTTTTGCCACTATAGATTAGTATAAGTACAGTATCTTAAAATATCCAAAAGTGGTTAGTTACAACCATGTTCAAAGACAATGATGTGGTGAAAAACTCCTACATTTTTATTCTTTTTCTCAAGGTTAAGCCCTGAAGCCTTTGCTGTAAACTTTTCCAGCTTTGGATAAATCAATTTTTATTATGAGTCATGGGCCATCTTAATGTGTGAAACAATTTTCACAATAGGATTTCTACAGAATAGTGCTAAGAGAAAAAAATAGAACATTAAAAAATATGTTGAAACTGTTATAAGTCTACATTTTAAGAAAGTAGAAATCGAATTAAATTCTCAAGTTAATGTTTTAAACAACTAACAATGATTATTGAAATTTAGGATAGTAATCAAGGAGCTGTCATTGTGACTAAAGGTAGAAATAAACTTGGCAAAGTAAAAACCTATTACTGCACCTTCAATAATTCAGATATTCATTTCCATATACTTTGGTTCTTTCCATAATTCTAATACCCCAAAAGTATTGTGTACAGTGCCTTATGTTTTATCAGACTAGAAAATATACTTAGCAAAAATTACAGATAAATAGCAATATCCATTCTTATTCAACAAAGACAATTTACTTCCATAAAATTACTTGAGACGTATTGTTCAGTAAGTCAACTACATCCACAGTATGCAAAGAAAGGTATACTTTAATGCTGATAAATTAGCAGAATGTATTGCTCTCTTAATCATAATAAGCCAAGGTAAAAGTAAGAGTGATCACCCTATATTCTATGTTGCCGGGGAGCACTTAAACCTTGAGCACTCCAGAATTTTCATAAACAGGCTAGGACACTTGTAAAAAAACAAACAACGTGAAAATATGAACAATATACACATTTATATGTATGTATTCAATGACAGGCAAAGTCAAGCCAGCAAAATAAAAAAATGTATCATAGTTGCCTTTATGGATAATAATACAACATGTAGAATTTGCTTTTAAAACTTCACAAAGATTGAGGAAAATCTCACTTTTGTATTAGCTATATAAATAATGGACACAATTCTCCATTTGAACTACATGAAACTACCAACCAACTGAATATATGAGCTTTCCTCTTCATTAATATTACATAGCTGTGAAGGTATTCTTCCCTATAATATTTAAGCAATATAGTACATCTTTTAATAATATAACATACTTGAATTTTTTAAGCTCTTGAAAGAAGTATATTCATTTTTAATGGATATGATATATAAAATACATACATCATTGTATTATATCCACTTTAAAGAGAGTTCCCCACTGCAAGTGATCTCTCTACCACATTATAGATAGTAGTGACAGAGTGATACACTGTGGATCTGACTCTAGTTTTTTAACTCCCAGTCTAATATTTTTACCATTATGCCTTTATTTTAAGAGGAAAATAAGTTGTGAAAACATTCCCATGAGCCATTTGCCAAAATGTACACACTGAGTAAAAAGTGTACAGCATGACATAAACTCACTTCAGGAATCCATGCTCTCATATGCAAATGAGTTGTTTAATATTTAACTGTGGCAGAAATAAACTTTATGTACAGCTAAATTCTTCTTCTTTAATGATGTATTGACTCAGAACACTCCCAACATATCTCCAAGACTTCCCAGTGTATGGTAAAGGGACTTCAAAAATTATGTAGCAAGGCCAGGCATGGTGGCTCATGCCTGTAATATCAGTACTTTGAGAAGCCAAGGTGGGTTGATTGCTTGAGGCCAAGAGTTAGAGATCAGCCCGAGCAATATTGCGAGACCCCCCCTCTCTACAAAAAATTACAAAGATTAGCCAGGTGTGGTGGCATGTACCTGCAGTCCTAGCTACTTGTGAGGCTGAGGTTGGAGTATCTCCTGAGCCCAGCAGTTGGAAGCTGCAGTGACCTATGGCTGTGCCACTGCACTCCATCACTCCAGCCTGGATGACGGAGTGAGACTTGTCTCTAAAAAAATACGTGAATGAATTAATAAATAAATATCTTTAAAACTCATGTTACAAGAAAAAAAATCACAATTAAAGGAAATAATTACTGTATGTTACATGCTCTATGAGTTTGCTTTCAAATACAATAATAGTCTTTATAAACTAAGTAGAAATTTCTTTATTTAAAATTCCATTTCAAGTATTATTTAAAATAGATATAAAGGTTCTTTTAAACTTACAGAGTTTCAGGATGGCTTACTTATACATTATCTCTAAATTCTGAATTAAATTCAAAAATTACACCATGGAGATATGAATATATCTATAGGATTATGCCTTATTGTTGAATCTTATAATAAATCATCTGGGATGGACTTGACTACATTTGTTCATGACCTTTGTATTTGTGCAAAAGTATAGATTATTTAATTACATTATTCTCTCTTGTTTTTCTTCTACCATAACATCTCTGTTTTCTTTTTTGATTCTTCTCTTTTTACCTTTCCCAAATTGTTGCAAGGCTCCTCCCTGACCCCCTTAACGTTCTCAATGACTTCTACTTTGATATTCTCATCCAGTGACATAATTTTCACTGCTATTTATATGTTGGTTATTCCAAACCTATATATTCAAGCCTAGAACTTTATCCCTGAACGTCAGACACACATCACCTGTAAAGCATATTTACCAGATGCCTCACAAATATCTCAAACTTTATTTTTCTCAAACTATTTTATTTCCTTTCTAACCAAACCTATTCTTTATATTTTCTTTCAAACTCGAGGTCTGGCTTCCAAATCAATTCCTCCCTTATACATTCACAAACGCCATACTTGCTGTTGATTTTATCACCTTAATACCTCAAGTTATTTTACCTTTTCCTCTGAAAAGCTTTACTTTTCCATTTTCATTGTTTTACTTCTTTTTTGGTCATTTATTTAGTTTTAAGCCTGCTTTGTAAATTCTGATTGCTTTCAGAAATTGTGAATTAACAAACATAGACTCTGGTGGATATTGTATTCCCCTTAAAAGGTTTACTTTTACTGCTGGTAGATTATCTTTTCCTGAGGGGGGTTGCTTTTAGAATATGTTAGAACTAATCCATTTCAACTTTGCACACCTCTTTTTTCCAAGTATTTGCTCACCATTCCTTGGATGAAAGCACAAACATTGTGAGATTTCAACTGAAAGACCAGTGTACTTACAAAAGTTCATCCAACTTGGCTGAATTCTGTCTCTCCAACGTAAAATGATTCTAAAATATATAACACAGCTCTTTTGTCTCCCGGCTCGTATGGTCTGCTGGAATTACTAGAATTTTGTCTTCACATGATCAAGTTAGAAGCCAATTGAATAAATCATTCAACTTATCCTAGGTTAGAGAGGGATAATAAGAAAAGAGAGGACAGTCATGTTTCATTAATTGAATTTCCTTCATAGAGAAGAGGTACTAAATAATAAAAAGAATTGTTCTTTTATAAGTTCTGAATTAGAAGTTTCAGAACTTATAATTATGCTACAGGATGAGCAGTGTTATGTATATATAGACAAACCTTCATATCAGTGATTTTAGTGTGAATTGTGTTCTTTTTATAACACTGTCAGATGTTTATCAATGCTTATATCACCAAGAATGGTCTAAATGTCAAACTTAAACATTTTTAACATAATTATTAACTTGGAAAATAAAGTTTTTTTTTTCAAAAAATTGTTATATTCCAAAGAAAGCTTGCATTATAAATATAAAGCGTGCTTTTGACATAATTGAGACTGTAATAGGACATTTTATTTTATTCAACCCATGAGTAGGCGAAATAAAGAAAAGGGAAATATTTGCCAAGTACACTTGCTTTGTGAAAACTACACTAACATTATTTTTCCTGAGTAATTTGATATTATAAAGAAGGTCTCATTAGAAATGATGTAAGAATCAGTACTTTAGTGGTAACTATGGATGTGTTACACTCAGTAAGATAGCAATTTTCATTGTCAAAAATACATATAAAAATAAAAGCTGTTTTGTGAGAATAAAAAATGATCTGAATAACTGCTTAAAATTAGCTTTTCCGTTCATTCAATCAATGTTTATTGAGCCCATCATTTATGACAGGCACCAGGACGGATGCTTGGGATTGGAGAATAACTAATCATTGTTTTATATCTGTGAAAAACTCTTTTTATATTATGTAGATTATTAAGTATGTTGTGACATTGTAATTAATTTAGCAAACGTTAAAATATAATTGCACTGTAATTTGTAATTCTGATAATGGTCAGAATGAATTAAATACATATAAGTATTTATTTATTTTATGCGGGTAGAAAGAATTATTAATAATATTGTGTAAAGGTAACAAGTTGCGATAATATGAAGGGTAAATGTTTAGTTATTCATCAGAAGACAAATCTACCTAGAGAAGTAACCACTGGATCTTCAACATTATTCTAAATCAGATTTCATGTCAATTTATCCATTAGAACATGGGATTTCTAACCAAAGGCATATTGGAGCCTAACTAATAAATATATTTTATAAAGGCAAGATAAAGACATTGCCATGTTTTTGAATGCTTGTGTCCTCTATCAAATTCATGTTAAAACTGAATCCCTAATGCAAGAGTAATAAGGGATAGGGCCTTGAGGCGGTCATAAGGGCTCCTTCCTCATGAATGAGACTAAGGTTCTTACAAAAGAGACTTCACACAGTGTTTGGCTCCTCTCCCTTTCACACTTCCACCACGTGAAGACACAGTGTTCTCCTCCCACCTCCGGCACCATATGACACAGAAACAAGGTGCCACCTTGGAAGCACAGACCAAGTCTTCACCAGATACTGAACGTGACAGTACCTTGACCTTCAACTTTTCAGCCTCTTGAACTGTGAGAAATAAATTTCTCTTCTTTATAAATTACTCAACATGGTATTTTTGATTATAGCAGCACAAACAAAACTAAGACAGATATAAGAGGACCCCAAACAGAAAATCAACAAAAGATAATAATTGAGAGGCCGTTTTTAAAAATCCCATTGTCATGGCTTTTATTAATATAATAATAATAAGCACAAAATAGTTAAGGCATCCTTGGTCTCTATTATAATCCTCAGCTGTTGTAGATTAAGGACGTTGTATCATATTCCTATTTTACTCCATGGTAGGGAGAGTCATCTTGAGCTTAGGCACCAAACATTAAGGCTTTCATTGCCTTCTGTATTTCCATAGTGTCTTGAACTGCACAGAATATAGCACTCAGGTGAACAAGGCACCATTAGTAAATATAATGATAGAATACATTTTACAGAATAAATAGAAGGTAACAAATCTCTGTAGAAATCAGTTGACAAAGATTTGCTGCAATTACATAGAGTTTGATGCTTAAAGCAGCTATTGACAAATGTCAAGTTCAAACACTTAACATCATGTAAATACAGTCATTAAAATGTCCTATTACTCAAAAATGTAGTCTTAGATTGAGCAATCAATAAGACACAGACAGGAGGATTGATAAAACCAAGTAGAAATAACAAGGGATGTTTTGCGATAAAGAAAACTATGGGAGTGGGTGCTTGAAGAGCGTATTTTGGTTTTGTCTTTGTAATTTGTTTTACTTACTCATTCAATAAATATTTATTAATGACCATTATGTTGCAGTTGAAAACTAAGCCAAATGCTACCTTGAAGAAAATGTCAGGAGAGTAGAAACCAAATGTAATATACATTAAAAGACTATTAAATTAATCAAATAATTATACAAATATGTAATAACGAACTATGATTGAACTATAAAACAAAAGTACAGGTATCATGAGAGAAAATTACAGAGGATCTGATTTTGGGGGTTCCTCTGAAAATGCCAACGAGAAGAAAGAATGAGACAAAGGTAAGTATTATTGGGTGAGAGTTTATAGGGGAACATATTGAAACTTGGGAAACAGTGCCAGTTGATAAAAATCTTAATAGTCATTTAAATTATTGAACACTTCTTTTTCCTAAATATAATAAGATTCCCCTTAGATAATAAGAATCTAAGGGGATTCTTATTTTTTAGCAGAAAACTGCCATGTTCCAATTCATGTTTCACATTAATTCTTACTGCCAGTTGGAGAATGAATTAGATGGAAGCAAGAGTGAAAGGAGATAGAGAAAGTCAACACTGCATATACATGAGATGATGGCAACTTTTAAAATTTAATTGCAATGGTGTAGAACCAAAGTGGATGAGATGAGAATTTTTCCTGCTAGAGTGACAAGGTTTTGTGATGGGTTTGTGAGGGAACAGAAGAAAAACTTGAGCATGACTCCTGACTCTCTAGATTGAGCAAGCAAGGGTGTTTTTGCCAGTTACTGTAGTTAGGAACAAAGAAAAAACATTTTGAAGTAGAGAGAGTTGTTGAAGATTGATCACAATGGTCTGACACTTTAATTAAATTACAAGGAAAACTATTAACATAGTAATATTCAGTAGGCGGTAGGGTTCACATGCTTGGCAAGATGTGCCAAAGTATAAAGAATTGTAGGAATTGATGATGTGTAGTAAGGAGACTCAAGACTGAACACAGAGAAAGCCCTGTAAACTTGGGTGAGAAAGAGACCAAAAAAGATTTTAGGAAGCCCCAATCTAAGAATCAGAATGAAAAATAGGAAGGTATGATTTCATAGAAAGAAACGTTTCTTGTCATATATTTTCTTAAATGTATCAGCAATTTTTGACACAGTTACTTATTCTTTCCTGAAAGGACCTTTACAAAGGTAGGAGGAGGTAGGAATAAGCCTACATGTTAGAGGGGCTGGTCTTTAGGAGAGTGAAAGACCTAATTCATTGATAGAAGGCAAAATGAATGGGTGCTAATGTATGCATGAGTGTAGACTGAGAAATAAGAAGATATATCATGGAATAGCATCTGTTTGCCTGTCAGACATCTATCCAGCAGTGGAACTCCTTTGAGAAGTGACTTGTTTCCCACTGGGAGATTAAATGGGGCTGTACACCTTTTCTCTGACACCAAGGACATGTAACTGTTTTTTTTTTTTTTTTTTTGAGTCGGAGTTTCGCTCTGGTTACCCAGGCTGGAGTGCAATGGCGCAATCTCGGCTCACCGCAACCTCCGCCTCCTGGGTTCAGGCAATTCTCCTGCCTCAGCCTCCTGAGTAGCTGGTATTACAGGCATGCGCCACCATGCCCAGCTAATTTTTTGTATTTTTAGTAGAGACGGGGTTTCACCATTTTGACCAGGATGGTCTCGATCTCTTGACCTTGTGATCCACCCACCTTGGCCTCCCAAAGTGCTGGGATTACAGGCGTGAGCGCGCCCGGCCGTAACTGTATTTTTAAGGTAATTTCATTACCATACACCCCTGGTTATATTCATAATCCACATCTATAAAAGCAGTGATATTTTACTGGTTTTAAAGAAAAATGTGCAATTTACCCACCAAGTTTGGCAGCAATCCATGGCCAGTCAAGCTTTCTATTCCAGTACTCAGTCTCTTTTTCTTCCCATCTGCTTTCTTGCCTTCCCTTTCGATTTGTGCTCCTTCCTGCTACAGCAGCTCAAAGCCTGAACACAATGTCCTTTTGTCTTGAACATCTCTAATCTTCCTCGTTGAGGAAAAAGATCATAATTTGTCGAATCTCATCTATCACCCTAGACTATGAGGTGTCAGGAGGCCAGCATCTTCAAAAATCCAACAATAAATCAATCCAGAGGAAAATAACTGTAGACCCATTCATCAAAGTTTTAGCTATGTTAATTGCAGCCTTCAAAAGTCATTTATCAGAGTCTGACATTCAAGATCTGTGACAGTTCATTAGTGGAGAAATACATTAAAAAATTTATCTGATATAAACAACCCAGAATTACATTCTCTTCTATTCAATTGCTACTTAATACAAACAATCATGGTGATTTGAATTCAGTGCTTTCAATATATAGAAAATAATAAATATGTCCTTTTCTATAAAGCCACCATTTAGTTCCCATAAAAATCTATGAGGAAATTTTTTTTTATAGATTCACAAAGTGAGGAACTGAAGAGTTAAGTCAGTTGCCCAAAGAGTGGTTTTAAACTTCATGCATCTCAAGGCAACAACCTGATATATCAGCTCATGTTCAGATATTAGAATACTAGCAACTAAGTTCTTGTATGTTGAGGATAAAATAATGAGGCAGCTGAATTTAGTAAAACATAGGTTTCTACCAGATAATAGTCCTTCACCAGGTGCAATTTGAAAAAAAGACCTTTATCTCTGCTTCATCAATTATTGATGGCCACCAGGAGGGTGCTTATATTTGAATTATAGCATGTCAGATTTATTTTCTAAGTTGTAGAAAACTGTACATTTTAATTAAGTTTAAAGTGCCCACCAGGAACAATAATATTATATGAGACATGACCAACAGTGTGTTAAAAAACATGGCATTCAGCCATAGTGGCCACTTTTTATAGCTACTTGAGAAAAAAGATAGTTGAACAGCATTATGTTGTAATATATCTCTCATTCGCTTATAGATTAATCTCATTTTTGCATATGCCTTTTTAAAACTGTAATGAGTAATAGGATGGATAAATCCACTACAAACATATTTAGATTAAGTGAATAAAATTATTACATAATCAGTGATAATGAGTCTCACTAATGATGATTTTATGTGAGACTAATATTTTAACAGAATAAATTTTGCATAATTTTATTTATTTGTTTAGTTAAATTTTCTAACTCAAATATGTGTATGTTCTGAGTTCCATTCACATGTTAAGGAAATAAATGTTGAAAATTTATGCTACACACATGTTACAATATCAGGGTTTAAGGATTTAGATTCTCCTGACTCCAGAAGCTCAAAATATTTTCCTTCTCTAAGTACATTCTGTGGGACATTTGAAACACTCTTAGAATTTTGAACAGAGAACTCAGACCATTTGAAACAATGAATCTTGAATTACTCCGTTATCACTTTGTGTTTTTTTTCATTTAATCATTTGTTTCTGGTTGTTTATTGATTCAGTCAAGAAATAATCACTGAAATGCACAGGAACTCGGTACGCTGCCTTTGCCCTGGATGAAGTTACTTATTGCTGTTTTGCTTTTTTTGAGAGGCTGGTGTAAACCAGGTATGTAAGTTACTAATTGCAATCAAATAAGATGATATATGTAAATACCAAAAAAAAAAAAAAAAAAAAGTGGGGGGAGAATGCTTCAAAGAAAGGAAAATCAACTCTGTCTTGAAACTTGAAAGTTCAGAGGAGGCATCATAGAGCCAATACTTGATCTGAGTATTAAATAATGAATAGGAGTTCGGCACTCCATCGAGTATGGGTGTATAATAGCATGCAAATGATTGTAGGAAATCTCACAAATGGTTCAATTTACTTTAAAAATATGTATTGAATAATTTAATTTTATAAATATTTATTGAAAAACAAGTTCTTACCTTTAAGAAATTCAATCTAGAAAGTTTACCAAATGAGTAAACATATAATTTAAAATAATGTGGAAAATTTACAGCTCTAGGACTATGCATAACATAAAGAAATAATACTGAAGAAAATATAATAAATTCTTCCTATGGCAGGAGCAACAGAAGTTTGCTGAATGATGAAGACAGATCTCCCCTATAGAGAGGAGAGGGTGTTCCAGAAGAGAAAGTAGGAAAATCACCCCGAATAGAAACAGACCGGCATGTACAGACAATGAATCATCCCAAATTGCTTGAATATAATGTTTAAAGGAAAGATGAGAAAGACAAAGAGAATATGGTAGGAACATATAAAGGCTTACTAAGAACCTTTGAATCACTAGCAAAGAGGAATCTAAATTTGAATGTGCCCAACAAGAATTATGCAAGATAATTGACTGGAGTGACTGTAGAAAAATGTTTTCTGATTATTTCTATCTCACCTTATTTTCTATTTTATATATATTTTATAACTTCTACAACATAGTAAGCTGTGTCTAAAATTTATAAAGAACTGAATACGAATATCTTGAAAGGAAGTGAAGGCCATGGTTGTAGACAGTGGAGAGCCATACAAAA
This sequence comes from Sapajus apella, assembly GCF_009761245.1. Classification (NCBI taxonomy): domain Eukaryota; kingdom Metazoa; phylum Chordata; class Mammalia; order Primates; family Cebidae; genus Sapajus; species Sapajus apella. The sequence goes on from NW_022437073.1 coordinate 3,073,431, forward strand.
GAGGAAGGTGATAAAGTCAGATATTTGCTTCAGAAAGTTGATAAACAGTTAAGGATAGAGAAAGGTAGATTGGTTAGCAGACTACTAGAATAATGCAGGAGATCGAGTAAGGGCTTGAAATAATTTGGTTTTAACAGAGTTAGAAACAAAGGATGAGATTCAAGATAATTAGAAGAAAAAATGCAACACTCCTTGGCTGATTGGATAACTAGCTTGTTTGTTGGCCAAATATTAGGGGTTAGATATCATGCTGCATGCTTCAGATACCTTACTTAATCCTCACAGCAGTGATTGGGCTGTCATTCTTATTTTACTTATGAGAGAAAAACAAAGCAAAGTTAAAAAACAAAAGGAAAGTTAAAAAATTAATTAAAAGATATGCAGGAAGACTTGACTTTAAAGTCAAGTTAGTAAGTCTCAGGGAGACACTGATAACCACTTGCCTCTGAAGGAAAACATCAGGGTGGGGGGTGGACAGAGAAGCAGGAAATTGGTTGAGAGGACAGGAATTAGAGAGAAATGATGATTTATTCAAAGATATCAATTTGATATTTTGAAGATGACATTTAGTAGTCATAAAGTACATTCTTCAATTGATAACAATTTTCACTCATGTCGTGATTTTAAATGCACTGAACAATCTAGAATGCTTTAAAAATTCTATTAAGTGTGCCCTACAATGATAAATTCTATACTTATTGTGCCATATAGACTGTAAAAGAATCAAGATCTTCAACAGACATCAATAATTTTTCAGAAACAATTGTAAAGTCTGAATGAAACATCTACATTGTGAAGCACAATACTAATTAAATCAAATATTTAGAACACAAAACTACAATTATATAGTAACTTCAAATTTGAGGAGAAATTTAAGAATTAATTATAAATTTAAATTAACGAAAATATGACAAGTTTTCCAAATTAACCCAATGTCATTTCCAAGAAAAATGCTTCAGGTTTTCTAATTTCTGAACAAGATTTGACAGAATAATGAAGTTATTTCTATCTATTCATTAAACTAGATTTTTTCCTTTAGCAATCATGAAATATTATTTAAAGGGATTCTGAGATTAAGAAAAACATTCTAGTAAATTCAGCAGTCACAATCTTTTTTCTCCCTCAAGTAAGTATAATTTTCATATTAGGTAAGACTCTAGAGGTGCTATCAGTGGCATTTCTTAGAGAAGTGAGTTAATGCTATTCAGAGACCTAAAAATCACCTTCCTCCTGATTATTTTGGAGCTTTTGGGCTCTTTGATGTTTCTATCTTCCTTGAAAGGAATGGCTGCTGCTGGACGGAGATATGCAGATGTGGCAAGCCTGAAGGACTAATCAGACTAAGGGAAGCTGAACAAGAGAGCTTTCTTTTAAAATGGTTTGTGGTTTTTGATGAGATTTTAGGAAACACCCACCTTATTGATTGAGGCAAAGGTATAGAACTGCAGAATCCTATCGTTCCCGCGTATGTGCTCTGAAAAAGAAAGAAAAAAAAAGCCCATTTAATTTTTTAGAGATGACTAGCAGTTAGGGTGAACTCTGCCAAATAAATGCAACCACAAATACGCACGCACACACACACACACACACTTCCTACGTGTGTATGCATCTCACTGCCCAGTCATTCTATATCTAAAGGCAGAAGGAATTTAATGAACCCTATGTTTCACCCAATGATTTGTTTGTTCCAGAGAATGAAGATTACAGAGGATAAGAAACCTCATTATCTTTCTTATTTCACGTATGTTAAAGTTGAAATTGAATTCCATTAAGCATAGTGTGGGCATATTGTATCATAACAGCAATAACGTTCATATTCATAATTCTCTATTTGTTCTCAGTTAATGCTTCCTGGTTAGAACAATATAGTACAGGCTGAGCGTGGTGGCTCACACTTTTAATGCGAGAACTTTGGGAGGCAAATATTGGCTGATCACCTGAGGTCAGGGGTTCGAGACCAGCCTGGCCAACCTGGTGAAAACCCATCTCTACTAAAAATATAAAAATTAGCCAGGAGTGGTGGTGCATGACTGTAGTCACAGCTACTAAGGAGGCTAAGGAAGGAGAATTGCTCGAAACTGGAAGGCGGTGGTGATTGCAGTGAGCCAAGACTGTGCCACTGCACTCCAGCCTGGGCAACAGAGCAAAACTTCCTATCAAAATAATAATAGTAAGAAGAAGAATCATATAGTCCAATCTTTTTTTCCTTTAAACTAATATATTACTTTTATTCCTTCTTCCTTTAAATTAATATATTACTTTTATTTATAATATTTTAAATATTATTTAAAATATTTGTTAATTTATATTTTAAATATTATTTAAAATATTTAATAAAATATTTTTATTTTATTAAACATTATTTTACTTGATTAAATATTCAATAATTTGAAAATTGCCCTGAACTCACCATTAGTAATTCCTATTGGTGTAGTAAAATTATAAATAATAAACATTTTTTAACCTATATATAAAATAATTCATATTATTTGTAAATTATTTTTAAAATTTTGGTGTTTGCTGTGTTATGATTAGTGGTTGCAATATTGTTAATACTCAGAATAAATATGTCAAAATGGTCCAATTCCATCTGTTCAGATATATTTCTAAATTTTTATTTCATTATAATAATGAAATAGTGTTTCCTGTGTATCTTATTATAGGTGGACATTCATTGTATATGAATTGACAGATTTTTTTCCAATTTTTCCTTGGGATAAATAATTTCCAAATACGGTAAATTATTTCATTTATTTACTCAGTCAGGAAAAATGAATGAAGAGAACTACTCCCCAGTGATAAAATACTTGTAAACAAGACAGTTTTCTTTCACTTCTATATGCAATCTCAAATGTCAATAATATATTGTGTTGAAGGCCGGGCGCGGTGGCTCAAGCCTGTAATCCCAGCACTTTGGGAGGCCGAGGCGGGTGGATCACGAGGTCAAGAGATCGAGACCATCCTGGTCAACATGGTGAAACCCCGTCTCTACTAAAAATACAAAAAAACATCAGCTGGGCATGGTGGCGCGTGCCTGTAATCCCAGCTACTCAGGAGGTT
>NW_022437073.1:3081490-3154217 GCF_009761245.1 Sapajus apella
CTTGTAAAATTCGCTGCATAAAACTACATGAAGGCGTATAAAGTGAAACAATCTGGATCTGCATGCATAAAACTATTCTTAGTTTTTCTACACAATCAAATTCACTTACTCCCTTTTCATCTGTCTTCCCTAATGATCTATGAAATCATATATGACTAATTAGGTTATTGACAATTCACCTTAAACCAGAACCTACAAACTTAAAATGTAGAAGGGTGATTAGTACATTTTTTTGGCATATTTTAGCTTTATCTTTAGCTTTGCTTTCTTTCAAAGGAGTCTCTGGTGAGAAGTGCATGAAACAAATAATCGCAAGACATATAAATTGCTTCAATGTATGTCTTCTTCTGCATTTGTAACAACATTTGTAAGGAAAACAAAGTCAGTTTTCTGTGTTTGTGCACAAACATTGTGACTGTATCCTTTGGATCTCATTATTAGCTGCAGTATATTTAAACGATTTTATTGAATCAAATTCAAGACACTTTCTGGGGCTGATAAAAAGAACAGTAGAGAAGTTGTAAAATAAGCAAGATAAGGCAAAAATTTTAACGGGATGGTGATCACAGTGCTGCACAAGCCTGCATCACAGACATTATGCTCATTTCTCCCCTGGAACATTCAGTGAGCTGTGATCTGCCTTGTTCCTTTAAAATGCTATTTTCTTAGTGAGGCTGCAGCACCAGATCGGCTACTGAATTTGACAGAAAGCATTTCTCAGCAGGCCCTGTCTCTCACACTTGTTTTTTCAGAATATATTTTGTAGCATATCCAGTCAGAAATTATGCAAAAGTCTTGCAAAATACAGCGTGGTTGGTTTGGGTTTGATGCCTTAGACCGAAAAATATTGATTGAAATAGATGAGTAACATCAACCTAATCCAGAAATCCATCTCCACCGGTATTTACCAGGATTTCTCAAGATTTTTATGGAAAGAGCAGTCATCGTTGTGAATTATCCAATCAATAAAACAATAGGAAGGGGTTTTATATGTAAAGGGTCTTCTCAGTGCAACTTTATATGCTTGTCTATGAATAACTATAAGAGATACACAGCATAATTCTAATTTAAATATTTAGTTTCTTCTTTCAGATCGGCTTCTAATCTGATCTGTTCTGGATGTCTCTCATCCTATGCTCCCTTTCTTATTCCACTTTGGTTTGAACTGGCAAAACCCTGATAATGTTTTATTTAAAAGGCTTGATGATTTTTGAGGGATTTTAACATGTTCCTGTGGAGGCATTTCCTCCCTCAAACAATTTCTAAAAGGCTGCTGCCTTCCTCTTTTAATGTTACACGCTATCAATCCAGGGCTCTTGGGATAAAAGACACAGAAAACAGCTTTAGCAAGCTTAAAGAGTTGCTCCCAGAGTCAACAGAAAATCTGAAAGCTATTTTATTGCTCTCATTTACTGATTTGGCTTGGAGAAAAATCAGATCACGATTAGACCCAAAGAAACAAACAAATAAAAAATGTAAAACTGAATTTAGTGGGGAGGATTATACTCTGCCCTACCTATGAATGAAAGTCTCATCTTAACTATTTAGCCTACTAGATGTGGGACTGTTTCTAGCTTGCCTGGAGTATGGATACTCTTGAGACTTTTCACTGCCTCGTCCAGTGACAACAAAAGAAAGGCAAACATCAATTTCATGTCAAACCTTGCAGAGAATAAAGCTGATTATTTAAATATACATTTTGGATTTTAAAACTACACTTTGATGGGTGTTTTGTTGAGTAACTGTGAAGAAGCTGTGCTCATGTATACAGTTTCATGGGTGTCCATGGCATAGGCTCTATAAAAGATCCTTTTCCTCCAAGTATGACTTTGTTTGTTCAAATGCTCTCAGATGTAAAGCTGTCTTCATCAACTTTAAGCCCTGTGAAATTTCAACTAGCTTCCTTTCTCCATTTCCAATCACACATATCTTTATTTAATGAATGTGTCTGGCAACCTGTTAATGCTACAAGCATGAAAAAAATAAGTAATGATATCTGGCTACTATGAAATCAGAATTTAATGATGTAAATAAATGTAAAAATAATTTTACGTCACCATGGCTATCTCAGTAATAAGGCCCTCATCTTATTTATCTTTATTTAGCCAATTCACAGAGGTCTCTGTATCCCATTTGTTATTCAATAAATATATTTAATTAAAAATACAGTTTCATGAGTACTGGAATAGAAGTACACACTCAGCATTATTGGAGCACTGAAGTGGAACCAATGAATTGCCTGTGGGTTTCAGGATAGTTTTCACGTTTAAATTGAGAGATAAAGAGACATGTAAAACAATAATGCTACACATGGAGAAATAATGAAACACTAGGTTGAGGGCACAGGTGTGTCCTAAGTTACTAGATCAAATGACACTTCAAGGCAGAAATGTTGACATTATGCCATAAATATGTTACCTATCAGATAACATAAGAAGAATCTTGGCCAGCTGGTTAGCCAATTCTTAACTAATGAAAGATGACCTAGTGATCTTTGATACTCAACAAGTGATTAGATTTTTGATGCGATATTACAGTGAGTGAGAGAAAATTGAGGGGAGATTCTCAGAATAAAACACTATAGTTGGCATTTTGTAGAAAGTTGAGCAGAACGTTAATTATCCACTCTACCTGTGGTTTGACATTTTAAAAATTTAGATTTTGAAAGCATTTAATAGGTACTTGTTCTTATCCGTAGTTTAATACACCTAAACCCTTAATAAATTCATGTTAAGCTATGTTTCAGCCCCTTCGTTTAATATGATTTCTAAAAGTTAAGGAAAATGTTAAGAAAAAATGATGATGCTCTTTTAAATTAAGCCTCATAAACATGGATTATGGTTTGGTGTCACAATTTTTTTTTTAAATAAACAAAGAAAGGGTTATCTTTATCTAAGTCATACATTCTAAATCTCAGGGTAAAAAACTTGCTTTAGTAACAAAAATTACTACTAATAAAATGTTATTAAATTATAATAATTATAATAGTTAATATATTATTAATAAACTAATAAAATGAGAGTTTATAAAATCCTTGAAATGTCTGATTTTTAGGGTTTTGTTTAACCAGCTCTAGCTAGTAAAAGGAGATTGCATAAAAAATGTCATTATTATCTGTAAGGGAAAACACCAAATGGAAGAGGAAAATGGAAAAATAAGGCTTTAACCAATTCATGTTTAAAATAGTTCAGAGGTGCCCATGGCATTCAATTTTAACTAAAAGTTATGGTAGCTATTTCTTGAATAGATAAACAACCTACTCAAAACAGTGTAAGAAGATTAGCTGTGTATCAAAAACCATTGAGAAGTCATGCCTCTCAAGGCACTAGTCTCATTGGATGCAATTTTAATTCAACCACCTTGTTGGACAATTATGTAGCTCATAATAGGTTTGAAATTATGTAAATTATGTAACTGGTAGGCACATTTATGAGATTCTCACTTTCCAAACATTTTAGAATTATGCAGCCTGATGCATAGTAATTGTTATATTCCACGGGGTTGTGCAAAAACTCCTGGTTAAGTTGTAGGACAACACTGGGGAGTACATGGGGTGAACAGTGGGGCTGCCAGCACTGATACCTGCTTATAATGGGAGTGTGCAGACAGTTGCTGGGGAAATGTTAGATGAAACAATTCTATTTTCATTTGTTTCCTTGGTTAGTCCAATTCTACTTTTTCTTTCAGAAAACACTTAAAATAGCTTAAACACATGCATTTACATCAGAAGGATTTTTAAAAATAAATGAATAATAGAGAGAAAATAAGAATATTTTAAATAATTCGAAGTTAGGATCAGGGATGTTAATATATTAGTCCATGGCCAAGTTATGGTATAAATTTGGCTCTGACTTTTTTGCGCTGAGTACAGAGAAGAGTATGTTTACTTACATGATACAATATTTTCATATTTTAATGCCATTTTTATCAGAAGTAGTAAAAACATTCCTTATACTAGCACTTGATATGCATATTTCTCATATGAGAAAACACTATGAAATGTAGTGAAGATTCTCAAAATACTTACAGTTTCAATAAAAGAGGTTAATCAATAAAGACATATCAGTAGATTGCTTACATAGGTGGTCTAATACTAATGTTTAAGAAAGCACCATGTAAAACAGTTGATAGGCAATTCAATAGCACACAGTTTAGAGAATATGCCCAATTCACTAGGAAGTTTTACTAGACATATAGTCACTAAAGGAAAATATGCTTTGTCACTATATTTCGGCCTTAATTTTAAAAATGGCAGCTGTGGAAAAATAAACTGTGTTATGATTCCATTTCAATCATAAAAACACTGTATGTGACTCAGATAAATGCACATGGAAATATTGTTGATCTTACTGTAATAGATTAGCAACATTAATTTCTCTATGTACTGTCCAAATTTTTCTAGGCACTGTGCAAATCTCACCCAAGAGACCAAAACTTTTCCATCTAAATGTTTAAATCATTATTTGTGCATTCATTCATTCATTTTATAAATTTTTCTGAGTGTTTACTAAGTGACAATCACTGTTCTTATTGCTTGGAATATAGCCAGGTACAAAACAGACGAATTTCTCAACCCCCATGGATGTTACATTTTAGCAAGAAAAAACAGTCAATAAGCAATAAGTAAAATAAGCATAAGCATAATCATGAGAACATTTTTATGAATATTATGAAAAAACAGAAAAAGTATGTTAGACCATTCTTGCATTGCTCTAAAGAAATACCTGAAACTAGGTAGTTTATAAATAAAAGACATTTAATTGGCTTTTTTTGTTCTGCTGGCTTTATGGGAATAATTTTGCTGGCATCTACTGAGCTTCTAGAGAGGCCTCAGGAAGCATACAATTATGGCAGAAGGTGAAACAGGAGCCAGCATGTCACATGGCCGTAGCAGGAGCAAGGAAGAACCAGAGATAGAGTGAGGGAGGGGGTATCACACACTTTAAAAAAAACAGATTTTGCAAGAACTCACTATCTTGAATACAGCATTAAGCCATGAGAGATTAGCCCCATGATTCAAACAACTCCCACCATGCCCTCCTCTGAGTTCGGGTATTACCATTCAACATGTGATTTGGGCATGGGCAAATATTCAAACTATATCATAAAGCAAGGTCAGAGGGGAGTTTTAATTTCAAATAGAGTGGTCAGAACAGGTCTCATACTGAGGACCAGAAGATAAAGGAGTGCATTCTGGTAAAGAACATTCAATGTAGAGAAAACAGAAAGTGAGGCCTTAATGTAAATGTGCCTGTGGTATTTAAGGAACAGCTATAAGCCCGTGTGTGTGTGTAATTTAGTAGATCTCAGAGTAGTATGTCTCAACACTGCACCAGACGTATTTATGCTTTAAAAAGTTTATCTGATATTCAAACTTTATTGAAACTAAGCGTATGTCTTTAAATCTCCTAGGGTGTAAAAACTCTACCAAGGGTATGTCAAGGGGAATGAAGATTTAAAGAATATTACTCTAAATATATGAGTACCTGCTTTTATTTAGGTAAATATCTTATATGTTATTAATTATAGTATACAACATGAGAATACATGCAGAAATAAAAATATACAATGCGTCAGGTTGATATGATGCAAACTTACATATCATGCTTTTAATACTTCTATAAGATGCCTTGCCTAATTTTATTTTTCTGAAATAGCTAATTAGTCCATAGAAAAAATACATTTTAAACAGAACGATTAAGCCAGGTGGCAAAAAAAATCTTGCATGATTTAGTCATAACATTAAATAAAATAAGCAGTACAAATTAATTTTTAAATTTATGTTGCAAAGGAAAGAATGCCTTAAATTATAATAAAAATCTATCAAGGTTTAAAAAAGGCAAAGTGATTTTATGAGAAATATAATTATTATTGAAAGGAATTATAATTTTGAAGCAAGCTTATACTTATGTAAAATAGTAAAATATAATATTTTAAGTACTATATTTTTAATATGAATCACTAGGTCATTAAGTTGAGCATTTTACCACAAGTACATTTTTAACATGTCATAAAACATGGATTTATGTAAGAGTATACAAATTTCTATTTATGAAAAATGGTATCAATCCCAACGTCATTACTCCTTGGAGTTGTAATTATAACTGGGCCATATTTCCATGAATTGGTTAGTAGTTTAAAAGCCCAAAACTTTCTTGTTAATATGCTTTTTCATTCTGCCTTTTTTTGTTCTTGTTACCAGGCATACTTTCCTTTCATTTTATCCTATAATTCTATTTGTAAAACCCCATTTTTTCAAAAGCATTTAAAATAAAAACAAGCAAACAAAAATTCTCCCAAAATGCATTTCAGAGCAAAGCTGATTAAAGAGGAACTAACAGCATCATAAACTTTGTAAGGTTTACCTTTCTACAAATATCCATTTGCCAGTAGGTACATTTTAGAGTTGCTCACTGTATAATTGCACCTCATGAATGGAGTTAAATAGAGGATAAAATCCACATCACATTCAATAACTGAGCTGTGAACTAGTAGTTACAAAATATATATCTGCTAAAAAAAAAAACTTATACCCAGAATATATAAAGAACTCTTACAACTCAATAATAAAACTGAAAACAACTCAATAAAACATCAAAGTGTCTTTGAGGTGATATTTTATCAAAGAAGAGATATAGATGGCAAATAAGCACAAGCAGTGATGTTCAACATCCTAAGTGTTTATAGAAAAGAAAATCAAAATGACAACCAAATATTCTGTGCTCTTGTAAAAATGGTTTAAAATTGTAAACAAAACAACAACAAAAAGACTACAAAATTCTGGCAAGGAAGCAGAGCAACTGAAATAGTACCTTATATATGCTGATGGGAATGCAAAATGGTACAGCCACTTTGAACAATTTCTTGGCAGTTTCTCATAAATTTAAACATATGCTTACCATATGGCCTACTATCACAAGGGAAAAGAAACTGTTTGTTCACACAAATTTTTATAGCAGCTTTACGTAGAAGAGCCAAAAACTGAAAATAAGTCTAATGTTTATTAACCTATAAATAAATAAATTGTTACACGTTCATACAATAAAATACTACTTGGCAATAAAAAGGAACATATTTCTAATACAAGCATCACGCTTGGTGAAAGAAGCCAGACACAAAAGATTACATACTGTATGCACAACTTATATGACATTCTGGAAAAGGCATATCTATAGAAATAGAAATCCGCTGAATGATTATTATGGACTGGGAGTTGGGAGAGAGATTTTACCATAAGGTGATACAAGGAATCACTTTGGTCTGATGGATATATTATGTATCTCGATTAGAGTAGTTATTACACATCTGTGTACATTTGCCCAAACTCATCAAATTGTATACCTAAAAAGGTGAACTATGTTGTCTGTAATTTATTATTATATATTAATAATCAAGTGTTTAAAGACATCACTTGCAAAATAATTTTAAAAATCAAATTAGTATGTATAATGAAAGACGTGACAGAAAGGAAATTAAGGAAAATCTAAAGAAATGGAATGATAAATTTATATGATTTAAAGCTAGTAAGTTGTTAATTCTTCTCAAACAGATCTTGATCCAGTATAATCCCTGCTAAAATCCCAGCAAGTTGTTTTTTGTTTTGTTTTTCTTTGTGTGTGGGAAAAGAGTAGGTGGATTGACAAAGTGATTCTAAAATTTATAAGAAAATGAGAAATTTAAGAAGCCTAGAAATTTCTGGAGACAATAAAGGACAACACAGGGGAAACTGCGTTTGCAAATATTAAGAATTTTGTATATCTGCAGTAAATCACAGTATTCTCTTCATGTTAGAATATATAGAATACTTTTTTAAAAGTTGAGAATCAAGAAAATGCCCATATGTATATGGCAAACTGACTATAAAATACATGTTAGTATGATGTATTTGGGAAATGATGGTTATTTCAGCAAACAAATACTGGCTCAATGGCAATGGGTACGTATATACATATAGAAAAAAGTCCATCTGGACCACTGCTTCACACAATACAACAAATAGTTTCAAGATGGTTCAGAGATCTAATGAGAAAGTTAAAACAAAGTGCTTCCATAAGAAAACACTGGAAAATATCTTTACGTATATATACAGATTCTTCAACATAATGTAATAAGCACAAACAGCAAACACACTGACAAACTAGATAGCATTAAAAGTATGATGTGCTGTTCATACACTAAAAAGCATCATTAAGAAAGTTAAAAGGCAAGACACAGAAGATTTTATACAAATATTCCATAAGTAAATATGAAAAATGCAAACAAATCAACTGATAATGTAGAATCCAAATTAGGGCAAAAAATAATATAAAATATTGCTGAACATCATTAATGGTTGCAGAATGCAAATTATAATTCAAGTGACAAGAGAAATTTACCAACCTGGATTAAATTAGAAACACTGCACTAAGCATTAGCAATCATATAGAGAAACTGGAATTCTTATAACTTGGTGGTGTGCGTGTAAATTTGTGCACACAATTTGTATCTCTTGTTGCTGTTAATAACAAGAAGACCCAAATATCAAAGGAAGCCAAAAATGGCACAACTCTATTTTCATTTAGCAGAAAAAGATCTTAGGATAAGTATTCCTTAAAGTGTCTAATACATTTATCTTACTACAACAGCCCATATGAGTAAGGGTAACCAAAAATATACCTATTAGTTATATACACACTGAATTGGACAAAACTCTTAAAAAGTATTAAATATACATATATTTGGTTAGTAAAAATAAACCCCTGTGTATTGCTAATTACTTCCATAAATTTTACTCTTTAGTAGAAATTCACCGTTCAGAGTCTTTAATCATATAACCAAACTGAAAGCTAATAAAATTGCTCTGCTAGTGGCTCCTCTGGCAATAATTTAAAATACCTTGGCTGACACTGCAGAGTTAGAGATAGCCATGTGTTATCCATACATTAAACCAAGGAATTGTCTCAACAGTTTGTGAATCATATGGAGGTTTTACTAAGCTCTCTCCTAAAACTGCAAGTAGTGATCAGTTTGTCTTTGTATAATATATTCTCCAAGCATGCCTAGAAGCAAGTTAGTGCTTTATTCTTATAAGGCTCCAAAAGTTCCACATCAAACGATTGGTAGGCAGGTTCTTCAGTTCTGATAAATAGATCTCAGGAGAAAACCAAAAATGTGATTAGATAAAATACCAGGCTAGGTGGGCATGATCATAACAACTAGGAAATGATCCTTCATCACAATGACTTTCACTTCATTTAAGTAAAGGCAAAAATAAATTTATTTTCTTTGCTATGATTTCATTGACCGGCTTTCATAAAGTGTTTCTCTTCAAATTATGATCATACAGTCAAGGACTTGCATCTTGGAGAAGGAAAAAGCTCTTTGAACTGAGTACCAAAAATTAATAAAAATTTTACTCTTCATGTACCTCATGTAGCAACTGATAGATATCTTTCACTATGTAAAGAAGTTCATTAAATACAGTAGTGACAAACCCATCTCACCCTATTTATCCTCCCTAAAATACAAGGCAAGAAACCAACATTGCATATAAATCACTGTGAATAGCTGGCCCCTGGGACCATTCCTAAAATAGTATTCAAAATTGGATAAAGTTATAAATTGTTTACTTTATTCTGCTGCATCTTGGTGGAGGGAAATAGAGGATAACATTGTACTTAAGAACTTATATGTAACACAAAATGCAAAATAATACATGGATATTGTCTGTGGTTAGAGACAAATGAAAGATAAATTTGTGTATTCAGCATTTCTGATGTGAAATCATCTATAAAGTAATAGGAACAGTGGCCAGAAAATTAAGAAGCAATTGTTAATAAACAGGACTAAATTAAAGCCTTTCATGATACAAGGACAAGATTGACTGTTGTAAATGATGTAAACCATTATTATTAATAGAAATTCAAAAAAGATATAACTCAAAGGTCTTTCATATAAAATCTTAAAAGTAAATCTTAAAAGTATGCTATGACAAGTAAGAGACTATACCCTCAGGTATTTGGGATTTGACTACAGCATATTAAACATAATTTTATGATGTAATTCTATTTGCAGGTAAGTTAAGGTAGAAAAGCAATTTCACATATGTAATTCACAATTATATAATTGTCTGCAAGAAAAAAGTTTATTATTTGTAATTATACTGAAACTATTTGGTGCTCAAAAGATTTTTATAGTAAGGTCATCATCCGCACTAGATTAAGACAATAAGCTGTTCTATCTCCTATTTTATTGATATATTACTTTCATAAAGCAAGTCTTAATATTAATAGACCTGGGAATAATAGTTGTATATCTATCATTTTTTCCAATTAAAAAGTCTTTGTGAAATGAAAATTAAAATGAGATACCAATTTCACATAACATGCTGAAACAGTATTTTTAAATGCAATAACTAGTAAAAGAAAGAAAATATAGATGCTGTCAGATATTTCTGGTTGAAATATAAGTGATATAGTTTAGATATTTGTCCCCTTCAAATCCTGTGTTGTAAAGTGATCCTAGGTGTTGAAGGTGGGGCCTGTTGGGAGTTGTTTGGGTGATGGGGGGTGTGCCTCATGAATGGTTTAGTATCATCCCTAGAGTAATGAGTTCTCATTCTATTAGTTCTTGTGAGATCTAGTTAAAAAGCTCCCACGTGGCACCTCCCGTTTCACTCTTGTTCCTCCTCTTACCATGTGACATGCTGGCTCCTGTTGCCTCCCACCATGAGTAAGTACTTCCTGAGGACCTCCCCAGGGGCAGATGCTGGCATCATGCTTCTTGTACAGCCTGGAGAGCTGTGAGTAAAATAAACCTTTTTTCTTTATAAATTATACAGTCTCAAATATTTATGTATAGCAATGTAAAATAGACCAATACATTAAGCTTATATAATTATTATAAAGAAAAATTTGGTAATATGTACCTAAAGAATTAAGAATAAATATGTTAAGATTGAATATTTCAAAAAATTATTTGAAAGAAAACATAAGTTGAACAAAACTATATAAGAGGCTGATAGCAGTGTTTTCTTGTGTGTTATTAAAAAAAAGAAGTAAATCTAAACTTCAAAAAGCTAGTTAAATAAGAAATGGCGTATTTATATACTAGGATAAAAAGAAATGGCATATAATATTGTAAGATAATATTTATTATCCTGAAAGTCTTTTGAAAATAAGAGTGTAAAATTAGAATAAAGAAGACAAATTGATTTATCTTCAAGAGATTCTCATTAAAAAATTAATAAAACTTAAGAGCTGTGACCATTGTCATCATCACCATTAGTGTAATAAAACTCAGCAACCTAGGAAGAAAAACATGTTTCTTAGCCTGATAGAGGATATTTGAAAAATAACAGCTCCAGGAAAAATCATAATTAATAGTTAAATGTTGGAAGCTTCCCTCTGTCTTAAGGAAATAATACAATAATGACAACTTTTGCACTTCTTTTTGTTATTACATTGGTCATTCTAGCCAGGAAAGGAATCAAATAAAGGTGGGTAATTTGACGGAGAGCATCAAAAAGACCTAAATTAAATGAGAGAAAAACAAGGTTAATGAATTATTATTATTATTATTATTTGAGGTGTACTCTTGCCCTGTTACCCAGGCTGGAATGCAATGTCGCAATTTCAACTCACTGCAACCTCCACCTCCTGGGTTCAAGTGACTCTCCTGCCTCAGCCTCCCAAGTAGCTGGCATTACAGGCACATGCCACCATGGCCAGTTAATTATTTTGTCTTTAGTAGAAATGGTGTTTCATCATGTTGACCAGGCTGGTCTCGAACTCCTGACCTCATCATCCACTGGCCTCAGCCTCTCAAAGAGCTGAGATTACAGGCGTAAGCCACTGTGGATGGCCCATGATTGGTATTTTAAAGATAACATTCTCTAAATTGGCCAATAGATTTGTTTCACTACCTCTCAAAAGTCCAACATTTTTTTTCAGGAAAAATGACAAGCTAATTTTAATATATATTAAAAGTATCAAAAGTAGGCAAAATAATCCTGGAGAATGGCAAATTAGGAAAACTTTTTCAACCACATATCAAGACTATCATAATACAGTAATTAATATAGCATAATATTATTGAAAAGAGTGTCAAATAGAACACACTGGAGAATTCAGAAAAAGGCCCAGTATATATGGATAATTGCTTGTGACTAAGGTACAACTCTAGAATTAGAAAGGATATAATTTTAAAACATGAGGAAACAATTGAATAAAATAGGGAAAGGGCATCTTAATTCCTACCTCACATTTATTTAAATGATTACCAAAACAAGTTTGTAAACAAGAGTATGAAATAATATCTTTAAGATATAGAAAAAACGATTTCCCCTGAAAGTAATTAAAAGCATGCATTATACTCAAATAAATGTTAAATTAGATTACATTGAAACTAAAGGCTACCCTCCAATAATAGAAACAATTAAGAGAATAAAAGACCAAGGAGGATATATTGGTAATGGATGTAACTACAAACTCTCAAATTTAGAACATAAAGCAAAGTCAAAGACACAACAAACAACCAAATAGAAAAATGCACAACGGACTTTAACAAGCACTCTACACAAAAGAGGATACCTTGGTATTTTTGAAAATGCATGGAGACAGATTTTAAACTTTATTTTCATACTTAAAGTTTACACACATGCCATGACTTCAATGTAATAAAAAATAATAATAAGCCCTTAACAGCTCTGAAACATATGACCTCTTCTATACCCCAATCAAGTCCCTCAATGGAGATAGAGCATGTGTTCTTATTTTACACACTCTCATATGAGAGATAAGTGGTTAAGAACCACTAGAAACCCAATCAGGCCTACTGGGGTGCCACGAGAGAAAAAATACAAATCTATACAAAAATTTTTATTTTAACACTTTGAATCACATATTCATTCCAACAGCTTTACTAGGCTTGGCCAACCAAATAAGTGACACTCTCAGGTACTTGGAAGGTTACTGCACAGCTCCTTAACTGAGCAGGTCAAGGCAAAGTTGTCAAACAAGGAGTAAATTAAAATAAAAATGTGATCAACCATACTCACCAAATAATTGCTAAAATTAAAAAGAATAAAAACACCAAGTGTCAAGGATACCGTTAAGCAACTGGAAACCTCATCACTACTGTTATTAATTTAAAATTGTAAAAGCGCTTTCAAATAATATTTCATAAAGTAAATAAATGCAAATCCTATGATCTAGAAACTCTAATTCTAAAAACACACTCAACAGAATTTTAAATATATGTGGTGATATGGTTTGGCTGTGTTCCTACCCAAATCTCATATTGAATTCCCACTTGTTGTGGGAGGGACCCGGTGGGAGGTAATTGAATCATGGGGGCAAGTCTTTCCCATGCTGTTCTCCTGATGGTGAATAAGTATCACAAGATCTGATGGTTTTACCAAGAAGAATTCCCCTGCACACGTTATCGCTCTTTGCCTGCCGCCATCCACATAAAATGTGACTTGCTCCTCCATGCCTTCAGTCATGATTGAGGCTTCCCGGCCATGTGGAGCTGTAAGTGCAATTAAATCACTTTTTTTTTGGTAAATTGCCCAGTCTTGGGTATGTCTTTATCCACAGTGTGAAAACGGATTAATACACATGGACCAACATATATGTATAGTACTCTCATAGCAGCTTTAGTTTAATTATTAAAAATCTAGAAACAACCAAATAATTCATATATACTATAACATATAAACTATTTTATTTATACAATGAAATACTCTGGAACAATGAAAACATACACACTTCTGCTGCATGAAACAATGTGAATGAATCTTATCAACATAATGTTAAGCAAAAGACAGAAACACAAAATACTATATACCATATGATTCCAATTATGTAAAGTTTTAAAGAAGGCAAAATTAATCTGACATATTAGGAATTTGAATGGGATTAGGTTTGGGGAAAGGGAGAGAAGTGATTAGGATAGCTCATAGGGAAGTTTTCTGGCATTAATTTCATATTTTTTATTGTTCCGGGTATAGATGAAAAGTTGTGTTAATTTAGTAATAATTAACCAAGCTTCTATATTATAATTTTGTGACTTTCTGTGTCAATACTTTAATACAAATATCTATGTATAAAACAACATTCCAAGTTGCTTTCCATGTCTTAGACTACATTCATGGTAAGCAGAAAATAAATATTTAGCAACAGGTGAAATGTTTTGTTCTCCCTTTGTTCTTGAGTAATTAAAAGGCAAATTTTAATTTGAATATAAAATAGCACTTTTTCTGACCAAGAGTTGAATTTTTTAATTATAGGAAAGTCCTAGGTTTCACCAGTGATGTAGAAAGAGTTTTGTGAAAATGCTGGCAGATGCAAAGACAGTTATCTGCAGTGTGTGTGTGTGTGTGTGTGTGTGTGTGTGTGTGTGCACGTGCATTTAGTAAAAAGATAAAGAATTGTAGTTTTAAGATATTGGTCTAGTTAGGCCATATGCTCACTAAGGCCTGTTAACTTACTTGGAATTCTGATGGACACTTGTTTTTATTTAAATAGCAACAGGAAAAAAAAAAAGCATGTGTTTTTAGTCATTAAATCATAACAAAGAGTTTACAGATACAATATGCTCTCCTTGGTTTGTGAAGGAGCACATAGATCTTGCCCTGACTTGCTTAAGATAAACAGGGAATACTGATAGTCAATTAAATCCATTTGTTTTCCATGAGGAGGAACATCTTTTTATCTACCTATGAAAACGTATTTATTTTTTAAAATTACATTCATACATTCAGAGAATTAGGAAAATAATCCCAAAATGTATTCCTAAAGGCATCTTTGTACTGGGTTTATGGTCTGTTTGCAGACGTAGCCACCGTGCATGGTAGGGGTATAATGTCTAGCCAATAAAAAAGTAAAACTTTTTCACATTCCATGTGTAAGTGAGGTCCTGCAGTATTTTTCTTTCTGTTTCTGGCTTAATACAATTAGCTAATGTTCTCTAAGCTCATTCATGTTGTTGCATATGGCAGTATCTTCTTTTAAGATTGAATAATATTCCAATGTGTATATGTACGATATTTTGAAATCCATTTATCCTTTGGTAGACACCTAATGTTTCCATATCTTGACTACTGTGAATCATGCTGCAATAAGCATGAGGGTGCAGATATCTCTCAAAGGTGCTGATTATATTTTCTTTGGGTATATACTCAGTAGAGAGATTGCTGGTTTGGTCAGGCACAGTGGCTCACGCCTGTAATCCTAGCACTTTGGGAGGCTGAGGCAGGTGGAACATGAGGTCAGGAGATCGAGACCATCCTGGCTAACACGGTGAAATCCTGCCTCTACTAAAAATCCAAAAAAAAATAGCTGGTCATGGTGTCAGGCACCTGTAGTCCCAGCTACTTGGGAGGCTGAGGCAGCAGAGTCGCTTGAACCCCAGAGGCAGAGGTTGCAGTGAGCCTATTGTACTTCAGCCTGGGCAATAGAGCAAGACTCTGTCTCAAAAAAAAAAAAAAAAAAAGAGAGAGAGAGAATGCTGGGTCATATGGTAGTTCCTCATGACGGGTGCATCATTCACATATATGTATAAACACACATATACATATACATATATTAGATCATTATGTTGAACAACTGAAATACAATATAAATGAATAAATATGTTTATAAAGAAAAGTAAGACAACCAAGAACTATGTGTCTCAAACTAGAATTAAAATCAGCATTCAGAGGAATGAACTAAATTTAGATTTTACTGAGGCAGTCTTTGGTGTTTGAGTATCAGCTCCTGTGGGAATTAGTGACAAGAACCAGACAACGATCAGTATCTCTACCCTTGAGGTGGATCACTAACAGCCTTTTACAAGGAGAACAGAGTATGTCAGAGAATCAAGAAAACAATGGAAAAAGACAGCGGGGAAATTAAGAAGCTGCAAATCTGTAGTTACCCAGGATAGACAGTTTGTGTAAATCATATCAATCCACAGATTTGAGAAAGTATTTCTATTGTTGCTGCTTTCATTAGTCTGAATTGAACCAAAAATTGGGAGTATTTGAAATATCAGGTTAAAGGCCTTCAAATCCTGGAGACAAGTTGGGCATGTAGTCAAGTATTAATCTAGTCTTTGTGATTAAGGCCTTAATTATAATACTTTTTTAAACAATTATTTTTTTATTTCACTTTTCTTAAGTTCTTAAAGCAAAAATAATTTGAGCATAATAATATGTTCTTTGCAATGCTTGCAATGTTTCTTTGGTTAAAGAAATAGTGCCCAGAATATGACAAAGGTATGTTTTATTTTCTAATAGACTTTGAAATGAGGATATAATCATCCAACATTTTAAAAACCTATGGCTGTGTCAGTTCCTATTGGGACACTGAGTTTTAAAAATATGGATTGCGTTAGATTTCCTAATTGATTATTAGTGATCAAAACAAGCTGACTGAAAAGAAAATGCCACAGTGCTTTCATTTAAATTCTCTTAGAGTCAGAAATTCATCACTCCTAATTTGTGTTATTTCTTATTACATGTGGACACGGTGAGAATTATATCCACAAATTATGGGTTTCTACTGCTTACATGTTTTTCCAACACAATAAAATGTATTTGGATACATTAGCTTGCTTTATTTTGTTTCTCAGTAAACAAGTCACTTTTTTTCTTAGCAAGGATTTAACATTTCTGAAAGTCACCCAGGTACTTAAGTCATAAGCTCAAAGCAGTTTTAAAAATGTAGCTAAAGATAGACTATGACCTTTTAGATGGTGAAAAGACTTATTTTTGAGCCATATGGTCAGCCTCAGGCTTAAGACATTAAAATTGAGACTGGAGGGAGTTCAAAGGATGACACTGATTGGTGCATATGTCCCCACACTGAATGCACCAGAAGACATCAGGAAAATCTTTTATGACAACTTGTCTGTTGTCATTAATACAATCCATGCAAACTGAAAGGAATCATTCTTATTGATGTCAATGCCTGAGTTTGTTAGAACCACATTAATTTGCATAAAGTTATTTGAGACAAAATTTTAGGCAATATTTGGAGAACTGAAGAACTGAACAATCCTTAGTTTTTGGGGTGTTTCTAAATGGTTCATCACAAATATACCTGAATTATTACATTGCTCTCCCTTGACATTAAGTTTCAATATATATGATGTTTTCATAAGGCAAAAATGAACAGATCTACTCAATCCTTGTCATGGTATATATAACAGATTTCTGGATACCAGTTCTCCAAACCTATTCAGTTGATCGATTTTTAGAAAGGTACTGTTCCCCCAGATGTAACATCATTTAATAAGTCATTTTACCTTCTGATTCTCATATTTTAAGGCAGAGTTCATCAAATTCCTCCTTCAAAATACTGTTTGCTTTTTTCAAGCTGAAAAGAATGCTTATAAGATAGAGAATGGCAAATCGATGTGACAGCTTGTAAAATTTCATATTTACCATTTATTTTCCCATGATTTAGTGTTAGAATCGTGATGCAAATTTCCTAACACTATTACTTCACGTATCACCCCAGGCTTGAAGCACTAGAACTTTCTCAAAGACGGACTGGCAGGAAGAAGAATATCAAATACATATCACATTTTCTGGTTATAGTATGAAAACAAATATCTTTTGGAAGGCTCCTATGGTTTCCTTATTTAATAGATCATATCACAGTAGTAAAACACTATTCAGGATGCCATGTACTTTTTGTTTTATCTGTTATAGTATTCATCAACATCCATCATCAAAAGCAAGATAATACGACTTTTTCCAAATTATAAAATAATATTTTATATATGCACCTTCAAAACCTACTTTTTATAAGATGGTTGCTAAATGTTAGGGCAGGTCTAGCCTTCCTCTATGAAGGTAGACTAGACCTTGTACCTAAAGTTACGAGCCTGCTCTACTGGTAATGCAGCTGTCTATGCTAACAACATCGTGTCCAAAAGGGTATCCTGACACTATGACTTAGCATTGATAACGTAATATGATGTTATATTGGTGATGAATATTACTCTAATCAGGTGTGCTTCACAAGGAGGACAAGGAGGGATACATCAGGAGTAGAGTACAGGCTGATTCATAAAAAAGAATGAATAAAGAGAATATTCATAAAATTAGTTGGTACCTAGATTACTCACTGAAAACTAGTCTTTTTTTCTTCCTGCCTCATCTAATCAAGCACATGTCATTTTTAAATTTTATTTCCTCTTTATTAAAATTGAAAAATGTGGATTTATTTTTAATTTTATTTTATCTTGCCCTTTATAAACTAATCAATAATCCTATCATATCTTCCTTTACCAAAAGAAGTATCCTTAATTTATTTTCTCTCTCCATTGCTACTTTCACCATCACTTACAATCAAATCAGCATTTTCAAAAGTATTCTGAGGAGCACTACACTTTAAGAGTTTCTTCAAAGAAATGGGGGCTTTCTGAGGTTAAATATATTTTAGAAATGCCACATGACTTGCCCAATTTTATAGATTTAACATGCTCATTAACAAAGATGTCTTCCAACAAAGAAACCTGTTTGGCCTGTTTAACCCAAAATTCCCAGTCTTATTTCAATAATAGCAACTTTAACAAACAAACAAAACACTTATAACCTCTAGAAACTAGTGTTTTGTTAAATGCACTGATCTTTAAGAGTTTTTAACTACTATCCTGGCCTCAAAGGCAGTCATTCCAAATTAATCAATACTTTTTATGATCTAAGTGCTATGTTTAAATAGCATAGAATGCATAGATGCATAGAATGTTTATTCTATGCATCTCCACTGCCTCTTGGACGAAAATCAGTTCCAACTACTCAGGGTAATATTTAAAGTACTATCTTTACCAACCTATCTTTCTAGATAAAGATTCTACTATTTCCCCAAACAAAATTTTCCTCATATTAAACTAAAGTTTGTTGGGGAAGGCAGCAATGGAGGAAGGGTTTACAGTGTGCCCATACCAACTGGTTATATGTATAAAATAAATCAGGAACAATAAACTGCGGAAGGCCACAAGAGGCCTCTGGTGAGGAAGGCCCCCTACACCTCATGTTCCAGTGCAGTTACCATAAACATTGCTCAAGGATGCTCAAGGATGTAAAACCCCCTCGTAGCCCTAGTAGGCTCCTTGTAATGCCCGAATTCCAGCAGCTGCTCATAGATAAAATGTTCTTGTGTTGTGAAACTCCCAATCCGCCACTGTTACCAGTCTTTAGAATGGCACAGCAGTTCCAGCTCACTGATTCACTCCACCATCATGTCATGCTCTCCCCACTATAACTCCACCCCTACCCTATAGATCAAAGTAATTGTAACTAATAAATAGAGCAGTGAACCTAAGCTTGTGGCCTTCACTGCCTCCACAAATAAGCGATGGCCCCCCTGGTTCAACTTTCATTATTAATCTTTTCGTCATTCCTTGGTCACCACCGAACTTGGGGTACCGACAGGTGATGTGGGAACTGGTTCCCTACAAAGTTAAATATGTTCTCTCAC
The DNA here is from genome assembly GCF_009761245.1 of Sapajus apella. NCBI lineage: Eukaryota > Metazoa > Chordata > Mammalia > Primates > Cebidae > Sapajus > Sapajus apella. The sequence continues at coordinate 3,100,945 of NW_022437073.1, forward strand.
TTCTACAAAAGACAATTAATCTGTTCTCTAAGCCTCAGTTTCCTTAAATCCTACTTCAAAACTGAAATGACATGACAAGCATTTCATGGTTTATACTCCCTTATCTGAACTCTGAAGCTCATTGACTGCTGTGTATTTATTCTACCCTGTCTTTCTGTTTTGTTTTGTTCAATAGGCTCAGAGTAAATATAATACAGTGATTAAGAACCTGAGGTCCATATCTCAGCCAACGTCACTTAATAGACATGCAATTTAAGCTAATTACTTATTCTCTATGATCCTCTTTCCTCATATGTAAAATACAAATAACTGATTGGCAGGATTTTTACAAGTACTAAGTGAGAGTATATGTATATATGGTAATAGAGCTTTTTAAAATGTAGCTATTACCATTAATATTAGAGTGCAAATTCCTTTATATCAGTATCCAGCTTTTAAGTTTCTTTGTAGTATCCCCATTTTACATACAAAAATTTCACTTATGGGAAGTATTGATAAAATAATTTATGAAATCAAAATAGATTTTCAAGGGACCATAGGGGCCATAGAATTTATAATCCTTATTTTATAAATTGGAAATTGATGAATTGAATGTGTAATTTACTTACCTATTTTCACATAACTGGTTAGTAGTACATCCAGGAGTATGCATCAGGGCCAAGACCTGTAAGATCCAGCTTCTAATTAACTACATAGCAATAAAATAGGTGTTTTCTTTTCCTTTATTGTGTAACATCATGTGGTCTCCCATATTCATCTATGCCTTGGCCATATGACTTGCTTTTAACAATTGTGAGGGATGTTTTTCCTCTTCAAACACCCTCTCAGGGTGTTTTCACCCCCTGAGAACCATGTGAAAATGTTCAGGCTAGGCTTTTGAGTGCTGAGAGACAGCAAAAAGCAGAAATGAGATGTCTCAGATCTTCAGACCAACCAGCCCCAACTGTTATATCGGGGTTCAAGCCTTCAGGGGTGCCCTCAGTTCCCCTCAGAGGATGTTTCTCCAGGTTCTTGGTCTATTGCCCTCTCAAGAATGAGAGAAGAGACCACCACACAGTGTGCAGTAAAGGTCGGGCTCAAGAAGTGTTGTAGAAAGTGATTTATTTAAAGCAGAGAGAGAAAAAGGAGGAGAGAGAAAAAGCTAACTCTCACACTGAGTGAGAAGGGTTCCCAGAGGGGAAAACCAGAGAAGGAAAGCTCCTCTCACACTGAGTGACAGAATCCAGAAAGATGGAATCCAGGAGAGGAAAGCAGCTTCCACACTGAGTGGTAGGGAACTGAGAGACAGAGACAGAGTTTAGGACAGGAACAGTAGCTTCCACACTGGGTGGAAGGGGACTCCGGAGGGGAAATCCAGGAAAGAGAAAGATGGCTTCCATAAAGGGAGTGTTCCTGGAAGGGCACCCAAACGTGGAGTCTGAAGGGATGTGGAAGAAGAGGGCTTTTAACCTGGGAGTAACCCCCACCTTCTCTCAGACCTGGGGCCAATGAAAGGAGTTCCTTAGAACGTCCGCTGAGGTGACTGACTCTTAGTTTCTTCCCATGCCCACGAAATTTAAACATAAACTGTTAAATCTCCCAGATGGAGAGAGATGGGAAATGGGAATAGTGTTGGAAAGTTCTTGCCCTAGAAACTACACCCCCTCGTGGACCTGGAAAGAGAACACATTCCCTCACAACTCCACCTGTCAGCTGGCCACAGGCTGGTGAGTGAATCAAGCCAAGTTTAGCAGAAGTCTTCATTATCTGAGTCCAGCCTAAATTTCAGAACCACAGAATCATGATGTAAATAAAAGGTGATTTTAAGCTACCAAGTTTGGGGTGGTGTATTACACAGAAAAAAATGAACCAATAATATTACTTTGTAGATTTATTATTAATTAAAGGTTACATGAAAAATAAGCAGATATTAAGCCTCCTCAGTTCAAGCCTCCTTATGCATAAAGAAGATAGTGCTTACTCTTCTCTAGACAAAACAATTATTCAGTTAATAAGAAGTCTGATAGACTCTGATATCATAAAAATATTAGTGCTTTTGTCATTAACACTTGTCAGTCCTTTAGTTGTTCTATCAAGAATGATTTTTCTCTCTTAGAGGCTGTTTCTTTGTTGGTGGTATTTGGTCATAGCTAGCTTTTCAGCTTACCAGTTGATCCTGGCACATCCTATTCTTCAAAGGAAGTATTCTGTGACATAAAATATACGCTTGACAATACTCATGAACAAATAACAGCAGTAATTAAAAGGTAACTCAAATATTTAAATAAGTGTTTATATAACATTCCATTTGGATTTCTAGGAAAAAAAATTAGCACTATTTCCCTCCCTATAAATGATGTAAAATGTCTTACAACCACATTATTTTTTTTCTTTTTTTATTTTATTTATTTTTTTTAATTTTTTAATAAAAATATGGAACGCTTCACGAATTTGCGTGTTATCCTTGCACAGGGGCCATTCTAATCTTCTCTGTATCGTTCCAATTTTAGTACATGTGCTGGCAAAGCGAGCACACACCCACATGATTGAGTAAAGTAATAGGCTGGTTTTTGCCGCTACTTTCAATGGCAAACACAATTACTTTTGCACCAGCATAATAGCAGGAAACCATCACTGGTTTACACAGACATTAGATACGCTTTCACAGTGTTCTTGGTAGCAGAGGTAAAGCCATTTGATATGGAACATATGGGTGATTATTTGATTTTTCCATTTTACCAAGATGTACATGAAATGCTGAGAAAAACTTCATTGGAATTGGTATGGTGCTGATAAATGTTTATCAGTGTTTCTTAATTTCAGTATTTAAATTATGCTTAAAGTACATATGTCACAAGTGGAATATAATCCATATTTTGTATGTTGTTACAAACACATATATGTATTTGGAAAATAAATTTTGGACATGTTTATTCATTCTCCAAATTTGTTAAGCTACACATAAACATGTACAGTGTTACTTTTTTAAAGTAAACTTTTAACTCATTATACTATGGACCCAATGAAAGTACATCATTTGTGTTGGATGGTGGGGGGAGTTTGTGAAACCATGCTAAGAAGTTCTGTCAGCCATGCAGAACTTACAGGATTGGATAAGTGCTGCAGATTAATGCACCAAGGTAGACAGAAAAATAAATAGGCAGAAAATTAAAGAGGGAGTGACTTTTAACTTATAAGTAAGCAGTTGAAAACAAAGTATATACATATACCAGAGACAAACTATACAGCAGATTTCAATTATACAAGCAGTCATGAAGTAAGAAAGTACAATCACCAAAGCAAATGGCTAAACAAACTTCAGAGAAGCATAGTGGGACCAAGCAACGCTCCAATAAAGGACACTCAGGCATGGTCAGCAAATAAATATTATGACATACTAGTGGCAAGATGGTGTTGATTCAGAGGCAACTGTCTATTTCAAAACTTGCATTTTATGTTATTTTAAATTATGTACTTCCTCATGGATAGAACCTAATCTTCAAGTGGCAGCTATTATAGAAAAATTATTAGATCTGATCCTGAAAATGTGGGCTATATTTTGGCTATATGAAACAGAGTATGGAATAGAAATAGAGAAGTACAATTGTCAAGAATATTTTGGCAGCCAGTCAATACATCTTTGCAAAAAGCCCATGACGTACAGGGTCATAATCTCATTGACTGTGGCAGAGGTATATTGCAGACAATCTATAACAGGACATCAATTAAGTTACACATAGTAATAAACTTTTAAACTTTTTTTTAGCTTCCACAGTTTATGTAGTTATTTTACATACCTAGCCCATTATTTCCCCATATATAATTATACACATTTTGTTGCTCTTAATAAATTAATTTTTCTAGTTTTGTAGACCTATTCAATATTGACCACTAAACATTTTAATTGGTATTTCTTGATTCATAAATTGCATATGAACAACTATTAGCCTTATAACATTTTTCACCATTTGTGGAAACCAAGAACCTAAATGCTAATAAATTCATTCTACTTTCACAAGCTGAGAAAGGATTTTGAATGTACATTTGAGTATTTAAATTATTTTTGAAGTACATATGTCACAAGTGGTATGTAAACCATAATGGGCTAAGCATATAAAATAACTACTACATAACATTATTTTACACCTACCCTCTCTCTCAATCTCTCGATCTCTCTTTCTCTAAGAACTTGTAATTTCCTGAATGAAAGGAACATCTGACACAGAGCTCCTAAATCCACTGGAATTTCTTGGGCAATAGAAGCATCTTTTGCTCTAATGAAACAACACATGGTGGGCACCTGTATGGGGACTGGTCACCAGAAAGATCAACCAACCCGTAGTTAGAAGCTTGCCCCACTCCCCATTCTCTGAAGAGAGGAGAGGGGCTAGAAATTGACTTAATTAATTATGTTTACGTGATTAAGCCTCTATAAGAATTCCTGAACTGTAAGATTTGGAGAGCTTCCAGGCTGGCAAATGCCAGGAGATTGACGCACACCAACTCCATAAGGACAGAAGTTCCTACACTCAGGCTCCTTCCAGACCTCCTCCTATGTAACTATTTATTTGGCTGTTCAACTATAGCATTTATCATATCCTCTGTTAATATAGTTATCATTAACTAATGAGTTTCCTGAATTCTGTGAGCCATTCTACCAAATTAATAGAACCTGAGGACGGGGTCATGGGAACCCTGATTTATAGCTGGCAGTCAGAAGAATAGTCACCTGCTACTTGTGATTGGCATCTGAAGTGGTGGGCAGTCTTGTAGAACTGATCTTAACCTCTGGGATCGATCTGAATCTAACTCCAAGTAGCAATGTGAGAATTGATTTAAATTATAGGGCTCCCAGTTGGTGTCTCCTGAAGAACTGCTTAGTGTGTGGGAAAAACACCCTACCTATCTGTTATCAGAAGTGAAATGTTCTTTCTTGTATTGAACGTTGAGTGGTGTGTGAAAGTAAAAAAATACAAAATTTTTTTTTGTTGAAAAAACCTCATGCAGTTATAAAGCCAAAAGAAGACAAGGGAAATCAATTAAATTGAATTGATTCAATATTTGCTTCCCTATATTGACTATAAATTTTAAAAAAGATATTTAGTTATGTCATTAGCATAGTTCACTGGCAAACACAAAGTTAAATAAAACCATATCCAATGATAGGGAATGTAGTCAGCATACTGATTTGTTAACCAGAACACTCAACTTCAAGAATACTAATGAATCCTCACCTAGTATAAAAATTAATTTGAGGGGTGCAGTATACATCAGAGCTATTTTAATTTAGAGTCACCTAAGTTCACTCATCTGAAATTTGAATGTCCTTATTTTTTCACCACAAAACTAAAGAGTTCTAATTGTAGGTCAAGGTTGATTGGTGGAAGACACTTGGCAGCTGTTGATGTAACTATAAAATGGAATTAAGCTTAGTTTCTTCATCTCGTTAATGATGTATGTATGCGATGCCAAGTATTTGGCAATATTAGCTGATCAGTGAATCCATTGTGAATGATTAAAGGTACATTACATATGTAATTGTAACACAGGCTCAAGGCTACCATTGCATTTTTTTCTAATGAGTTATTGTGTTTAAAGGGATGATGATGTTAAGCTAAAGTTGTTTTAACTTTCAAAGAAAAGAGCTTTTAATTAATGTAATCACAGATTCTCCTTGGAAATCTTCTGTCTTTTTAAGGGGAATTAAGGAACTATGTTTTGCCCTGCAATTAAAGTTTCAATATAGTGATGACAAACGTGGTGTAAGACATTATCAGTGTGGCAATGGAAAAAGGCTTTGTTTTATTATAGCTGATTCAAAATTTGTTCACATGGGAGGAACAAAAGATGCAGTAGAAAAGCAAACTTCCTTATAAGTTATGGAAAAGTTAAAATATGACATTCAACAGAGTGATAATTTGCCTGTATTATACAAATAAACTACCTATCCATGAAGGCTTATACAAAAAAGAGAATATTTTAGCTTCTTGCATTCAGTTTAAATAGATAAATATTGCATTACTCTGTAAATTTAATTGCATTTGATATATAAAGCTGGGGTTTTGATTTTGTTTCATTTTGTTTGTTTTAGAGGCAGAGTCTTACTCTGACACCCAGGCTGGAGTGTGGTGGTGTCATCATTAGTTTACTGCAGCCTTGAACTCAAGGGATCCTTTCTACCTCAGCCTCTTGAGTAGCTGGGACTACGAGTGTGTGCCACCATGACCAGCCGACTTTTTATTTATTTTTTTGTAGAGATGAGATCTCACCTTGTTGCATAGGCTGGTCACCAACTGCAGGGGCTCAACCGATCCTCCTGCTTCAGCCTCCCAGACTTCTGGTATTACAAGCATAATCCACTGTGCCTGGCCTGTAAAACTGTTTTAGGGAAATACTTAAGCCTTTTAAAATTTCCTATATCATCAGTAAACCTGGTCATAGATATCTGTCAAGGTCTGACTTGAACTTAGTCTAGTCTGCTAATGTCAAACTTGTGAGAAACTTTTTATCTTTGGAATTATCTTTCGTTAATCCTTTGCTGTAGAAAAGCTATCTGAAGAAATAAAATAAACTTTGTCTGTCTTGTCTGAACAAGTGATTATTAATTAAGCAAAATGATATTTAAAGCTGCTTCATAAATGATATATCAAAGCCCTTGTATAGAAGATAGATTATATTTTCACAATGACCTTTCATCGCATTTTGATGCTATTTTTGTCAAAAAAGGACACACCAGGAGAACATTCTATCTTTGTTACTGTTTCCATGATCATCATCATGACAATCATCTAAAGCATTTTTCATCATCATAGTCTAAAAGCATTTATATTCATTACTTGTCAGCATATACTGTTTAACCATTGTTATAAAAATATAATGAAGTTATTACTTTCATTATCATCCATTCTAAGACTTGAAATTCATATTTGGCTTCAGAGTGTAGTAAGTTCAGATGATAATCTCAAAAAAAAGCTGGAGAAAAAAATATTAATTATTAACATACACAAAATTTTTTTCACTAAGGCAATTTACCTTTTCATATAGGTACGAATAAAGTCAGTACTTCTATATTTTAATAATAACAATTGTAGGAAACAACGTATTTTATCAAACTTTTAACATTTCTGAAAGTATGATTCATATAATTGATAATTATTTATATCTAGCCTAACTTGATCCTGCAAATATATGTAGAAAAAGTCACTGGTGATTCTATTTTTATAATTGTTTTATATTTTATAATATATGTAATATATTTTGTATAATATACATATAAGGCATTTTACAAATATATGTATATATATATGTGTGTGTATATATATATATACACATATTGTATACACATATTGTATATATATACACATATTGAACCACTTCACTCCAGCCTAGGCGTCAGAGGAGACTGTTTGAAATATATACATACACACACACACATAATATATATATACACATACATGTATACATATATATACACACACATATATATTTCATATATATACATACATATATGTATATATATACAGTATGTATATATATACACACACATATATACACATATATATGTGTGTGTATATATGTATAAATATATATCTATGTGTGTGTATATATATATATATGTGTGTGTATGTGTGTGTGTATATATATATATATATACACATTTCAAACAGTCTCCTCTGACACCTAGGCTTGAGTGAAGTGGCTCAATCAAAGCTCACTGCAGCCTCAGCCTCCCAGGCTCAAGCAATCCTCCTTTCTCAGCCTCTCAAGTACTTGGTACCACAGACATGTGCCACCAACCCTGGCTAAATTCTTATTTTTGTAGAGACAGGAGTCTCACTATGTTGCTCAGAATGATTTATTATAGTTTAATTGAAAATTCCAATAAAGTGATAAAATTCAGGACTTCTGTAACTGAGAAAGCAAATATATTTGGTTTGATATGGTAATTATAGGTGTATTACTCATATACCTGACTGATATAAGCCAGCCAGGTAAATATGGGGTATATAGGATTATAAAATTCTTTTTATTTTTCTGTAAAGGCAACAATACCAAAGGATAGCAAACATTATTCACTCTATGTATTAACTGGAGCCCATAGTGGACTTAGAAAACCATGAATTCCCAGGGATGCAAAAAAGCAGAATGATCATTCCCTATCATATTGAACTCTCTTCCTGGGAAATATTTGCATGATTTAAGTGATTTTTTTTTATCTTTCCTATATGTGAGAAAATCCTGCCTTACGAAAGGAAGCCAGGATCTTCAAAACTATGAAAATTTGTAAGGCTAAGATCCACACGGTTAATACGCAAACAGAATGGCTCAATTATTTTGACTTTAGAAATTCAAGTCTGACAAGTTTTATAACAGCAACAAATCATTAAATATTGCTACATAGTATGAAATAAAGGAGGGAAAATTGTGAGCTGAATAATAGTTCTCAGAGGGCTAAAAAGTAGACTCAGTGAAGCATTGAACAATGATCTGTGGCAAACAATGAGATACTAATTAACATAACTAGATAAACAGAGGACTGTGTTAATCAAGGCAAAAAGAACAATTTACAGAATAAAATTTCCAAATGAGTGGCCAGAATAAACAAGTAAATATAGCATTATCAAATACAGCAATAAAGAAACATCAGAATGTTCATAACTGTGTTGTAAACTGGCAGTCCAAAAAGAAAATGATAGAGGTACTGGAAAATGCAGAATTTCATAGAAACATATATGAGACAAAATTATCAGCAAATGATTTGATCATCACAGGCAATTCTAAGGTAGACTGTTAATAGAAAAGTAAATTTTAAATCAGAAGCAGTTTTTAGAAAAAGAAATGAAAGGATTTTTTTTTATTCTTTAAGGATACTAGAAAACACAAGCAATAAAGTTCTTTGTCCAGGACTCAGATTTTATTCTGCTAATAAGTTGATTTTAAAATTTCCTTTGTGAGGGTCCTAACGAACATCATAATTGTGCAATATCAGCAATCTTGATGATGCTTATGTATCAAAGTATAAATATATACAAACAATTTCAGAATTTAAGTTTGATAATGGATAAATTGCATTGCTATAGTTTCTCATAAAATCAAGATGTTTTATGTTTATTCAGAGAGAAGAGAGGGTTTAGAACTACAAAACAAGTGTTTTGTGGTTGATAGCACACAATTTTAATTATTCATTTATTCTGAATTTTTATGCAGATATTTTAAAATTTTTCATCCAAAAGAATTCTTTACTTAAAAACAGTTTTTATAAAATTTAAAAAGATATTGGGTTCCTCACTTCTTAAACTAAAATACTGTTTTTCTTCAGAAATACCTGTATGGCCTGCTAGGAATCACATTATTGTATTACTTTGTCTTTCTTCATATTATGTCTTTGAAATGAATATTAAGGAATATAAGTAAAATTTGATGGAATTTCCCAGACAGTTAAAGGACACATAAATTTTATCAGTTCACCTGCTTAACAATTTACTTATTACTTATCAATATTAATTCTACATATGAATGCTCAATTTAATCAGATATGCAACTGCCCTTTATGTAAATAAAAGATTTTTCATTTTAATTGAAAGCTATGAAAAGAACATATAAAATAATTTAAAATTATTTTCTGATACAATATTTTATAAAATACATTATTCTTATAACATTATCATCTAGTAGGGCATTTAAGTATTTTTATTTTTTATTCTAACATGAATGTATTAGAGTAGACAGATAGCTAGACATCAGCAGGTAGGGAAGCACCAAAGGAGGACAGGAAAATCTCACACTCTGCAGACCACCCAAAGCATGCATGATGGATATGACCAGAGAAAGGGGATGGTATCTATGCAGAAAGAAACATCTCTTAAGATGCCCCAACAACTACTCACTTGACAGTCAAACTATCAGAATGTAGCCAGCTCACATTGATAAGAAGAAAAGAGGACAAAGGAGAAATTCCTAAAGAGATGCACAGGGGCAGTAAGTATATATCTGACCACTATTAAACCTTCCTGGGGTGGCAGCAATGAGCACTGCAGCCATTAGATAGAATTTGTATCCAGTTTCAGTCTCCTACATGTGGCTAGCCAATTATCCCAGCACCATTTGTTGAAAGGGGTGTCCTTTCCCCATTTTATGTTTTTGTTTGCTTTGTCGAAGATTAGTTGGCTGTAATTATTTGGGTTTATTTCTGGGTTCTCTATTATATTACATTGGTTTATGTGCCTATTCTTATACCACTATCATGTTATTTTGTTGACTATGGCCTTACAGTATAGTTTGAAATGAGGCAACGTGATGCCTCCAGGTTTGTTAGTTTCGCTGTGGTTATGCAGGCTCTTTTTTGGTTCTATATGAATTTTAGGAATATTTTTTCTAATTCTGTGAAGAATAATGGTATTTCGATGGGGATTATGTTGAATTTGTAGATGGCTTTTGGCAGTATGGTCATTTTCACAACATAGATTGTACCCATCCATGAGCATGGAATGTGTTTCCATTTGTTTGTGTCATCTATGATTTCTTTCAGCAGTGTTTTGTGAAACTGAATCCTCATCTCTCACCTTACGCAAAAATCAATTCAATGGATCAAAATCTCTTTAAGTGGACTATTTAACCTGAAACTATAAAAATTCTGGAAGATAACATTGGAAAAAGCCATCTAGACTTTGGCGTACGCAAGGATCTTATGATCAAGAACCCAAAAGCAAATGCAATTAAAACAAAGATAAATAGCTGGGACTTAATTAAACTAAAGAGCTCTTGCAGGGCAAACGGCAAAGTCAGCAGAGTAAGCAGACAATCCACAGAATTGGAGAACATCTTCTCGATCTATACATCCAACAAAGGACTAATAGCCAGAATCTACAATGAACTCAAACAAGTCAGTAAGAAAGAAACAAGCAATTCCACCAAAAAGTAGGATAAGGACATGAATAGATAGTTAATTCTCAAAAGAAGATATACAAATAGCCAACAAACATATGAAAAAATGCTTAGCATCAATAATGATCAGGGAAATGCAAATCAAAACCACAAAGTGATACCACCTTACTCTTGCAAGAATGGCCATAATAAAAAAATCAAAATACAATAAATGTTGGCATGGATGAGGTGATCAGAGAACACTTCTACAACTGCTAGTGAGAATGTAAATTAGTAGACACTATAGAAAACAGTGTGGAGATTTATTAAAGAACTAATGGTAGGACGAACATTTGATCCCCCAATCTGACTACTGGATATCTACCCAGAGGAAAATAAGTCATTTTATGGAAAAGATACTCACGCATGCATGCTTCTAGCAGCACAGTTCACAACTGCAAAATTGTGGAACCAACCCAAATGCCCATCAGTCAGCAAATGAATATATAATGGAATACTACTCAGCCATAAAAAGGAATGAACTAACAGCATTTGCAATGACGTAGATTAGATTGGTGACTATTATTCTAAGTGGAATAACTCACAAATGGAAAACCAAACACTGTATATTCTCACTGATATGTGGAAGCTAAGCTGTGAGGACACGAAGGCATAGAAATGATACAGCGAACTTTGGGGACTTGGGGAAAGAGTTGGCGGGAAAAAAGATTACAAATATGTGCGGTATATACTGTTCGGGTGACAGGTTCACCAAAATCTCACAAAGCGCCACTAAAGAACTTACTCATGTAATCAAATACCACCTGTACTCCAATAGCATATGGGAAAAAAAATAGAATTCATGTTCTATGCCCACACATGCTCATCAACCGACTTTAAGGGAGAATCTTACAACCTTATGGTGGGAGCTAGGTGAGAGAAAAGGTGGAGACTTAAGGTAGGAGAGGGGAAACTAGACAAAGAAAAAAGGTGGGCACTTAAGACAGAGTTGAGGACTTTAAGAAAAAATCCGACATCATAAAATCCCAATGCAAAACTCGGAGAGCTGCTGCTGACTCATTCCAGCAGCCCCCACTGCCTCATCTTTCAGAGTGTCCTGTCTCTCCAAATAAGTTTTTTATTCCTTATTTCTTTTCAATAAAGCTCTCTACTATCTTTGAACTGCCTCTTGGTCAGAAGCTTTCTCTCAAGATGACTAAGGACAGAGAAGTCTCACACTTTACAGCAACAAATATTCTTAGATTTTTATTATATTTATGATCCTTTTTGGTGTGTGTGTTTGTTTTGTTTTGAATCAGTCTTGCTCTGCTGCCCAGGCTGGAGTGCAGTTGCGCCGCCTCGTCTCATCACTTCCACCTCCACCTCATGGGTTCAATAAATTCTCCTGTCTCAGTCTCCCGAGTAGCTGGGACTACAGGTATGTGCCTCCACACCTGGCTTATTGTTTGTATTTTAGTAAAGACATGCTGGCCTCAAATTCCTGAGAGCAGGCAATTTGCTTGCCTCAGCCTCCCAAAGTGCTAAAATTATAGGCAGGAGCCACACACCTGGTCATCACATTTATGATCTTTTAAACTTAGCTCCTGAATATATAAATGAAAAAAATGAGTAAATTAATAAATTGGGTAGTGCATATAATATCTATCACAATCCACTAATGTAGATATGCTACATTAGGGTGACTAACAAAACTAATCTGACATACTAGCTCATTTTATTCTTAAATTTTAAAAAATATTTTCTTCACCTGAGACTTTCTTTGCCATTCTGCTTTTCAAATTTGGCATTCTGGTATTGGTTGGTTGCTGCTGATTGTCACTGATGCATATGGCAACTAGACAGTCTCTCTCTTTGCAAATAGTATTTTCTACTCTTACAAGTTATATGTAGTTTTGATCTGAGCTATGCTGTATGAGACTATTACACTCTTCATGAAACAAAATTCACATAAACATGTTGAAGAACAAATCATAGAAAGGGTATTAATTAATATTTATTCCCTTTAAAAAGACTTATGTCTTTAATTTTATTTATTTTATTTTCGAGGCATTTATCTCCATGAGATGATTGAGAAAATATCATAGAACATTAATGCATTTTGAGAGAAAGCAGATTTGGGAAGCTTAATGTTGAAATAACCATATAGAGCCTTATTAAAATTATAATTTACCACTCAAATCAGTATTTTCAAAGGAAATTTAAAGTTAGAAAACATTACTGTGAAAGCATCTATGTAGAAAAGTTGGAGTTACGGATTCTTAACATTTTAATCTTTGCTTATCTACTAATGCCGATGTAATCAATGGCTCTGTCCTTGACGCTGCTTTCGTCTCTCACTGGATAGTCTCTTTACGGGATTTCTTTAACTCATTTCAATTAGTCACATATAGACCAAAGTTAGGTATCTCTAGTCCCACCCTCCCTATGTAAAAATAAGTATATCCATTGTCTGATGTGCTTTATAAAAGCTCTGCAGAGAGTTATGTTATTTCTTTATCAATCCTCTATTAAGCAATTCAGTCTGGTTTTTGAACTCTGCTCATAAAATCACCATTCAATTGGTATCACAAATTCAAACCTCAGGGTTTTATTTAAATCCTTCCTCTTCATTACCATGATATTAACTGGTCTTCTGGTCTTCTCAATTCTACTTTAGAAATATCATCCCCTACTATCTAGTTCCACTTCTGCTATCTTATTTTTGTTAATCCTCTCTTGAGAATTACTGTTATGATTTAAAATATTTTTTCAATTCTATTTTATTTTATCTTAGTCCACTTGTCAAACTTCCATCAGGATTTTTGTTCTGAAACTTGCTCTCATATTTCACTTTTCCATTTCAATGATATTGATAGCTCTGCTTGCCTATGGATTAATATTAAAAACTTTAACTTGGCATGGAGAACGGTATAATTTTTACCAATTTATTAATGCAGCTTCATACTCCCACGACTCCCCCGATACCCATGTTTTCAGGTGCCCAGGGACTTTGAACAGAGATAATTTCTTTTCCTCTTCCTTCTTTATCAATCTAGTACATGTCCACTAATCTATTTATTTTTCTTCCAGTTTAAATAACTTACATTTATTTATTTCAGTGATCACATCGAATGACCCTTTTCCAGTTAGAATGTGAGATCACGAAAGGAATTGTATGTTGCTTTGTCATTTTATACACGTACACACACACACACTATATCTTTATAAACAATAGTAATCAGTAGTTCGACTGTAATGGGATATATACCTTTCCAGCTCTAAGAGACTGGGAGGCACTCTACAGTAATTTTTAATAGCCCCTTTCTTAAGAGAACTTTTAGGCTTTCAGGAAAATTGAGTAGAATGTTTCCCATTTACACTCTGTTCCCATACAAGCATAGATTTCTCCACAATCCCCAGTAGAGGGTTTGATGGTTAATACTCAGTGTCAATTTGACTGGACTGAAGTACTTCAATCAATTTTTAATAGCCCCTTTTTTAAGAGAACTTTTAGGCTTTATTCTAGCAACATATTGTTCCTGGGTGTGTATGTGAAGGTGTTGCCAAAGGAAATTAACATTTGGTTCAGTGGACTGGTAGAGGTAGACCCACCCTAAATCTGGGTGGACACCATCTAATCAGCTGCCAGCGTGGCTAGGATAAAGCAGACAGAAGAAGGTGGAAGGAAACTACTTGCCCAGTCTTTGGCCCTTCATCCATGCTGGATGCTTCCTGCCCTCAAACATCAGACTCCAAGTTCTTCATCTTTTATATTCTTTGACTTGCAAACAGTGGTTTGCCACGGGCTCTTGGGTCTTCTGCCACAGACTGAAGGCTGCACGATTGTCTCCCCTGCTTTTGAGGTTTTGGGTCTTGAACTGGCTTCCTTGCTCCTCAGCTTGCAGATGGCCTATTGTGGGACCTCACCGTGTGATCATGTGAGTCAATACTCCTTAATAAACTCCCCTTCATATACACATTATTTATTAGTTCTGTCTCTCTAGAAAACCCTGATAAATAAAGAGGGGGTACATTTCTTACAATTGATGAGCCTACGTTGACATTATCATTATCACCCAGAGTCCATAGTTTACATTAAGGTTCACCTTTGATATTGTACCTACTAAAAGTTTTGCCGAATGGATAACGAAAAGTATCCACCATTATAGTATCTTTCCCTTCATATTAGACTTTAAGAACACCTCAGCAGTTTCGGGTCTGGTTAAATAGCTTCTACTGAGGTCAGGCCTTGTTAAGAAGAACAGAACATTCTGGCATATTTCAAAATGATTTCTTTTCTTCTCCCCTTCTAGAAGCAACAGGGGATATTTTTTCTACGTAAATTGTGAGAATCTGTCCTACTGCCTGTTGATAAGACTCACAAAAGTGTGGAGTCTCAAAATGGCCGGTTCCCCTTTGAATTTTTATCTCTCAGGTTTGTTTTTGCTAAGCCTCCAGCAATTAATCCATCATAGCTCAGGTTTTCTTACCTCAATGCTCGTTCCCAATACTGCTTTTGCTTGTGAGTTACCACTCCAGCAGGCTGCAGTTCTCCGCATTAACCTATTGGGCTCTCTTATCGTAGGAGCAGCAGATAGCTCCGTGACTCTACCTTTTATTTGGATCTAAGAAGAGTTGTTAATTTTTAAGTAGTTTTTCATTTCACTTGATGTAAAGATGGAGTGACGACTTCTAGCTTTTTATATGCCAGACAGGAAATTAGAAGAGCACCATGCAAATATTTTAAAACTTGAATTAGTGATACACTGATAGCCTTCTTCTTCTGTTTTATACACTACCCTTTTCTTGATTAGCTTAATCATGGAGTCATTATGATCACATGAACAACCTCCATCACATATACTGGAACCAACTACAATATTTGCAGTTAATATCTATCTGTCCACTGAACAATTCAAATAATTTTATATAAAAGAAATCGAACGAAAATACAACTAAATGTTGGGAAACTATATATTTAGATACGCAGGCAAATTTTTCTAAATCATGATGCCAATAATGTCAAGTCTATAGATTTCACCTAGGAAGTATTTATATGTATACACATATGTTGCCTATGGAGATATTTTCATTTCTAAAACATTAGAGAGATACAAAAATATATTTTATTTTGCTGTGTAATTATACAAGAAAAAGAGAAGAAATCTAAAATATCTACTTTTTGCTGCTTGTTAAATTTAGGCGCTTCATATACTACTCTCTTTAAATTTTGACATATAAATGATATCTATTTTGTATGTGTTTATGATACACTATATTTTGTTTTCTTTTCTAAATTAGTTTCATAAAAAGTATATATGAGGTAGTAAGGAAATGAAGCACTATTTTCTCCGTCTTACATACTTAATTTCTGAGTTTTTGATTATGCTAGAACTGTGACAGGAAAGGAATCCTGATCCAGACCCCAGCAGAGGGTTCCTGGATCTCCCACAAGAAAGAAGTCAGGGCAAGTCCCCAGTGCAAAGTGAAAGCAAATTTATTAAGAAATTAAAGGAATAAAAGAATGGCTACTCAATAGACAGAGCAGCCCAGGGCTGCTGGTTGCCCATTTTCATAGTTATTTCTTGTTGATATGCTAAACAAGGAGTGGATTATTCATGCCTCCCCTTTTTTTTAAGACCATAGAGGATTACTTCCTGATGTTGTCATAGCATTTGTAAACTGTCATGGGGCTGGTGAGAGTGTAGCACAAGGAGAAGCAGAGTGTTGCATTTGGTTTTGGTGGGGTTTGGCTGGTTCCTTTACTACAATCTGTTTTATCAACAATGTCTTTGTGACCTGTAATTTGTGCTGACCTCCTATCTCATCCTGTGACTTAAAATACTTTAACCTAGGTTTCAGTCTCACTTTACCCAGCTCCTATTTAAGATGGAGTTACTCTGGTTCACACACCTCTGACAAATCCTTAATCTAATGCTATTCCTGTCAAGTCCAAAGTGGGGATGAACAACATGGTAAATAATAAGCAAAGAGAAATAAAAATTATTTGGATATAAGAGAAAATAAATTCACAAATGTTAATTGCCTCTTCTATGCTCTTTGCTGAGATTACCAATGTTGTGTTTGTAGTATATGTTTTCAACATTTTATTTAATGTATTTGCATTATTTTTATAACTATTTTATTTTTTAATTTAATTTTTAATAAATTTGAAATCTGGCAAAATAAAAGATGTTTTAAAAATGAACCTCAAAATGTAAAAATACCATACCTTCTTTTGAAGTAAATGCCTGTTTGCAGAATAAAAAGCAATATAATCACATTAAAAGTTTTTGGAAAATGGAGAAAAAAATGGTTCAGAATTTTATCAATTTCACAATCATAGTTTTCATTTGGGTAAAGTTCAGGCTTATATATTTTTGCACTCGCCCACGTGCATGTGTTTGTGTGTGACGGGTTGTAGTTATTTCCAGTATCACTTTATAAGCTCTTATCCTCATATAGCATCATAGTATCAGTTTGTGTTTTCATTTTTACCCTATATTCTCTTGTTTTCCTAAAATTTATCTTATTTTAAAAAATAGCAATCATTTAGGTCAAATGTTACTTTTTTAAAACCCAAAATAGTAACATTTTATTATATAACCAATACACTATTGTAATGGGGGAGCATATCCAACTCCCCATTCTGAAGATGTTCTTAGCCTTGCTAACCCCTAAGAATGGGGAAGGGAGACCCGGAGGTGCTTTGAGTTTGCCATTCGAGTAAGTGTCATGGACCCAAAGACATTTGCAAAAAAGCATTTTATTAGACAGAGAGAGAAAGAAAGACAGCTACCATGCTGTCAAGGGAGGGGACCCAGAGAAGGAATCTGTATAGGTAGGAGCAGCTGGGGTTTTCACCCTTGAGTTATTCCCTCCCCATTCATGTTCTCGTCCAATGAGAAGAATTCTTTCAAACTTCCTCTGAAGTGATTGATCTTTGACTCCAATACTAGATTGGCTACTTGGTCCACAATTCTGAGTTACAGAGCCTTCTCCTCCCAGAGCTTTTGGCAGTTTTTCTGGGGACAAAGCAGCTTCACCTGGCCTTCCCTACCTAGCCCTCCTGTGAGAAACCCAGACAGAACTTTACATTTGAAACTCCTCTGGTTCCCGGATGGAGGCATGGATTTTGAATGGAGGCATGGAGGAGGTGCTCAAAGGAAATCCCTGCATTTGAAACCACGCCCTTCGTGGACACAGGAAGATAAGTTTCTTTAACACAGTTACTCACTATTGCATGGTGTTTAGAAAAACAGCAAAGGAGAAAGGGCTTACAGAGTGCCTACATAAATTGGTTATGAGTAATGTATAAACAAGGAACAACAAACTGTGGAAGGCCACATGAGGCCTCTGAGGAGGAAGGCCTCTCCATGCCTCCTGTTCCGGTGCAGGGTGACCTAGGCTCTGTTACCATAAACATTGTGCTCAAGGACGTAAAACCTCTTCGTAGCACTATAATGTAGCCAGACTTGTAGGCTCCTTATAAGGCCCACATTCGACCAGCTGCACATAGGTAATAGGTTAAAGATAACCACATGTTCTTGTTTTGTGAAACTTCCAAACTGCTATTGTTATCAATCCTTAGAATTACACACCAGTTCTGGCTCACTGATTCACTTCTGGCTCACTGATTCAATCCACCATCACATCACCCACTCGCCAAAACTACTCCACCCCTGTAGATCAAAGTGATCATAACCAATAAATAGTGTGGATGATCAGAGTTTGGGACCCTCACTGTCTCCTCCAGAGTAATAAGTGATGGCCTCCTGGTCCCACTCTTTGCACTCTTAATCTATCTTTTTCTCATTCCTTTGTCGCCACCAAACTTGGGGTATCCATGGGTGATGTAGGGCTGGCTCCCTACATTCTGGTGCCCATCATAGGGCTCATGGATTCCCACATTCTGGCACCCAATGTGTGGGGCTCATGGATTCCCCACACATAGAAAACAATGGGATTCACTTTTGCAAAAGTTCCCAAACCCTTTGCTTTTGATCAAACAGTGCAAAGTTCTATCAAAGCTGCATATATGATTGACAAATGTATTATGAAACTTTCAGTAGAAATGGGCCTCAGTTAAATTTTAGCTCTCCTGAACCATTGGCCAAAAAAGAGCTCATTCCCTTCTGCCAGGCACTAGTTCTCAGTTTTCTGGGGCACAAGGTGAGAACAGGTGCGAGAGCCCATCAGTCACCGTAGAAGTGCTGTGCCATGCACATTTGCTTTTCAAATGGCTTTCTTTGATCTGTCAGAGCACCAGAGGAGGTCTCATCAGGAGCTAGGCATCTGGTCAGCCTTGTCAGCTTTCTCCTACACTCTTGATTACAAATGACAGAGAGGGAGAAGCAGATTCAAAAAGAAAGGCTTCAGTGAAATAGTTAAATATCCTTTCATTTCCAGTTTACATGGGGCAGGTGGAGGCAGGTGTAGAAACTAGGTGTTGACTAAATAAAAAGAGCAAGAGACAAGGGCTTTAAAAAGTTAAGATGTATGTAGAGGCAAATTTCAGCTTCTTATTGATCCAGACACTGATTTAAAACTCCTGTTGGGCCATCTTCCAAGGATGCTGGTCTAAAGATAACTGTTCCTGAATGTTCCAGATAAACATGAGATGATGCCAACATGGATCTCAGGATCCACTATCTGTAATTAGTGTCAAGTCATTATCCAGAAGCAGCCAACACAGGTATTTTCTAGTAAAATAAATTCAAGCTCCAGGAATTCCAGAACAAAAGCAAAGTATGGACTGGATGGAATTCTCAAACTTAGGCAACTGAAAGTGATTGCTTATGCCTGTTTGATTTACTGAATGAAATCCGTGATCACAATGAGGTCAGGAGCTCCCTATGCATGATCATCCTTTAGCCACAGAAGCTAAAATATTACCTGATAGATACTAAATAAATAGATGAGTAAAGGAATGATTGATAATGACCCTGAGGTTTTTCTACAGCCTGTCCCTCTGCCCTCTGTTGTTTTTTTTATAATAATTATTAAAAATTATCATAATTATTATAAGTTATTTATTTTATATTTATGTTTTCTCTTATTTAAGTATTTAGTGGCCTTTATTTGGTTAACTTTATTTATTTATTTTTTAGACTGAGCCTCACTTTGTCACCCAGGCTGGAGTGCAGTGGCGGGATCTCGGTTCACTTCAATTTTGCTTCCTGGGTTCAGGTGATTCTCCTGCTTCAGCCTCCTGAGTAGCTGGGATTACAGGGGTGCACCACCATGCCCAGCTAATTTTTGTATTTATAGTAGAGATGGGTTTCACCGTGTTGTCCAGGCTGGTCTTGAACTCCTGACCTCAGGTGATCCACTCACCTTGGTCTCTCAAAGTGCTGGGATTACAGGCATGAGCCACTGTGCCCGGCCTGCTGAACCTCGTTTCTTATGGAAAAACAATGTAAAATCTTTATTTAATTTTAATTCAATATTCAAATCATTTAGTTTTCTAAAAAAAATTAATTGTAATAAGGTGTGATGTTCTTTATTTTTTTTATGTGATACACATTTGATTGCCTTTCTCTCATTTCATAAATACATGCTGACTACTTAGGAAGAGATTGAGTCACCTCTCTTTTTTTTTTTTTTTTTTTTTTTTTTTATTGAAACAGAGTCTTTGTCAGCCAGGCTGGAGTGCAGTGGCACAATCTTGGCTCACTGCAACCTCTGTCTTCTGGTCTCAAGTAATTATCCTGTCTCAGCCTCCCAAATAGCTGGGATTACAGGCGTGTGTCATCAGGCCAGGGTTAATTTTTGTATTTTTAATGGAGACTGGGTTTCATCATGTTGGATAGGCTGGTCCCAAGCTCCTGACCTTAGGTGATCCGCTCACCTTGACCTCCCAAAGTGCTGAGATTACAAGTGTGAGCCACAGCACCTGGCTGAGTCACCTCTTAAAGATATTACCGGGTACATTACCCAAGACTGGCTTTTTAACCTTCATTTAACTTCTTGCCTGTAACTGATTTTCATTACTTAAAATGCCAGTAGTGTTTTCTTCCAAGGTGCTTTTCTCTAAGGACACAGAAAAATCGTCTACATAAAATATTTTGACATGTTGTTTTGAAAATACAATTAAAGGCCAAGAAATGGATTAATATTTTCAGAGTCACTCAGTTATATAAATTATGTTTAGGATTGTCTATTGTCAAAATAGATTTTTCTGCAATAAAAAATATAAAAGTTGACTCATTACAGAAGATTTTCCAGAACATTGTACTTCATAGGATTTTAATGGCCTAATTAACCTTGATTTGGAGGTCTTAGGGTGATCTGAGTCATTTAAAAAATTAAACACTTGTCTTAATAAATAAGGGTTTTTATAATTTTCTCTAGATGTAGGTCAATGTGTTAGACAGAAATAGACTGTAGTCTTTCATGCATTGTTCTCAAATATTATTATCTTACAATTTTAAATTTTGATTTTTCCCTTAATTTAGTGAGATGCCATCAGCTCTAATTTGTATCAATCTTCTCTCATCCTGGAGCTCTTGATTCCTCTTATCCTGCTCTATGTTTTCTTTTTCCCTTCACACTTATCATTTTCTAATGTTTAATAAAACATATTATATTTTATTATTTACTGTCTTATTCTTTAGAGTTGGTTATTTGAAGCCAGTGATGTGTGTGGATGTGTATGTGTGGATGTGTGTGTGTGTGGGGGTTTGGGTGTGGGTGTGTGTGTGTTTTCACTAATTACTATATTCAGAGCACTTGAAGATCATTCTGGCAGTCAGAAACATATATTTAAAAAATAAGTATTTGTTAAAAGAATGGTTTTTAGACAGTGACCAAAGTAAAATAAATAATCTTATCTATTTTCATAGGATGAAATGTTTCAGTGTGATGGTAGGATCATTATAAATTTTCCAAGAACAAAGCACAACTTAAGTTATATATCAAAACACCTTAGCTTTTTAGCTTTTTATTTATTTAGTTACCATTTTAACAATTGCAATTTAAATCTCATCCAAGTTTGCATTACAATTCCACTTATAGACCATATTCTCAAATATGTATGGCATGTATGAATAAAAAGGAAGCTGGTAGTTGAGTAATATAACAAAGTCAATATCTTAGATAACTCAGAAATCCCATTACTGGACCCAAAAGAAAATAACTGTTTTACCAAAAAAAACCACTTTCACTGTGTGTTCATTGAAGCACTATTTATAATAACAAAGAAATGGAATAAACCTAGGTGCCATATACACCATGGAATACCACACAGCCACAAAAAATGAAATAATGTTATTTTCAGCAACATGGACGCAGCTGGAGGCCATAGTTATAAGCATACAGTCTCAATTCATTCCTATTACTTCTGTGAAAACTGAGTTTATGTAGCAAATAAGGATATAAAAGAAATAAATAAGGACAAAAAGAAGTAAAATTTAAATATTTTTCTGAATGAAACCTTCATTTACTTTTATTGTATCACTATAAATATAGATTTCTGTATTTTGTGTAGCATGTGTATCATTTATGTCATAGAAAAAATTATGATTTACAGATTTCACAAGGTCACTCTGTACTTCAGAACTGAAATTTGTGATTTCTTACAGTATTTTTTAATACTTCAAATTTATACATAATTTCTATTAATTATAGATTCTGCTGACTAATAACTCCATATCAGTAATTAGTAGAGAATAAATGGTTTTTTAATATAATTTTTCTTAAAGGTTGCATCATCTTTTTGTTAAGAGAATTATATGAATATTTTGGCCTTATTTCTTCCATCTATGTAAATCCATAGAAAAACATTAACATGCAGTTGGTGTTAAGAAAAACAACTTAAAGTAACTCCTTTCTTTAGTCATGTAGTCAATTTTATCCAATTAAAAACACTCATAAAAGGTGACCAGTGAATATAGAAAAAAAGAAAATAACAATTACTTTCCCAAATAAAAAAGGTCTGCATAGTTTATATATTTAGTTTGTTTGTCAATAAAAAAATAAAATCAATAAAAATCAACTTGCCCTGGGCTTCTCTGCCTTTTTGAGGAGGAGGTGGTTTAACTGTCTTAATAATAAGCATTCATTTTCTTAAAATTTATAGGCAGCATAATGATGAAAGTAGACTGTGAGTCATCATTTAACATCCCTGAATTGTTTATTCTTAAAAAGAGAAAAAGAAGATGTAATTCAGAGGGGGAAATCTGGACTTATGGTTATTTGTGAATCATTTCTGCTAAAATTTTATACAGAAAAAATGTGCATTCTCTAAAATATAAGCCGAAATCAAAGCAAGAAATTAGAGGTCCCTAGTTTAGGTAATGAGAAAAAGGTCAAGAGAGACAGATAATGGAGGAATGATAGAAACAGAATTAAAAAAAAAAAAAGTGCCATAGAAAAAAGTAGAAAGTATACCACTCAGATGTGCCAAACACATTAAGTTCTCCATCCCAGTACTGAATCTCCATGTAATCAGTTCTTATTCAGCCTACTCTTGTCATTGACATTATGAAGCATTATATGAAGAGTAAACAGTATACAGCCTGGAAGAACAATTAAACACTAGTATTATATAGAAATTTTGCCTGGTCTTAATTATATCTTACATAAACACAAAACTCAAATGAAAAGAATGCTTTCCTGAGTATTTGTTTTAGTCCATTCTCACACTGCTAATAGACATACCCAAGACTGGGTAACTTAAAGGAAAGAGGTTTAATTGACTTAGAGTTCCACAGGACTGGGGAGGCCTTAGGAAACTTACAATCATGACAGAAGGGGAGGCAAATATGTTCTTCTTCACGTGACAGTTGCAAGGAGAGAAAAATGAGAGCCAAGTGAAGGAGGAAGTCCCTTATAAAACTATCAGATATCATGAGAATTTACTATCATGAGTATAGCATGGGGAAAATCACCTCCATGATTCAATTACCTCTCACTGGGCTCCTCCCATGACACATGGGGATTATGGAAACTATAATTTGAGATGAGATTTGGGTGGGGACACAACCAAACCAACCATATTATTCCACCTTACCCCTCCCAAATCTCATGTCCTCACATTTGAAAACACAATCCTGCCCTTACAACAGACCTTTAAAGTTTTAACTCATTCTACCATTAACTCAGAGATCCAGGGTCCAAAGTCTCATCTGAGACAAGACAAATTTCTTCCACTTATAAGCCTGTAAAATTAAGAGCAAGTTAGTTAATTCCTAGATACAATGGGGGTAAAGGCATTGGGTAAACACTTCCATTTCAATGGGAGAAATTAGCAAAAACAAAGGGGCTACAGGCCTGATACAAGTCTGAAATCCAAGGAAGCAGTAATTAAATCGTAAAGCTCCAAAATAATCTCCTTTGACTCCATGTCACACATTCAGGTTATGCTGATACATGAGGTGGACTCCTGCAGCCTTGGACAGCTCTGCCCTGTGGCTTTGCAGGGTACAGTGGCCCTCCTGGCTGCTTTCACAGGTTGGCATTAAATGTCTGTGGCTTTTGCAGGTGCACAATGCAAGCTGTTGATGGATCTACCATTCTGGCATCTAAAGGGTGGTGGCCTCCTTCTCACAGCTCCAC
Source organism: Sapajus apella (assembly GCF_009761245.1). NCBI lineage: Eukaryota > Metazoa > Chordata > Mammalia > Primates > Cebidae > Sapajus > Sapajus apella. Next base: position 3,125,344 of record NW_022437073.1, read on the forward strand.
ATGGCAGTCCCCTAGTGGGGATTCTGTGGAGGCTTTGACCTCACATTTTCCTTCTATACTTTCATAGCAGAAGGTCTCCATGAGGGTTCCGCCCCTACAGCAAACTTCTCTTTGTACATCCAAGTGTTTCCATACATCCTCTGAAATCTAGGCAGAGGTTCCCAAACCTTAGTTACTGACATCTGTGCACCCACAGGACCAACATCACATGTAAGCCCCCAAGGCTTGGGGCTTGTACCCTGTGAGACAAGGGGCTGAGCCCTTGGCCCCTTCAAGCCACAGCTGGAGCTGAAGCAGCTGGGATGCAAGGCATCATTTCTGGAGGTTGCATGGAGCAGGGGGCCCTAGGCCCAGCTCAGGAAATTATTTTTCTCTCCTAGGCCTCCAGGAATGTGAGAGGAGGAGCTGTTTTGAAGATCTCTGACATGCCCTGGAAACATGTCAGAGGCATTTTTTTCCATTTTATTTGTGATTAACATTTGGTTCGTTGTTACTGAAGCAAATTTCTTCAGCCTGCTTGAATTTCTCCCCAGGAAATAAAGTTGTATTGTCTATGGCATCATCAGGCTGAAAAATTTCTGAACTTTTATGCTTTGCTTTCTCTTGAATGTTTTGCCACTTAGAAATTTATTCCACCAGGTAGCCTCAATTATCTCTCTCAAGTTCAAAGCTCCATGGATCTTTGGGGCAAAAGCAAAATCCTGCCAATCTCTTTGCATAGCAAGAGTAACTTTTACTCCAGTTTACAAGTTTCTCATCTCCATCTGAGACCACCTCACCCTTGACTTCATTATCAGCATTTTCATTAAAGCCATTCACCAAGTCTCTAGGAAATTCCAGATCTTCCTACATTTTTCTGCCTTCTTTTGAGCCCTCCAAACTGTTCCAACCTCTGCCTGTTACCCAGTTTTATAGTCGCTTACTCAGAAAAAGTCCAAAATACATTTAAAATAGTTTACTGCAAAAGCTACAAAAATATTTTAAAGCTACCAACAAGTTATGAAGAGATAACGAATGACCAAATTGTCTTCAAATCAAAAGAAATAAAATGAATAGTGATATGGTTTGGCTGTGTTCCCACTCAAATCTCATCTTGAATTGTAATTCCCATAACCCCCACATGCTGTGGGGGGACCCAGTGGGAGGCACTCAATGGGAGGTAATTCAACTGTAGGAGTGATGAACTCTGAGTTTATCCTGAGGGCGGGAGCTAGCCCTAGATATCTGATTACTATATTGAGTATCTTTACAGCAGCACCCCACTCTCTGTGGTATCAGATTACCGTATTAGTTCATTCTCACCCTGCTAATAAAGACATAACCAAGACTGGGTAATTTATAAAGGAAACCAGCTTAATTTACTCACAGTTCCACGGGGTAGGGCTGGAACTGGTAGGGCTGGCTGGTAGGGCTCAGGAAATTTCTAATCATGGAAGATGGGGAAGCAAACATGTCTTTCTTCACATGATGGCAGCAAGGAGAGAAAAGTGAAAGCCAAGTGAAGGGGGAAGCACCTTATAAAACCATCAGACATGAAAACTTAGTCACTCTCTGGAGAATAGCACTGGGGAAACCACTCCTGCAATTCAATTACCTTCCACTGGGTCCCTCCCATGGCACGTAGAGATTATGGGAATCACAGTTCAAAATGAGATTTGGGTGGGAACACAGCCAAACCAATCAGTTTTTATTTTATTGCTCTTGATTTGAAGACAATTTTGTCATTCATTATCTCATCAGAACGTTTTTGTAGTTTTAAAATGTTTTTGTAGCTTTTGCAGTAAGCTATTTAAATGTATTTTGGACTTCTTCTGAGTAACATTACTTCCAGCTGATTTAATATGCATTATTTTATCTGTAAATTATCTGCTAGAAAGTACACAAATTAAATTGTGGAGCCTTTTAAGATTGTCAGATTATTTCCTACTCCACATATTACTTCTGGCTAAATTTAATGGTCTGACACAATCCAAAGGTAATGTTGAACACTTTACTAGAGAGAAAATTAAAATGCATGGTTCAATTCTAACAGACATAAATAGTGTAATTATTCAGTCACATATTCCAATGTTAGCTACCTCTCAGTTTCTTTTCTCTTCTTGCTTTAGAAAAATGGTTTGTTTTTACAAACAATACATCCAAATTAGAGACAAAACTTTCCAGACTTTCTTGCAATGAAGAATGGCCACATTATTAAGCTTTGGACAAAGAGATATAATTAAGAGTGTTGTACCAGGCTTTAGGAAAAATGTCTAATGGGAGGAGCCTAAAGCACTTGAGTAATGTCAAACCTTCTTAGGCTATGAGTTTATCCTGAAGATGGGAGCTAGCCCTAAGTATCTGATTACTTTCCTGAGTTGCCACATCAGCCAGGAAATGTCACATTCAGGATTATTTTAAAATAATAAAATCTTGTATGTCTTGTATGCCACCCCAAAACAATGTATATTTAAGTCACCGTTAATACACTTCTGAGATTGCTACTCAGAGAACTTGAACTGATTGCCTCAGGAATATCTTACATATAAGGTATTTACTAGAAGAAAATAGTGTTTTTTATAGAACTAGTAGCTACTGATGTCGACCATAATTCACTTTCCCAATTATATACGCAAAAAATGTAGTCAATTTGTGAGTATAAGGAAGTCAGCTGATACTTTTAAGAACCTTGAAATATGATTTGTGTAACCTTTGATTCAAAGACCTCTCAACTCTATGTGCTGTTTAAAAACCATAAATCTATTATACATCATGTGAAAAAGGGATAAAGACTTAGGACACTTCTTTATTTATGTCTTATTTTTTTAATTGAGCCAGAGTCTCACTCTCTCACCCAGGCTGAAATGCAATGGCACAATCTCTGCTTACTGCAGCCTCTGTTTCCAAGGTTTAAGTGATTCACCTGCCTGAGCCTCCTTAGTAGATGAATTACAGGCACACACCATGACGTCCAGCTAATTTTTGTAATTTTTTTTTTTTAGTAGAGATGGGGTTTTGCCACCTGGGCCAGGCTGGCCTTGAACTCCTGACCTCAAGTGATCCACCCACCTTTGCCTCCCAAAATGTTGGGATTACAGGCAGGCATAAACCACCACACCCAGCCTCTTCTTTATTTATACCTGATGCAAAATTTATTGGGGAATGCCAATCATCAAATCTTATTTAAAAACTGTTTCTACAAAGCCTATTATCTCATTTGAACCTCAAAGGCAATATGGCAGTTATTCATTAATTTAACTTCTTTATATATAAAATTAAGATCAGATTTCAAGCAGATACAAATAGAGCTTTTATGTTAAATTTAATTTCCTGAACATTAAAAACAGTTCTGAACACATTGAGGGATGTGCAATTAAGTTGACACTTCCTCTGTAATTTGTTCCAAATTTATATTCTAATAATTAATTTTGTAGTGTAAAAAAAGTACATTTGAGAGAGAAAAAATATGAGTTTAGTTCTGTATGTTCTGAGTTCTGTGTGACTACAGGGTGTTGAAGGTGAAAAGGAGGCAATTGACTAAAGAGATCTAAAGCCTGGAGTGAGGACAAAGGCTACCACGGAGATGTGAGGCATTAGCATATAGATGAGAATGGTTGCTGCTGTACGAGCAGGCCGTAAAGTTGAAGGAGCAGTTGGCCAAAAATGGCATGATGGAGATGTAAGATGAGGATATGTCCATAAGGGAAAACCTGAATGGGTAAGGGGTAACATGGAGACTTGGGTCACCTAAGGCAAGAGCAAAGAACCTTTCTAGAAAGGAGTAGTTGGCAGTTTTAAACATGCCAGGAAAATCAAGTAGCATAAAGGCCAAGAACAATCTATTGGATCTGAGAAAATAGAAAATATAGGGAAAACATATGTTGTTTGAAGAAAGATGAAGATTCAAGAAGGTTGAAGATTGAATGGAAGACAGAAGTAGAGATATGTGGTTGATTTTGTCTCTTTAAAGTGATGTAACTTTTAATTCTTTGTTTCTAATTTTTATAATTAATATTTCTTCTTCCTGTACTAACTACTGCCTTCAGGGTAATACTAAGAAAAGTGGTTATATCCACAAATTTTAACCTGTCCTTTACTATGAAAAGGCTACTTGTAAATTTTCATCAGTTAGCTTCAACTTGTCTTTGAGTTTTTGATAGAAATGTATGTTATCCTATCATACTCTGTTTAGAGTCCCCTTTAGAGATGAATGACTTATTTTCCTCAACTACTAGGAATGCTGCAAATAGACAGCTTTTAGCTGTCAAACTCCTATCTGGATTGTCTGGTGGAAGATAGCCACTTTATCTAAAGCTGAAATAGATAAGTCAAATTCCTAAAAAATAAGTCGAACTGCAACAATATTCTTTACGAGATTATTTGCTTCTCATTTATTTGTAGTTTCTTAAATACGTCTCCTCTTGTTTTGAATTTTATTTTATAAACTCCTTGATGATTCTTGAACTATACCAGCAGACTCAAGTTAGACTCAGCTTTCTGTCAAGGTGAAGTTCTGAGGTTGTGAGTTTTCACATGAAATCAATAGGAATTGATGAAAGGGACTCAGTATTTGCCTCCTGCCACTCATAAGCTTAAGGCATACATATTTCTGACACATGGGAATTTTCTCTTTCCTTTTTCATGGCAAGTATATATTTAATGTATTTCAATAGTGTTTCACCCCGTGTTTTTATATTAGGAGACAAGATTCTTCATTATTTCAGTCAACCCATCTTTCTCAAACCAAAGATATTAGTACATTCCTTTCCAGTCTATTTCTATGCAAGCACACATGCACACACACACACACACACACACACACACACACACAGAGCAACAACTCAATAGATTATCTATATAAAAATATTTTTCAATATGATCGTACTTTTTATTAATACTATATTGAATACCTATAGAAAATCTCCCTGTCTTGGGACAAATTACTTAGAAGCAGATCCTGTGGCAGGATATGTGTGCAGGTGATTTACTAAAGCTGTACTCCCAGAGGAAATTGGTAAAAAGTGAAATGCATAATATTGTTTGACCTGCCCAAAGCAAGAGAGTTGGGTTTTTTAATTCACTCACAAGTCAGTCACTGATAAAGGACCAACCAGAGGGACATAAACTTTCAAACTCCCAAATATTGCCAGTTCTCAGTAGTACAAGAACATTCACCTGACGAAAGTTACAGATACAAGCCTGCAAAGAAAGCACACAGAAGTAGGGAGTATGGCTTATAGAAGCAATTAAAGGCTCTGGGTGTATCTGGCACCAATAATGTCTGCTCCATTTATTTTATTATCATATACATCTATACAGAAACTACATTATCAAATATGTACATATATACTAAGATGGAGCTCATGTTTCCTAACTATAGAGACTTTTAGAGCTCTTCAGGTGAACGTGAGAATTAAGGATTCTTATCTGTATGATATAAATTACAAAACAGCATGGTGAATTTAACAACATTAACATGTTCTCTAAATATGATTCCTTGTCTCTCCTAAAAGATGGTAGTAAGATGGAGATAAGAAGAAATACAGAATATTATAACAATGAGATTGTAGCCATTATATATGTATATATAGATACACAGCCATTATATATATACACACACACACATACACACACACACACCCACACACACACATATATATACACACACACATATATATACACACACACGTAAGAATTGCAGATCTTGTATGTAAATAGTGCTGAAGGAGGATAGAATGGGTACTGGGGTTGCTTTGACTTCTCTGGAGGTTTGTAGAAAAGTGAAGGTAGAGACATCAGAAAGAACATGGTAGTCTGATTGATCTGTGACTGAGCAGTGGCATGCAGGCTTTGCTCAGAGTTCAAAAGCAAAAGTGAGTGGTTACTCTGATATTGCTGCTGAGGTAACTAAAGTCCGCATCCAACTGCCCAAGTAATTGAACTTGCAGAGTGAGATTCTTGATTTCTCATCACCTAAAGAAACCAACAGTTATTTATGTTGCTGCATAGTGATTTTTATTTATTCAGAATTTTAAATTAATATGGTTATCATTACACACACACATATACACACTAACTTGATACTTTAATGAAGTTTAAAATAACAAATAATATTAGAACATTACCCTTGGAATTTGTGATTTATGCTTGTTCTGGGAAAGTATTTTAAATAATTATTTTCTTATTTATTTGTATTGAGAAAGATGACTACTTATATCTTTATTCAATACCTTCTAATATGTACTAATGAAACAAAAATATGAAATATTTTTCTATACAATTGAACATAATGATGTAATCTAAATTGAGGTGAACATATTAAATGTTCCAAATATGTCCTAAATAGCACATTTCAAAGAAAACTGTTAACTTTATACTTTAGTCTTTTATTTAATAGAAATATGTGTTTTTGCAAATAGGTTAAATAAATAGAACATTAAAATTCTAATCTTACTTGCCAATCCCCCAGGTTCTTGAGAATCTGCCCCTTAATAATAAGAAATAAAATAGATCATTCCTTTTAAAATTATGTAAGCATTTAAAACTGTACAATTAAGAACAGCCTGACTTGATTTTTAAGAATAAACTCCTACCATAAGCTTCATTCCAAGGTCTCTCAAAATTATATTATAGTAAATTAAAAATTATATTTAAACTTTTAAGAAATCTCATAACAAATTTTATCCACACCTTTGAGGTAATTTCATAAAGCTGCAGTGCCCCCTGGTTGCTATTTTATCCTCCATTTCTGGTCAGCCTCTGTCTGATACCACTCTATGAAATATTCTTCAGCCTGCATATAAAAGAGGCTTCTAGAAATCAAACATGTTACATTGAAATGAACCTATCTGGGACATAAATGTTTTAAAACTTTGCAATAGTCTAACTTTTGTAACATCATAGCTGGAAATGAGTAATTTATTTCATTCTTATTTTTACTTATTTTTTGTTTTTTTGTATTGGAGTTAGTTGGCTTTAAGTTTTGGGTTTTATCAGAAAAGTAGTGTTTCCCCTTTCCCCATCAGTTATAATTTCCATATTGATAAATATGGATTATTATAAATTTTAGACACAATGAAAGTTCCAATGGTTTTCAGAATAATTCAGATTTTTTTGTTTGGTTGTGTTTTTCACTTTGAACATCTATCTTCCTAGAAGACAAGAAAGATAAATATCACAAGTAAGGACTGATGATATGAGAAAATTTACCACTTTTTAAAGTTGTGCATTAACAGTTGTATTGCTAACACAAAAAATAATAGAACCAATTAAATAAACAAATAGAAAGCACACCCTTAATATGAATAAATTGGCAGAATTTAAAATTAATTGGGATAACCATAAAGGTTATTGGAAAATGTGTTAATAAATCAATATTTTCCATCAAGAGAGATAAAAATATCAGATAAGTTATTGTGTTCATTTTTCACATTAAGTAAAGCAGTCTATTTATTAGCACCTTAAACATGAAACATAGGGTAAGGATAATTTTAGTAAACCTTAGGAAAACAAAGAAGCAAAGGACCTAGGCAATGTTAAAACTATTTTCTCTACTATCTCAAAAATAGATAAATTTTCAAAACAGAATTCAATAAATGACAGACAAAAATGGACTGTGGATCACTGTGTTAGGGACACCTACTTGAAACTTGAAATGTTCCTTTCTGAAAGTATGCGCCTAATGAAATCAATATTACTGAAATCAATATAACAAATATATTTTATTTGTTATTATATATCATAACAAGGAATGTGCCAAGGTTGTGAAAGCAAATCACTATTCCACACCATTTTTTAGGACCTTAGTAACGTTAATATTAGTTTCTACAGTGAATTATACAAAGAATATTTACCGCTAAAAAATCACCACTTTCAGTCAAAAATACCAACAAACCAAAAGCTTAGTTAACAGGCAATTTTCTAATTTAGTAATTTACAATACTAGGGCTTGTAAATCCTTTAATGAAAAACCTAAAACTAATCAAAACTCACCCTGAAGACATTGGTTAGAAATATTAATGATAACACCAAACATGCAAACACCCCTACTTTTTTATAGTTTAGCAGATATTGAAGTAAAAAATTCTGAAATGAAATTGCTAAATACAAATGAAATGCTTCACTAAACCTACATACTGTATATAATTTAAAAGAATTTTATATTTAATTTTATAAACAAATTTCACGATGTACATTTAGCAGATTCATAAAGAAAGCTTCCTACTTGAAGCATCAATTAATTAATATTCAAACTCTATTCCTGAATGTTGTATTTTCCTCCAGGGTTTCCTTAGGATGAAAAGGCAGTTGTTATACAAAAATGCTAACAAAGTGTTATGATAAACCCATCTGTGGGAATTCCTCAGTTGCTAGTACAAGAACAATTAGAAGCGCTCATGTGAGCAGCTCTGCCTCATTTCTTGGCTTCAACAAGCAGCAGTGCGTACAACATTTCAACAATGTCCTCAGAGGGAGTCATTTCAGAAGCAACTGGGAAATACTCACCAAAGATGAAAGTCTGGCAAGAAAGTATTCCAACTCAGGAACTTGCTGCTCGGGGTTTGAGGCATGAAACATTTTTAGGAATTGTTTAACACTATACTATTGACAAACCTTTAAAAAGAAGGGAAAGGTTAATACCTTCATCATGACATATATTGTTTTCAATTAATGTATTCGTCTTGTTTAAATCATGTTATTTATTTTGAAATAGATACACAGAATAAGAGAAAAAATTGTAAGTTTGTTTTTTCTTAAAAATCCAACTAAAATTGTGAAACAGACTGTAAAGCATAGTGGTATGGTTAAAAACAAAGGATGATGGAATTATAAGGAATAAATGAAGTGAAAAAAGAATATTTTTTATTAATCTGAATTATTCTACTGATTTTTTAAACTATCAGTAGAGTTGCTCATAAACTCCTGCCCCTAATATTTCTGCCCTAGAATTTGCAACTTAACTAACATCAGGAAAATAATCATCATGATCATAAGGTGAAAATAATTTTATTTCACAGTGTGCAGTAATATATTTCATCATAGACAATGAAGTACAGGGTCAGTTTTATATTGTATCATGAAGAGAAAGATTCATAGACTCAGAATTTTAGATTGAAGGTCAAAGTCAGCATTAATGAGTAGGACTAGAGGTGTTAAAATGAGCTCTGAAGTGACCAGCAATATTATGCTTGTCAATTTTTTCTCTCTCAGTTTTTAAAAACAATATGATAATAAAGCCAGTCTATCAAATAATATCCCATAAACATCAAGCTCAGTAGATAATACTAATTCGCTTGAGCCCATCTATTTTGGCCAAGAGCATGCTTAAGTCTCTTTATGCATAATAACTCAGATCTCTTAGTCAATAACCAGTATTATAGATAAGAAAATAGAAAAATGAGAAAAAATTATTGTCTTTCCATAACATGTTTTGTGTGACTGGCTTCCTGAAATGTTCTATTTGAAACGGTATATTTGTTTTTCATTTGAAAGTTCATTTATACAAAATTGTATCCACTATTTGAAATTTATATTTTAATGATAACCTCTTCTATATTTATGCATTTTCCCCTTGTCCTCTGTACCATCTGTCCCTGATCTCTTTTGACAATAGATTAAGGTAGCCCACATTTCTATTAACAGCAATGAGTGCTAAAGGCACCTGAGGGCAGCTTTAAATAAAGATAGAATACCTGCAGAAAATGCAGCGTCTATATCCTCTGCAAAGAGAAAGACTGTTGCAATGTTTCAAATTAAAATGAGAGAAAACTTATATAATTTTTCTGCAATCCAACCAATGTAGAATTGATTGACTCATCTTAGTGTTTGCTTAGAGTACTGTGTTATTATCATTTCAGTTAAAATAACATTCTTAAAGATTCGCTGAATCCAATATCTCTAAATGGCACTCATGCCTCTAAAACGTAATTTTATCTCTGGATATTAACTTAGTTTAATTTATTTCCCATAGCATGTGGTCAGTAAAAGAAATATATGTATTGCAATTTAGATTTATAAGTACCGTGAATCAAATTCAACCTCTCCAAACTATTGTAAGAACATACCAGCCAGATGGTAAATAGTTCACACAATTATTTTCAGAATCTTCTAATATTTCAGTATCTTCATTAAATTAAAGTGGAATTTTAGTTTATCATATATTTGTCAGTTTTTCCATTTAAACAATAAACATTCAAACCTTTAAAGAGCACAGAAGAAAAAACAGCATGACTTTGGCTTAGGTTAGGGGTTCTGTTTGTGTATTCAAAAATTCATTCTGGAGCTCCACAGTGAAATGCAAGAGCTAAGTAGTAGTCTTTTCAATCTGTGGGGCAAAAGCTTATGAGCAAACATTTAGCAACTGCTTAGCTGATATCTGGGCGGAGGAGTGGGAAGAATTTGCTATGGAAATGATCACCTTTCCAAAGATTTAAAATATAACACAACACTACAGGAAAAGGAAAAGCACTGATGTATTGTTTTATATTGTAGTGAGCTTTGCTGTGACTAACACTGCCACTCAAAGGTAAAATAATTGATCAATATACCTTAACCAATTTTGGAAATATGTAATGTCACATGTTATTATAATATGTAATGCTAATAATTTTTAAAAGCAAGTTTTTGGAGTGATGCTATTATATTCTAGAAATGTATGAATAATTAACTTTGCCCGCTTAGGTTTCAAAGTTTATTTTAGATTACTTGGTTATAGGTAAATATTATTGTATATCTCATTTTACTTGTTAAATATGATAGCTTTTTCAATGGTGAAGAAACTAGTTAACAGTCAATTGTGTTTCTCAGGGAAGAATAAGTTTAGGAAACTAACCAGTTTGCTGTAGAGGTAGGAAAACAAGGTGCACTCATACAGTTAAGACATGAAGGTGTGTATAAGATGTTTAAAGAAAATTAGGAAGGGAGATAACAGTAAGTGGAAGTTCTTAGGTATATTGTTGAGGAGGGTGAGAGGGACTAAATTTTAACCAAACTTTTGAAATAATTTTTCAGAATGCAATTTCTAAATGTGGGTTAACTGGACTAACCTGCATTATATACAGTTCATCTGTAAATGGGCTAAAAATTGTGAATCTATTTTATGTATATTGTGAAATTAAGAAAGTAAATAAATATTTTTTGGATATTAGAGCCAGGATTCTCAATATTATACAATAGACTTGCAAATGTGGAAAGGAAAATAAAATGTTAGAATTAATATGGTCCAGTTGGATATAAATTAGAGAGATCATATGTAGTTATGGTTAGCTATATAATATCCCTTTCTTATAAAAGGAAACATAATAAATGATTGAAAGATGATCCCTAGAATATTGTGGTGGCAAAAAATTAAAAAGTATTCAAAAAGTGAGAAGAACATGTCCAAAGGACAGGAAAGCCAGTTTAAAGAGGATCCCATTGCATCCACCAAATTATTTTTGTTGCTCAAATCTGGTGAATTTGAGCAACAAAAATAATTATAGTGACATATTGTAATTCATAGAATAGAATTAGTGTGTATTAATTTGTAATCAATCTAAAAATAAATGGATATGGAGAATGTTTTTGCAGAAAATATGCTAAAAATAAAAAAATATCATTTGGAGGCCACTAAAGCAGTAATTGTTCAGACAACGATATCAATGGATGCTAATATTAATGGATAAAAGAATGATAAAAATAGAATACTTGTCTAGTTTTTAAGTATCTTTCTGCAAGATACTTATTAGTAATTTTACCTTGGAGACAAAAGACAGACACCAAGTTAAGGAAGTCATCACATTTAATATTACCAGTGATGGAGCAACAAGCTGCACCTTCTTTTTTTTTTCCCCCCATTTATTTATTTTATTGCATTTTAGGTTTTGGGGTACATTTGAAGAACATGCAAAATTGTTGCATAGGTACACACGTGGCAGTGTGATTTGCTGCCTTCCTCCCCATCACCTACATCTGGCATTTCTCCCCTTGCTATCTCTCCCCAGCTCCCCGCTCCCCACCGTTCCTCCCCTATTTCCCCCCAACTGACCCCAGTGTGTAGTGCTCCCCTCCCTGTGTCCATGTGTTCTCATTGTTCAACACCCACCTATGAGTGAGAACATGCGGTGTTTGATCTGCTCTTCTGTCAGCTTGCTGAGAATGATGGTTTCCAGGTTCATCCATGTCCCTACATAGGACCCAAACTCATCGTTTTTGATGGCTGCATAATATTCCATGGTGTATATATGCCACATTTTCCCTATCCAGCCTATCGTCAATGGGCATTTGGGTTGGTTCCAGGTCTTTGCTATTGTAAACAGTGCTGCAATGAACATTCGTGTGCACGTGTCCTTATAGAAGAACAATTTGTAATCCTTTGGATATTTACCCAGTGATGAGATTGCTGCACCTTCTGACATGTAGTTGAAAGAACACTGCAACATTCTGTGGTCCTCCTAGCAAATATGCCTAACCTGAATCTCATTACAAAGAAAATCAGACAAACCAGAATTATGGTGAAATCTACAAAGTAATTGCCCTGAACTCTTCAAAAGTATAAGATCACAAGGAAATACAGGGGGAATATTCCAGATTAAGTGAGACTAAAGAGACAAGAAAACTAAAGCAATATGTGGTTCTGGATTGTATCACAGAATAATTGGTGGCATTTTAATAAGGCTTGTAGGCCATATAATAATAATAAGTCACTGTTAATTTTCTGAAATTTTATAATTTTGGAGAGATTATGTAATACAATATTCTGTTATTTTTTTTTTTAGGAAATTACACCAAAGCGTGTAGTGTTAAATGTCTTTGTAACTCACTCCTGAAATTTAAAAAATGTCAATGCCCACAGAGTTAGAGAATGAGTGATTAAACCAGTGTGATGCCCTTGGCAAATCTGGGTGAACAGAATTTGTGCATGTGTTTTGTTATTTTTATAAGTCAAAATTAGTTTTCAAAATAAATTCCAATCCTGGAAGAGTGGACTGAATTGGGTCATATTTTCCTGGCAGGAAAGGCCTGGATTGACAGGCTTCCCGGTGCCGCTGAAATGGGGATGGGGTAGTATCTGACGAAACACACAAGGGCAGTTATCAGTGAGTCAGGGAAGTGATATTTCTCAGGTTGAAGAGCAGAAGTCCCCTACAGGGAGAGTTTCTTCATTTTAGTTATTCGGTAAGCATTTGCAAGATAAACTTGTAGACAAGATAAAGAAATAAATATAATTATAGACCACATATGTATAGTTGAAGCTTATTAAAAATAGAGTTGTAAAGAGTATGGACTTTTAGACTTTTTATCTAAATTTAGATTTAAAAAATATCTAAATTTAAATTAAGAGAAAGATTTTCATGGTGTAACAAAAAACTCTGAGTTTGATCTAGGAGTGTTCAAACATTTTTACTATGATTTTTATGTTAAGAATAAAAGTGTGGCTACCGTAGTTCTTGCTGACAAAGTTTTGGATGAGATAGCTAACATCTTTGATTTAGATAAAAAAGATACCTAAATTTAAATTAAGAGAAAGATTTTTATGCTGTGACAGAAAACTGAGTTTGACATAGGGCTGTTCAAACATTTTTACTACAATTTTTATGTCAAGACTAAAGGTGTAGCTATCGCAATTCTTGCTGATCAAGTTTTGGTTGAGATGGCTAGTATCTCTGATGACATAAGAGGATTAGAAGATTGAACTGTTGAACAAAAAATATAAAGGGCTATGATAATACAGAAAAATATAATTATTGTTTTTAGGTTCAAAATAAATATTACATAAATACCGAAGCATGGATGCCCACAAGACCCTGATAAAAGTGGACTGAGAGAAGAACAGGGTCGAAGAGGCTAAATACCCATACAGCTTCCTTTAAAATCCCTGCCCAAGATAAAATCCATTTCTCATTTCTCTTATGTACATTAATGTGCTCCTGCATGACTGAAATAGCTCAAGGGAAGACTAAGGTCGGTCTGATTAACAGAAAAGAGAGTACTTTATTCACCTTAGCCTTTCTACCCATTTCATGGAAACAGGGTGTTTCAGAATAGCTCTGTTTGCAACTGAGTTCAGTAGGGGCAAAGATATCTTGTAGGACTACTTTCTCTTCACCTTTCATAGACTGATGATTTAAGAGCTTCTGTCACACTGACTGTCAAAGCAGGGATCTATATATTACGATGAACGTACAAAATAGAAAAAAATTTGTATAATTTCTTCTCTTCCTGTATTATTCCTTTACTTTAGCCTAGCATCTCCAAGGCCCAAAAATATTTCTGACGCAAGCAAGGGTGAATGTGAGGTGAACATCAGAGTAAGTACCCCCGAGACATAAGTTTTAGAAATTATGGATGAGCTGATTTATAGATTCAGCTCTTTGCAGGAACACTGAAATGATTAAGAAACACCCCACTCCACACGTCAATCAGATGGAGTGAGGTATCTGGTTTGTCATATTTTCTCTCAGAAGAGAGAAAGAGTAAGCCTATGAATGTGACCTTCAAACTAAAATCAGAAACAAATGTCTTTGTAGAACTCATCTCTGGACTCATCTTTTGTGTTCTAGACTCTACTGCTTAGCATTAAAATCTTGCCTGAATAAATCTGGCAACATATTGATTAGAACTATGTATACTCATTCTAGTAACTAAAGACTCACATTTCTTAAAGTCACATAATTATAATGAAAACAATCAGATTATATATGTTTCATCTAAGAGGTGTAATAGCATCTTTATGGGAGAGTCCAAATGAAACATGACTCTCCACAAGTTTCTTAAAATAAAAGATTAGGTAAATAAAAGATTATGTGGCTTTGAAAATAAGCAATGACTGCAGAACTTTTGAACTAAAACTGAATATTCACTAAAATGTAGTATAATTGGATTTCCGTATTTCTCTGGTTAGGTCTTCACATATGCACCCAAAGAAGTGATGAAAATGATGTACACACACACACACACACACACACACGCCCCAGTATTAGTATCAGAGAATTCCGTACAAAGGAAATTTTTGCCTTATCACATTAAGAGCAGACATCTATCCTGCTGCACCAGGCCTCTTTAAAGGCAGAAAATTCTGCTCCAGGCTACAGCTACTGGAAATAGTCCCAAGATTCCTGCTATTATCAGATTTTAGCAGAAAGCATCTATCGGCATATTTTAACATTTGGGAATTATATTAGTTATTCCTTCTTATATTTTTCTTCCTCAATGCCAATTTTAACAGTTGAAACATATTAATACACACGTACATATATGTATATATGTGTGTGTGCATATATATGTGTATATGCATGTGTATATATGTATACATACACATACATAAAGTTTCATCCTACCAGCCAGTGCCTTTTGCCAACCTAGTGTTTATTTATATTGAAATTAGATGAAAAGAAGGGGAGAAGTCTAACTCCCTAGTTTATATGAAACAGAGTATGTATTTCTGTTTTGTGGAACTGGAGATCTGTTAGAGCCTAAGCATTCTGGCAAATATTCATTGATCTCCAAACCGGTGAGCATCCTGGTAAATGATTATTAGGTGTTACTTTGAACTTTTTCTCTGCTAAATCACAGGCCTTGTTGTTTTTTATTTTCTTAAATGTTGATATAACTCATCCTCATCTTTTCTTAATTCTCCTTCTATTTCAAATACAGTCAGGACCACAGATTCTCACAGCCTCTTTCTCCCTCTCTCACTAGTGAAGTGTCAAAAGTGGGAGAATATGCGTCATTAAAAGTAAACATTTAAGAGCTTGGCAAAGCAATTTTCTACCTTTTTCCCAAAGTTATGTTTCACCTGGAGTATTACTTACAGATAATAGCACTGTGGAGCTCCTTCTTTGAAAATCAATAGTGCAACACATTTGGTGACCATCTACATTACTCCAACCAAACATCAATAGAGATGGAACATGGGGCATTGTAGGAAGATATTTTCCTAAATGAAAAAAATGGCACAGAAGATAATTAATGTGAATGCAATCATTCTGTTTTCTGCTATAAGCTTGTCAGGTTCCTAAAAATTTATCTATTTCTCTGAATATTCGATTCTCTGATTCAGTTTAAAGGTACAGAGGTAATTGATACTGCAGATTGCATTAAAATTTTCTAAAAATATGTGAAATAAATGCCAAGTTTTGTCCAAAGAGAGTTCATGTTTAAAAGCATAATTTATGGAAATTTACGCATCTCAATCTTTGAAACCCATTTTTGTACCTTAGCGCTAATTAATGGAAATAAAATGAATGAGTATAAGAAAGCAGACATCATTTTAGCCAGATACAATACAGGAGTCTACTCAAATCCATTAAAAATTGTTGCAAGCCAAGAAAATACACGCAGAAAGTGATGTAAGCAAAATTATGTTGAGAAATAGCTATTTCTGGAATTATGTAACAATATGTTCTTGTTTTGCTTGTAAATAAAAGATACCATAGCACAGTTGATGCTTGTTTAAACTTTGCATACAAATATGCAAGATGCCAACTGGATTCAATTTATCCTGTCCTAATTTGAATTAACTTGAAGGGGCTTTTGACACATGCTGAACAGACTAATTGTTGCTTATTTTGGTGCACTGAATCAGTGAACAGCGCAATCGGAATCCAGGCAGATGTTCATAGTTTCTTTGATTGCCCCGAGCCTAAGGTTGGAAAAGAAGAAGGAGAATCATTTTACTGATTTACTTTTGTTAGTATCTGCCAAGGCACAGTCTGCATTACAAATACAACTGTTAAAATAGGCAGACTCTGCTAAAAGTTGTGAAGAATAGATAGAAATACTCATTATAATTTTATCTTTTGATACATTTGAACTTGCATAGTTCCTGTCATCAGGTTTTAGTAGGGGTAAAATTGCCCCAATACATTTATCTTCTTCCCTTATTTTTTCAATATTATAATCTGCTTTAATGCTGCTATTGATTTATTATGATCTGTTTCAAAAATACAGAAAGCTGTAGAGTAATAAAAAGACAAAAGTGTAGCTGCCATCCTTACCGCCCACTCTGTCAAATTGTGTATTATGCATTATTTACTAGGTTATTAAAAACTAGAATATTACAGATTCCATTGAATCCTCCTGTGAATGAGAGGAAGAGATAAATAGAGGTTAATAAATTCTATAAATTCTTTATATTATTGTTACACAATTGTATGTATTCTCAATGAAGAGTAGAATTGGGTACATAAATCAGAAAATCTTAACAACCAATTATATGAAAAGAATAAAAGAAATCTAGAGTTAAGTAGCTCCGAGGTTATTTAAGTGACATCTTAAAATTGTCAGGGATCCATTTAATCACGTATTTCTGATTTGTTTATATTTTCTATTCTTTGATTTTGTGTTCTTTATGTCTTACGTATTATTGTATCAGATAGTCCATTACCTTATTACAAATTGACATGCAAAAATTCTTTACACATTTAGGATGCCAATCTTCTGTTGGTTTAATCTGTTGAAAATATCTTCCTACAGGCAATCACTTGTTTTCACCTGTAAGTCTTTGCTGAAGAGACATTTTTTACTTTTAATGTTGTAGATTTTAGTAATTGTTTTCTTTTTCTGCTGTGTTTTTCAGTCCTTCTTTAAACAAAAATAATTTTGGCCAAAAAATATTTACCAGTCAGAGGTTTTATATATTTTCTTATAAATGTTTCAAAGTTTGTTTTTCATCATTATAATTTTTAGTACACCAAGAATTGATACTAAGTATAAGACGTGATTTCAATTTTTCTTTGAATAGAAATAATAAATTATCTCATGACAATTTTGTCACTATTTCTCTTAACACTGTCTTTTTGCCTTCCTTTCTATTCTTCTCCCTAAATTTCCTATTGAACATATATGAGGTCTTCTCATTATTTTTCTACATGTCTATTACTTAAAAAAGTTTTTTTTCCTCATTTTACCTGTATCTTCTTTAGTCTGTGCAATATTAGCCTATGAAAATACCCAAGAAACCAACAATTAGATTTAAAAAATAGAACAGTACTAGCATCCAGGAAGCCCCCACTTCCCATTCTCAGTTCGCCCCCACCTCTCATGAAGTAATCACTACACTTAGTTATATCACCAGTGGTGAACTTTATATCAATTGATCAATTGATATGCACTCTTTTATGTTTCACATCTTTCAGATGAGTGAGATTCATCCATGTTTCTGTATGTAGCAACAAGTTGTTTACTTGTTTTTAAATATTCTATTAATGAGTGTGCCAAATTTATTTATTAATTCTACACCATATACCCTCCCCACTTTTTTGAGAATATTATACTATTGCTATGAACATTCTTGTATATGTATTTTAGCGTTTATGGGTATGTATTTCTGGTAGTTATATATCTAGGGTGGGAATTGTGAAATACTAGCATATCAATTAAAACAATCTTCCAAAGTAGATTTTACTAATTTAGAATTCTGTCAACAGTATATTATTCTTAACCAACAATTGATATTGTAGAATTTTTAATATATAAGCTACTGTAGTGAGTATTTAAAAGTATCTTATCATGCTTTTAATTTTTATTTTATTAATAGTAAATAAAATGGGTCATCTTTTCATGTAACAGGTTATCTGCATATCTATTAAAATGCCTGTTTAAAATCTATAAAGAAATTAAATTTGAGTTTTCTATTTTTTCCTTACTAGTTTATGAGAGTTATTTATATATTCTGAAAATGAATAGTTTGTCAGGTATTGCAAATATCTTCTCCCCACTCTGAAATGTGCCTTTTAATTTCTTAATTATATCTTTATTAGGCAGATTTTACTATTTCTCAATAAAATCTGATTTACCAATATTTTTACTTATGATTTGAGCCTTTCATCATGTTTAAGAAATTTTTGCTTAATCCAAGCCTATGGAGATATTGTTTAATGTTATATTTTAAGAGCTGGAATTGGTTTTTATTTAAAATTTGAGGCAAGGACCAAGATTCAATTTTTCCAATACAGTCATTCCTCAGTACCTATGGGGGATTGGGGATTGGTTCCAGGCATCCCCACAGATACTAAAGCCTACAGATGCTCAAGTCCTCATGTAAAATAGATTAGTGTTTACATATAACCTACACTCATCCTCCCATATCTTTAAATCATCTCTAGATTATTTATGTTAATCTCAGATTATACAATCAAATACAATGTCAATACTATATAGTTACTGGACTATATTGTTTCTAACTTGTATTATTTTTATTGTTGTATTTGTATTTTTGTTGTTTTTATCCCAAATATTTTTTTGTCAGCTGTTAGCTGAATTCTCTGGTTCAAAACCCACAGATATGGAGGATAGGCTATATTGTAGTCAGTGCATCTGGCGTTATGTACTAAAAAGACTATTCTTTATCCCCTGAATTGTGGTGACTTCTTTCCTAACTCAAGTAACTGTATATGTGTGAATCTGCTTCCGTACTCTGTATTCTATTCTATTAATCTATTTGCTTACCCTTGCACAGCACCAGAGGATGTTTACAAGTCCGTCATGGGAAAAACCACTCAACTGCCTCTCATTAAATTACTAAATGAAGCCAGCTTTAACAATACAATCTATTAGGGTTCACCTACCCACCATGGTTGGGACAGTGAGACTTTTGGGATGGAAATTGCCAAGGTTGTTAACTAGTGGCTGGCAGGAGGAGAAAGCTGGCAGTCAGTGGACTGTGTGTGTGAACTTCAAGTTGCAGAGCACGTCCATGTGGGGGCATCAGAGGTTCTGCACCTGCCCCCAGAGAATTCCCATGATAAATATGGCACAGCTTTCAATAGCAAATTAAAGGCCATCATGACAGGTAGAAAAAGTATTATATTTTAGTACCTTTAATGACACTTTTTCCTTTTTTTTTAAACATGGAATCTTGAATTTTCATTTTGAACTGGACTCCATGAATTATATTCTCTTCCCTGGTCTTTAAGAGACATAAAATTCATTTGTGTCAATTCTGATGAAATCAAATTTCAATCTAATTTTTAATATTGTGATATTATTCACAATTGCCAATATGCCAATTATGCTTTTAATATCTTTAAGGCAAATAATGGTGTCTTATATTTTAGTTCATAATTTTCATGATTGGATCTTCAAGGCTTATTTGAATTAATCTTATTGTTCTTTTCAAAGTATAATTATAGTGATTGTACTTTGGAAAAGGAAAAGATGGCTTTAGAACCACCCCATTATACATTTAGATCAATAGTTTAGATTTTTATTGCATAATAATAATGAATTGATGTAAGTATGATTTTGATTGGAACTTGACAGATCTTTTAATTACAAGTTGGCATGTCTCTCAATCAACATTTTTATTCCAACATTTTTCATATTGGTAAATTCCAGCAATGATCTCTTTCTCTCTCTTCTCTGCTTCTTATGTCAATCTCATTCTTTTACACTCCACATTCAAGATTATGTGAGTAAAGATCATTTGGGCTTAGTAAAAAAAAGACTGATTTTGTTCAGAATCCTCTGCTTTAGGGCACATAGACTGCCTCTTTGCATTAGCTGGCTTGAGTCAAATGCACACTTTTAATCCAATCAGTTGTGACTGGGAAAATCATTATAACGAATGCATCAGCCACCTGAAGAACTGATGCTAGAACATTGCATGTAAGTAAATTTCTTTATGAGGATATGAGTGCTACTCAAATGTAGTAAATTTGGTAAAATATAGGCTTCATTCTGGATATAAGCAACAGAAGATGTATATAAATACGTAAATAGAAGGTACAATGGTACAGATAGCATCTAGGAAATTCATCGTGGAAATTCATCAATGCTTATCCATTAACAATTCTCAATAAGATGCTGAAACTGGTAGGCACAAATAATTGTGTCAATAACTTACTAAATTTTACAGTGATTTTTTTTTTCCATAACTAAAGCCTATTTTTTTTCACCTTTTTTTTTCCTTTTAATTCTTGGGAATCAGCATCCTGATTACAGTTTACTTCTCAGCCATTTGGCATTCAGAAAACAATATCCTTGATAGCTGACAAAACTAATACAGTCCTTGAAAATGTATACTCATTTACCCAACTAAATTATTTTTCAGATGGATCATACACACAAAGCAGGTAAAATCATGTATACTTTATAAAAATGATTATCAAGCAAATACCTGTGTAACTGTCATCCGCAATAAGAAACAGATGTTGCCAACACCTCAAGAGACTCCCTTCTGCCCATCCCTAATCAACGTCTCTTCCTATTTCTCTAGAAGTAGATGCTCTACTGACTTTTGAATGAACATCTTATAGGTTTTAATTATTATTTTACTCTTTAGCTGCATGCTTAAACATTATTCTTTATATCTTTTTGTAAGACATATATGACTATACACATAAATACAGTCCATATGTACATCAAAAATGTAGAAAGTTATACTGCATTTACTCTTTTAATCTTCTTTACTATGGTCAATAGCATGTGTTTAGGATGAATCCACAATGTGTGAAGATGTTCATTGATTTTATCAATTTATATTATTTTATAGCATTTTTATTTATTATATGAATGTTCAAATTAGCTGTACTAATTTTACACTTTCACCGAAGAGTATGAGTGTTTCACATCTTTGCCAATACTTGGCATGATCAGACACTCAAATTTTTATTGTATAAAATTATTAGATAATCAAGTTGCTGTATCGTACTGTTGTTTTAATTTAATTTTCCTGAAAATGTTTCTCCTATTATCAGTCCTATGCAAGTCACTATGAGGTTTCTCTCCATCTGGTGATTAAGAGGTTCAAGTGGCTAAGGTACCCTCTAGAGTCTTACCATTTTTGTATCAGGTCTGAAAAAAAAAAAACAATATGTGGTGAAACTACAATGCTTTCTCAATTTAGGTCATAAATTAAATCAATTAATTTTGCTCATATTCCTTACCTGAGACATGGTCAGAGTCACACCTAAATGCAGACAAGTTGGAGAATATAACCTGTGTGCCAGAAAGAAGAATAAATAGATTTTGTGTGACTGGATAGCAGCTTTGCTATAATTAACTCAGAACTATTTATTGTAAAAAGTTTGTCCTTTATCACTGGTTAGCATTGCCTGTTTAGACCTATATAAAGCATTCATAGATTCACAGGTCTGTCTCAGCATCCTTTCTTATGTTCAATTTGTATTTTTGTCTATGTCTTGAGCCAAATTACATTATCCTATATATCATACTGTAATTCTGGCATGATAGCCATTAGGAGAAATTCTCCTATTAGTAATTATGAATATGTTTAATAAGTTTTTCTATTCATAAATACAGTGCTACATAAACTTATGTAATTTATACAGTTTTAGGTCGATATTTCTATGTGCTTGTGCAAAATAGGTTGAGATTTGCTACAAAATCAATATCAGAAAATATTATCAAAATGACAAAAATAATGAGGTTGTTGGCGTGGTGTTTTATTAACATTTAGGTCAAATATCTAACCATATTCAAATTTCTGTCTCTGTTCTTTGAGAGAGCTCTTCACATTATTAATTGTCTTTTTTTTTTTTTAAATTCTGTAAAGCCTCTGTTGTTACAAGACCACCAGTCCAAGAACAGAACAATACACTGAGACTGCAGGGTGTATACGTTTATTAGGCTTTTCTCACACTGCTACACTGCTAAAAAGATACCACCTGAGACTGGATAATTTCTAAAGAAAAAAGGTTTATTGAAGATGAGATTTGGGTGGGGACACAATCAAATCGTATCAGCAGGCTTTGAAGCACAGGAAGAGTTTAATCATCTGAGGGTGGCCATGCAAGGAGATGGGAGGAGACCCTCAAGTACATCTCCCCAGTGAGTTCTTCGCTGAAGCTTTTAAGGGGTTTGTGGAAGGTGAGCAGCTGGAAAAATGGGCTTCTCATTGTTGATTTTTCAGTTTAAGGAAGATGAAATCATCAGGATGTGGAAACTACTTTTTAAAAATTTTTTTGGTGAGTCAGTTCATGAGGTTGGTTTGTTTGTTTGTTTGTTTGTTTGTTTTGAGATGGAGTCTTGCTCTGTCACCCAGACTGGAGTGCAGTGGAGCGATTTTGGCTTACTTCAAGCTCCGCCTCCTGGGTTCAAGGGACTCTCCTGCCTCAGCCTTGTGAGTAGCTGGGATTACAGGCGTGCACCACCACACCCAGGCAATTTTTGTATTTTTAACAGACATGGAGTTTTACCAGGTTGACCAGGCTGGTCTCGAACTCCTAACTTCAAGTGATCTGCCAGCCTCAGCCTCCCAATGTGTTGGGATTACAGACATGAGCCACCGCACCAGGCCCCCAATGGAGTTCTTAAGAGCAGGTGATGTCAGTAGTTCCTCTGATATGGAAGACCTAAAAGAATATCTCAAATGGAAAACTTAATGTCTCATAATGTTCAAGTTGTTATCTCTAAGAGCAGTTAAGGGGAACTATAATCTTCTGACAGGGTGTATGTGATTCCGGGGCAATATGTAGCAAGCAGCTACAGGTATTGATCGACTTACAACCTATGCAACTTACGACCATTCGACTTTACGACCACAATCGCTAGCCATGACTGCTCCGCGTCTGGCAGCGCAAACTTTGCCCAGCTGGGCGTACGACAGTGCGGACCAGCTTCCAGCAGCACTACCATCTCCGCGTGCATATAGCCTACTCAACTTACAACCAAATCGTGTTACGACCGGTCTGTCGGAACCAATCGTGGTCATAAGTCGAGCACTAGCTGTTTAAGGAAGCAGATCAGAGAGCAAGATGACCCAATGATTAATGTTGAATGTGCTGAAAGCTTGGTTTATTTTTGTTTCTCCCACTCTCTTTTTTCCTGATTAATTTGATATAGTTTAAAAATTATAAAACTATATAAAATGGGAATGGTTTTACTGCTTTCTATATTTTAAGATCATTGCATTAAGTGAAAACAAATTTAAAATTATTTCCCTAGTGAATTTAAATTTTTGTCATTTTAAAGCAACTCACTTTAAAATGTTTTTAGTCTAAATCTATTTTTCAATATTAATAGAGAAATTTCAACATTTTTGACTAGTATTTTTGTGTTTCACATTTTCCCAATCTAATTTAAGTGTGCTTTTCATAGAAATATATAGTATACCTTGGATTTTTCATTTATTTTAATTTGTTTTATTTTTGAATGGAACATTAAATTAATGTACTTTTGGCATAATGACAAATATGTTTATATTCTGTGTTATTTCTTCTTATTTTATATTTATTTTTCTGCCTTCTCTTGGGCTACTTTTCCTCCATTTTATCTTTTTCCTCTCTACTAACATGAAGTTACATATTCTATTTTTATTTCTTAGGATTATCCTATAAATTAACAAATCTCACTCATCTTACAATAAAAATTATTCTATACCTTTTTAAAAATGTTTTTATCAGGTTGTGATATCAATAAGCATGTTGGCAGGTTTGATTTTTCCTATGTTTTCTTAAAGCTTTATAAGTGTTTCTTAAATGTTTAATAATAATATTCAGCACTTAAAAATATCTGGTTCTTGAGGTTTTATTTGTTTTTATTTTTAAGATAAGTTTAATATATTTTTTAAAAATAAATGAGATATGGAGCTATTTGGGTTTTTATTTATGTCTATGTAAAGTTTCATAAAGCTGTATTTTTCAAAAAAATTTTTTTTATGTTGATAAATTCATTAGTATAAAATTGTTCATTATATTCCCTTGAAGTCTTGAATTCCTGCAAGATATTTAATGATAATTCCATTAGTTTTTAAAATTGATAATTTCTCTTTTTATTTTACTAATGTTTTAAAATTTGTATTAACCTTTTCAAAGAAACAACTTTTGAAATTGTTCATTTCTCTCATTTTTGCCTATTTTCTATTTAGTTGATTTATCATTATCTTAATTATGTAATTCCTTCTACTTATTTTGGCTTGAATTATCCCTTCTCTCCTTAAAGTAGAAACTTAGATAATTAATTTTAATGATTTTCCTTTTCTAATCTAGATATTTGAAACTACGAATTTCCCTACATATCATGTATTTCTGGAATAAACTCTACTTGGTAATAATGTATTATCTATTTTACATATCATTAGACTTAATCTGTTAATGTATTTTTTTTTGTTAATGTATTTTAAGATTAATCCATTTTCATGAAAGACACAGACCCCTAGTATTTTTTCCTTGCAATGTCCTTGTAAGACTTTTTACTTAAAGCTTAAACAATTTTAAGAGGACATTATGAACAAATTTGTGCTCATAAATTTGATAATGTAAAAAAATCAGTAAATTTATTGATAAATGCATCCTACCAAAACTGGCATGAGAAAATAATCAAAGTCTCCACAGTCTGAATCCTATTAAAGGAAATAAATAGAAAATTACAATCCTTCCAATAAATAAAATATAATGACTAAACATTGAGGAAAAATCACAATTGCTATTCATGGAACTTGATATGATCCCTTAAGTTTATTGTTGACCAGAAAAGGGTATTCAAAAGTAAGAATAACATAGTTTTTTTCCATAGCAACAAATCAAAATGTGTTCATTTCTCCCTTTAAAAAAATATTTCCGTAGGTTTTTAGGGAATAGGTGGTATTTGGTTACATGAGTTAGATTTTGGTGCACCCCAAACCAGGGTGTATATACTGAATCCCATTTGTAGTCTTTTATCCCTCACCCCTTTCCCACCCTTGCCCCTGGGTCTCCAAAGTCCATTATGTCCTTCTTATGCCTTTATATCCTCATAGCTTGGCTCCCACCTATGAGTGAGAACATACAATGTTTGATTTTCCATTCCTGAGTCACTGTACTTATAATAACAGTCTCCAGTCCCATCCAGATTGCTGCACATGCCATTATCTCATTTCTTTTTATGAATACTACTCAGTCATAAATATCCATTGTATACATATACCACAGTTTCTTTAACCACTCCTTGATTGATGGGCATTTGGGTTGGCTCCACATTTTGCAATTTTGAATTGTGCCACTATAAACATGCGTGTGCAAGTACTTTTTTTATATAATGACTTCTTTTCCTCTGGGTAGTGACTCAGTAGTGGAGTTGCTGAATCAAATGTTATTTCTACTTTTAGTTCTTTAAGGAATCTCCACACTGTTTTCCATAGTGGTTGTACTACTTTCCATTTCCACCAGCAGTGTGAGTGTTCCGTTTTCACCACATCTATGGCAACATCTATTCTGTTTTTATCATGGCCTTTCTTGAATGAGTAAGGTGCTATCGCATTGTGGTTTTGATCTGCATTTCCCTCATCATTAGTGAAGTTGAACATTTTTTCATGTTTTTTGACCATTTGTATATATTATTTTGTGAATTGTCTATGTCTTTAGCCCACTTTTTGATGAGATTGTTTTTTTCTTGCTATTTTGTTTTAGTTTGTTGTAGATTCTGGATATTAGTCCATTGTAGAATGTATAGATTGTAAAGATTTTCCCCAACTCCGTGGATTGTCTGCTTACTCTGCAGATTGTTCCTTTTGTCAGGCAAACACTCTCTAGTTTAATTAAGTTCCAGATATTTATCTTTGTTTTAATTGCATTTGCTTTTGGATTCTTGGGTGTGAAAACTTTGCCTAAGCCAATGTCTAGAAGTATTTTTCCAATGTTATCTTCTAGAATTTTTATAGTTTCAGGTCTTGGTCCATCTTGAGTTGATTTTTGTATAAGATTAGAGATGAGGATCCAGTTTTATTTTCCTATGTATGGCTTGCCAATTGTCCCAGCACAATTTGTTGAATAGGGTGTCTTTTCTCCACTCTATGTTTTTGTTTGCTTTGTTGAAGATCAGTTGGTGGTAAATATTTGAGTTTATTTCTGGGTTCTCTACTCTGTTCCATTGATCTATGTGCCTATTTTTATACCAGTACCATGCTGTTTTGGTGACTATAGCCTTATAGTATAGTTCAAAATCAGCTACAATGATGGCTCCAGATTTGTTCTTTTTGCTTAGCCTTACTTTGGCTATCAAGCCCTTTTTTGGTTCCATATGAATTTTAGGATTTTTTTTTTGTTGTTCAGTGAAGAATTATGGTGGTGGTTTGGTGGAAGTTGCATTGAATTTATAGATCATTTGGCACTATGATCATTTTTACAATATTGATTCTACCCATCTGTGAGCATGGGATGTGTTTCCATTTGTTTGTGTCAAATATGATTTCTTTCAGCAGCGTTATGTAGATTTCCTTGCAGAGGTCTTTCACTTCTTTGATTAGGTATATTCCTAAGCATTTTATTTTATTTTATATTTTTTGCAGCTATTGTAAGAGGGGTTTAATTCTTGATTTGATTATCAGGTTGATTGCTGTTGGTGTCTACCACAGATCTACTGATGTGTACATTAATTTTTTATCTAGAAACTTTGCTGAATTTGTTTATCAGATCTAGGAGCTTTAAGGAGGAGTCTTTAGGGTTTTTTTTAGCTGTACAATCATAACATCAGCAAACAGCAACAGTTTGACTTCCTCTTTACTAATTTGGATGCTTTTATTTCTTTCTCTCTTGTTTTGTATTTTTCTGAGAGTCACCCTTATGACTTTGACTTCACTTAAAGGACATTTTTAGTTCTGTGTAGAACTAGAACCTAGAATTCACTAGCAATCTAGAAGTTCCATATATCATTGTTTATGTACCTCAAAAACTGAGAAGAGGGGTAAAAGGAAGAAAGGTCCCCCCCTCCAAGAGTCCAGCAATGTATGTAGTATTGTTCTTTCCAACATTAAAGGAAATATTAATTGATAAAGTATTTTTAAAATGCGTAATTACACCAATTTTCCATACATATGCTTGAATCTTTAGCATATAATTTCAAAAAAGATTTATGCCTCTATAATTCTTTTTGTAGCTAATTTTACCATAATAATTATAATTAATGTGTAACTACATCAAATCTCAGCTGCTTCTACAAAATATACTTGTGTACACAGTAATTACAAATTAAACTAAACCTACCAAATGAGCACATGAAAAACTTATTATGTACTTAATTTTGCAAATGTGTTAATCATTTTTCCCTAAAACTAGGCAATATCTCTTGCAAAAACAAAAAAAGGGGGAAATTAAAATATCAAGTGATATACTTTCCTACAAGTAGAATTTTTAATTGTGATTGCCTAACATTTAGAAAAAGGTTATAGTCATTCATAGTAATTGTTTCCTGTCTCTTTATATCTTGGGTGTCATCACATTTTAACTGCACTATTATCATCGTATTGAAAATACTGTTTTGTTCTACCTAATAACAATTCAGCCAATGACAGGCTTCATATGTGACCGCTGTCCCATAAGATTATAATACCCGCTTTTCTGAGTAAATAAAAGATGCAGCAGCTCCACTGAACCCGTGGCAACCCAGCAGTGACTCTGCAGGCAGACAAAGGAAAGCCCACCTCCCCAAGCAGCTACCTGAGATCAAAACTATGTAAATCCAATGAGCTGTGAAAATACCAGCACAAGAGGAATGAAACCATCAAAAACCAGAATGCCTCTCCCCCACCTCGAGATAACTCCTCACCAGCGAGGGAACTAAGCTGGACAGAGTACAAATTTGACGAATTGACAGAAGCAGACTTCAGAAGGTGGATAATAACAAACTTCTCTGAGTAAAAGGAACATGTTCTAACCCAATGCAAAGAAACTAAAAATTTTGAAAAAAGGTTAGACAAAATGCTAACTAGAATAACCAGCTTAGAGAAGAACATAAGCGACTTGATCGAGCTGAAAAACAGCACAAGAACTTCGTGAAGCGTATGCATGTTTCAATAGTCAAATAGATCAAGCAGAAGAAAGGATATCAGTGATTGAAGATCAACTCAAAGAAACAAAACTAGAAGGCAAGAAAAGAGAACAAAGAGTGAAAGGAAATGAACAAAGCCTTCAAGAAATATGGGATTATGTGAAAGACCTAATGTACGCTTGATTGGTGTACCGGAAGAGGACCGGGAGAAT
>NW_022437073.1:3154317-3254690 GCF_009761245.1 Sapajus apella
GATATGAATAATTCTATATATAGCTTTTTATTTCTCTGTTGTATGAAGTTATAGCCCTATATGTTAAATCTGGGATACATAAGTATCTTATTTTATGTATTATCTGTTTTCTACCAAATAGTTCAAATTTCAATTTTAAAGTTTTTTATCATACTAGAAATGTAGATTCACATAGGGTTACAGGAAAAAAATAAAGTGAAAGCCTGCATACCCTTAAGCTAGTTTTCCCAAATAGTAACAGTTTGGAAAAACAAAGCTCGATATTACAAGCAGGATATTTACATTAAAGCAGTCTAGATGCATAACATTTCCATCACCACCAGGGTCAGCCATGCTTCTGTTTCATAACCACATACAATTCCTTGTCGCTCTCACTCCTTAAATCTTGGCAATCACTAATCTATATTTTTGTCATTAAAAGGGTGATATATAAATGGAAACATATAGTGTATAACCTGTGAGACTGTTTTTTTTTTTTTCACTCGGCATCATTCTCTAAATATTTATCCAGGTTGTTTTGTTTATCCTTACAGTATTCCATGGTGTAGAAGTAGCACAGTTTGTTCAAACCTTTACCCATTGAAGGACATCTGAGTTGTTTGCAGTGTTTGCCTATTATGAAAATGTCTTCTATAAACATTAGTAAACAGGTTTTTGTGTGAATACAAGTCTTGATCCTCCTGGAATAAACATCTAGGTATGCAATTTCTGGGTTATATGGTATTTGCTTGTTTAATTTTTGTTGAGAAACTGCCAAACTATTTTCCAGAGTGACTGTGGAGAGAAAAGAAAAGAGTGGGAAGGACTCTGTCTTGTGGTTTTAGTGCCAGCTCAGTAATAGTATCATAGAACATCAAGGAGACTTCTAAGGTTACAGACAATGCTCATTGGCTCCATGACAGAACCTCTGGACCTGTTCGGGGCCTTGGGAAGCTCACTGCCCTAAAGGGAAGGATAGAGCCTGGCTGGCTTTACCACCTGATAAGGTTGTAGAGCCCCAGAGCCTTGAGTAAATATAAGCAGTAACCAGAAAGTAGTTACAGCAGGCCTTGGCCAAGACCCAGTGCTGTGCTAGCTTTATATCTAACCCAGTGCAATCCTAGTGCTGGTGGCCACAGGGTTGTTTGTGTTACTCCAGCCCCAGCTCTAGGTGTCTCAGAACAGAAAGAAAGAGGCTCTGTCTGTTTGGGAGAAAGTAAAAGAAGAGAACAAGGGTCTTTGGCTGGTAATCCATATAATTCTTCTGGATGTTTTTCAAGACCATCAAGGCAGGATCTCTATGAGTTTGCAAGAACCACAGCATTACTAGGCACAGGGTAAACCCTAAAACAGATATAGCTTAGATTACAACATTCAAGTTCATTTGAATATCTGAAAAGCCTTCCCAAGAAGGACAAATACAAACAAACCCAGTCTGAGAAGACTACAATAAATGCCTAATGCTTCAATGACAAGACACAGATGAACATTTGTAAGTATCAAGACCATCAGGGGAAACAAGACTTCAGCAAATAAGGGACTAAATAAGGGACCCCCTGGACTAAATAAGGGGCCAGGGGAAGAAGCTGAGATGTGAAACCTTTCATGCAGAGATTTCAAAATAGCTGTTTTGAGGAAATTCAAAATAACACAGGGAAAGAATTTAGAATTCAATCAGACAAATTTAACAAGATATTTAAATAATTAAAAACAATCAAACAGATATTCTGAGGCTGAAAAATACAATTGGCATACTGAAGAATACATCAGAGTTTTTTAACACAAAATTGATCATGCAGAAGAAGGAATTAGTGAGTTTGAAGATAAGCTATTTGAAAATACAGCATCAGAGGAGACAAAATTTTTTAAAAAAATAGAAAGTGAAAAATTCTCTCCACGGTCACATCTACAACATCTAGAAAATACCTTAAAAGGGCAAATTTAAGAGTTATTGGTGTTAAACAGCAGGTAGAGAGGTAGGGGTAGAAAGTTTATTCAAAGGGATAATGAAAGAGAACTTCCCAAAGCTAGAGAAAGATATCAATATTTAAGTACACCTAGGTTATAGAACACCAAGCAGATTTAACCCAAAGAAGACTAGCTCAAGGAATTTGATAATCAAGCTCCCAAAGCTCAAAGATTTCACAAGGATCCTAGAAGTAGCAAGAGAAGATAAAAAAAATTAATAACATAATGGAGCTCCAATACTTCTGGCAACAGATTTTCAGCAGAAGAAAACCTAACAGGCCGGGAAAGAGAGGCATGACATATTTAAAGTGCTAAAGGGAAAAAAAATACATTCTTACTGTAGAATGACATATTTGGCAAAAATATGCTTCAAACATGAAGGAGAATAAAGGTTTTCCGGGAAAAAAAAAAGTGAAGGATTTAATCAACACCAGACCTCTTCTACAAGATATTCTCAAGAGAGGACTTCAATCAGAAAGAAAAGGACATTAATGTGCAATTTAAAAAATCATCTAAAGCTACAAAACTCAGTTAATAGTAAGTATACAGAAAAATACAGACTATAACACCGTAACGGTCTACTCTTATCTTGAAAGATCAAAAGATGAACCAATAAAAATAATAACTATAACAACTTTTCAAGACATAGACCATGCAATAAGATATAAATAGAAATAACAAAAATTAAAAAACTGATGGATGAAATTAAAGCATAGAGTCTACTAGTTTTCTTTTCATTTCTATGTTTGTTAGAATATGCAAACAATTTTAAGTGTTATCTGCTTAAAATAATGGATTATTAGATTGTATTTGCAATCTTCATATTAACCTCTACCAAAAAACATATGACAGGTACACAAAAAATACAAAGCAAGAAACTAAATCATATCACCAGAGAAAATCGCCTTTACTAAAAGATGGAAAGAAAAGAAAGAAAAGACCAAAAATGAATAACAATATGGCAGGAATAAGTTCTTACTTATCAATAATGACATTGAATGTAAACAGACTAAACTCACCAATGAAAAGATATAGAGTGACTGAATGGATAAAAAAAGAAGACCCAATAATCTGTTGCCTACAAGAAATATACTTCATCTATTAAGACACACATAGATTGAAAATAACATGAAAAAAGATATTCCAGGACAATATAAACCATAAAAACCAGGAATAGTTAGTTATACTTATGTCACAGAAAGTGGATTTCAAGACAAAAAGTCAAAGAGGAAAAGAAGGTCACTGTATGATATAGTTTAGATGTGTATTGCCACCCAAATCTCATATTTAAATATAATCCCTAATGTTGGAGGTAGGGCCTGGTGGAAGGTGAATAGATCATGAAGGTAGATTTTTTATGAATGGTTTAGCATTATTTCTCTTGGTACTGTCTTGGCAATAGAGATGACTTCTCATGAGATCTGGTCATTTCAAAGTGTAGCTTGTCTCCCCTTACTCTCATGCATCTGCTCTGGCCCTGTGACATGCCTACTTTCTCTTTGCATTTTCCATGATTGTAAGTTTCTTAAGGCCTCTTCAGAAGCCAAGCAGATGTCAGTATCATGCTTCCTATACAGCTTGCACAATTGTTAGCCCACTAACCCTCTCTTCTTTATAAATTACTCAGTCTCAGGTATTTCTCCATAGCAATCCAAGAATGGCCTAATACATTATATAATAATAAAAAGGTCAATTAAGCAATACAATAATAACATTGTAAATACATATGAATCCAACACTGGAGCACCCAGATATATAAAGCAAATATTATCAGACCTAAGGAGAGAGATAGGCCCCAGTACCATGATAGCTGGATACTTCAATACTCCACTTCCTAAAATGGACATATTTTTCCAACAGAAAATCAACAAAGAAATGTCGGATTTAATCTGCACTATAGACCAAATAAACCTGTTATTTACAAAACATTTTATCCAATGGTTGCAGAATACACATTCTTTTCCTCAAAACATAAATCATTCTCAAGGATAGACTGTATGTTAGATCACAAAGCAAGTATTAAAACATTCAAAAATTTTAAATAATAGCAAACTTCTACATGGACCACAAGGGAAATCAATAATGAGGAATTTTGGAAACTATACAAATACATGGAAGTTGTACAATATGCCTCTGGATGGCCAGTGTCTCAATGAAGAAATTAAGAAAGAAATTGAAAAGTATCTTGAATCAAATGATAATAAAAATGCAACAAACCAAAGCCAGTGAGATACAGCAAAAACAGGACTAAGAGGGAAGTTTATAGGCATAAGTGTCTACATCAAAAAAGAAAAAAATAACTTCAAAGAAACAATCCACTATGTGTCTTAAAGAACTAGAAAAGCAAGAGGGAACCAAATGCAAATTAGTAGAGGAAAATGCATAATTAAGATCAGAGCACAAATAAATAAAATTGAAGAAAAGCAATACAAAAGATCAAGGAAAGAAAAAGTGGGTTTATTTGAAAAGTTAAACAAAATAGACAAACACTTAGCCAGACTAAGGAAAGAGAGAAGATTCAAATAAATAAAATCTGAGATGAAAAAGGAGACATTACAAGTGATACTGCAGAAATTCATAGGATCATTAGTGAATATGAGGAATACCTATATGGCAATAAATTGGAAAAATCTAGAAGAAATGGACAAATTTCTATACACATACAACCTACCAAGATTGAACCAGGAAGAAATCTAAAACCTGAACAGACCAATAACAA
Organism: Sapajus apella; assembly: GCF_009761245.1. Lineage (NCBI taxonomy): Eukaryota > Metazoa > Chordata > Mammalia > Primates > Cebidae > Sapajus > Sapajus apella. The sequence goes on from NW_022437073.1 coordinate 3,158,984, forward strand.
GTAACAAGATCAAAGCCATAATACAAAGTTTTCCACTATAGAAAATGCTGAGTCCCAGTGGCTTCACTTCTGAATTCTACCAAATACTTAACTAATAACATGCTACTCAATCTATTTCAAAAGATAGAGGAGAAGGGAATACTTTCAAACTCATTCTATGAGGCCAGTATTACCCTTACACCAAAACCAAAAACACATGGGAAAAAACGGAAAACTAGAGGCCAGTATTCCTGATAAATATTGACACAAAAATGTTCAACAAAATACTAGCAAACCAAATTCAACAATATATTAGAAGTACCATTCATAATGACCAAGTAGAATTTATTCCTAGGATGCAAGGATGGTTCAGCATATGCAAATCATCAATGTGATAAATCATATCAACAGAATGAAGGACAAAAACAGTATGATCACTTCAATAATAAAATTCAACATCTTTTTATGATTAAAAATCTCTCTCAAAAAAAAAACTGGTTATGGAAGGAATATATCTCAGCATAATTAAACTCATATGACAGATCCTCAACTAGTATCATACTGAATGGGGAAAAACTGAAACCCCTTTGTCTAATATCTGAAACATGACAAGGATGCCCACTTTCACCACTGTTACTCAACATACTATTGGAAATCCTAGCTAGAGCAATCAGATGAGAGAAATAAACAAAAAGCATTAAAATTGGAAAGGAAGAAGTCAAATTATCCTTGTTTGCAGAAGTTATGGTCATATATTTGGAGAAATGTTAAGAATCCACAAAAGAACTGTTAAAACTAATAAACAAATTGAGTGAAGTTTCCGGATACAAAATCAACATTCTAAAATTTAGTAGCATTCCTATAAGCCAATAATGAACAATCTGGAAAAGAAATCAAAATATCAATCCCATTCACAATAGCCACATATAAAATTAAATACCTAGTAATTAACCAAAAAAGTAAAAGACAGTTATAATAATAACTGTAAAACACTGATGAAAGAAATTGAAAAAGATACCAAAAAAATGAAAATATATTCCATGTTATGGATTAGAAGAATTAATATTATTAAAATGTTCATATTACCCAAAGCATTCTACAGATTTAGTGTAGTTCCCATCAAAATGCCAATGATATTCTTCACAGAAATAGAAAAAATTCTTAAATTTATATGGAACCACAGAAGACCCAGAATAGGAAAAACTCTCCTAAGCATAAAGAAAAAGAAACTGGAGGAATCACATTACTGGATTTCAAATTATACTACAGAGCTATAGTATTTTTTAAGACAGTGTGATACTGGCATAAAAACAGACACATAGAGCAATGGAATAGAATAGAGAACCCAGAAACAAATCCACACACCAATAGTTAACTCGTTTTTAGCAAAGGTGCCAAGAAGATACATACAGTGGAGAAAAGGCAATCTCTTTATTAAATAGTATGGGAAAACTGAATATTTCTATGTAGAAGAATGAAAGTAGACCTCTACCTCTTTCTTTATACAAAAATCAAATTAAAATGGATAAAATACTTAAATATAAGACCTCAAACTATATAATCACGATCAGAACATATTGGGGAAACTCTCTGGGCAAACACTGGTCTGGGCAAACATTTCTTGACAAATACCTCACAAGCACAGGTAACCAAAGTAAAATGGACAAATAGGATTACACCAAGTTAAAAAAGACGGCACAGCAAAGAAAACAATCAACAAAATGATGAGACAACCCACAGAATGGGATAAAATATTCACAAACTACCCATCTCACAAGGGATTAATAACCCAAATATATAAGGAACTCAAACTCCTTAGGGAAAATTTAGTAATGAGATTTTTAAAATCAGCAAAATATTTGAATAGATATTTTTCAAAAGAAGACATACAAATGGCAAATAAGCATATGAAAAGGCACTCAGCATCATTGATCATCAGAGAAATGTAAATCAAAACTACAATGAGATATCTCATTCCAGTTAAAATGGCTTATATTAAAAAGACAGGCAACAAATGCTGGTGAAGTTGTGGGGAAAAGGGAACCCTCAAGCACTGTTGGTGGGAATGTAAATTAGTATTACCACAATGGAGAACAGTTTGGAGCTTCCTCAAAAAAAATCCAAAAATAAGGCTATCATAGGATCCAACAATTCCACTTCTGTATATACACACAAAAGAAAGGAAAGCAATATATTGAAGAGACATCTGCACTTCCCTGTTTGTTGTAGCATTGTTCCCAATAGCTAGGATTTGGAAGCAGCCTACATGTCCATCACAGATAAACAGATTTAGAAAATGTAGTACTTATACACAATGGAGTACTGTTCAGCCAGAAAAATGAATAAGATCCTGTCATTTGCAACTGACATGATTGGAACTGGAGGTCAGTATGCTACAAGTGAAATAAACCAGGCAGAGGAAGGCAAACTTTGAATGTTCTCACTTATTTGTGGGATCTAAAATTCAAAACAATTGAACTCATAGAAATAGAGTAGAAAGAAGGTTACCAGAGGCTAGAAAGAATAGTGGGTGATGATGGGGAGGTGGAGATGGTTAATGGGCAGAAAAATAATTAGTTAGAAAGAATGAATAAGACCTAGTACTTAATATCACATTAGGGTTGACCCATAGGTTGACCATAATCAACAAGAATTTAATTATACATTTAAAAATAACTAAAAGAGCATAATTGGATTATTTGCAACACAAAAAACAAATGCTTTGAGGGGATGGATTCCACATTTTACACAATGTGATTATGAGGCATTGTATGCTTGTAATTAAAACCTCTCAAGCATATCATAAACATATAAGCCTATTATGTACCCACATAAATTCAAATTAAAAAATAAAAAAATAGAAGATAAGCTCCTATCTTTTTTTCTTAAGTTTTACAGTTTTACATTTCATATTTTAATCCATAATCCAGGAGGATTTAGTTTTGTATAAGATATGAGATCTAGCACAAATTTTATTTATTTATTTGCAATTGTTTCAGCATTGTATGATGAAAAGGCCATCTTCCTCCATTGGATTACTTTTGTGCCTTCCTCAGAAATTTATTGGGCACACTTGTGTCTACTTCGGAGTTCTCTATTATTTTCCATTGATCTATTTGTCTAGTCTGCCAATACCACACATACTGCTGATTACTATAGCTATAGCAGTCTTGCAATCAGAAAGAACAATTGGCCCCTGTATTCTTCTTTTTTCAAAATTGTTTTACCTATTCTAGTTGCCTTGGTTTTCAATACACATTTTAGGGTAATCTTGTACACACCTGCAAAAAATCTTGCTTGGATTTTCACAGGAACTCAATTAAATTTATATATCAGTTTTCAGAGAATTGGGAATTTTATTAATACTTCAATCCATAACCACAGTATTGCTTCATTTTTAAAAATCACCTTTGATTCTTTTTCATCAGTGTTGTGTAGTTTTTAGCTTACAAGTTCTGTACATGTTTTGTTATGTTTACATATAAATATTTTATTTTTAGCAGTTATAAATGGTACTGTATTTTCAATTCTGGTGTCCATGTGTTTATTGCTAGTATACAGCAATAGATTTCCGTATGTTAATCTCGTATCCTTCAACCTTGCTGAATGAATTTGTTAATTCAAGATTTTTTACTTTTTATTTTTTTAGATGTCTTTGGAATTTCTACATAGACGACCATCTTATCTGCAAATAGGAATGGTTTTATTTCTCCCTTTACAATCTCTGTCTCTTTATATCTCTGTATTCTTTCTTCCTTAAGGACTCCAGTCATATTGGATAAGAGTCTACCTTAATTATATATAAACTCAACTTAACTTGAATTCATCTGCAAAGACAATATTTCCAAATAAGAGCACACTCTGATTTTCCAAGTGGATATAACTTTTTGGGAGACACTAATTGATCCATTACACTGGGGTTTTCTTTCTGCCTCAAATATTGCAAACTTGGAGTTAAGGAAGCTGGCAACTGAGAAATGCCAACAGACCTGAGCATAAAAAGTCCAGACAGAAGCCTATTCTCTGTACCTACAGGACCGGAAAAGGAGAAGCCAAGCATAGCCAAACATTTTTACATAGTAATCACACTAACCAGCTGAGAACATGTGACACTACCTTATTGATATCAAGAAAGACTCGGTAAGGATCATACACTTCCATTGTTGTGAGGCTCTAACAAAGCTCCCTATATCCCTGCGAGGATGACATCAGAGAAAGCCATTGAAAATGCTGGGACTTTCATTTTCACTGTTGGCAATGAGCTTTTCCCTCTGTTATCAATAGAAACCAATGGGAAGCCTAAACTTCTGCCCCTAGTTGGCAGGAAAGTAACAAGGCATCCCCTTCTCCCTACTGGAATGGTGTCAGAGGCCCAGTAGGAAGTCAGGACTTTTACCATTGCCCAGGAGTAATCAGGTCACTCCCACTGTGGTATCAGTGGAGACTTGTTGAGGGGAGCCAAACCTCATCCCTGTAGTAAGGCCCCTGCTTGGCTGATCTGCCTTTTTCTTTTGACTTTTCAGAATCTGCTTATGTTTGTTTTATGTACAGAGTTCAGGGTTTTTCAGTTGTATTTCATGGGAGGAATAGGGGAAAAATATCTACCTATCTTCCTAGAGGCAGAAGTCACCCTAAATTTTATCTTAAGAAGAGTTTTTAAAAGCTTTCTTGTTTAACTAACTTCTTCTCTGACACTTTCAATAAATCTTTAAAGGGGATTTAGAAAAAGCTAAAATAATAAAATAAAATATAGTGAACTGAATGTAACATTCAGTCTAGATCTTCACAGGTGGTTACATGAGGCATGGTTCCAGTCCAAGGACAGAATCCTCAGAGACAGTCCTTGAAGCTCAGTGTTTCAGAGTCTAGGAGTGGTCATTTTATATACTGTGCTGTTGTCTGCGTTCTTACCTTCTTGGACAGCTCAGCCCTCTGGGATGATTATAAGGTCAGAGAGAGCAGTCCAAGCAGGTGTCTCTAAATTGCTTCAAAACCTTACAAAGGAACCCAGGAGAGTGAGTATCTCTCTGCTTTATTTCAGGGCTGAACTCCAGGTTTCAGAGGTTTTTTTTTTTTTTCAATAAACATCAGTAATTTTTGAGAGTTTGACAAGATCACAGCAGTGCCACGAATTCGTCTGAAGCACCGTGTCTCAGGTTACCTCTTGGGTATGTAAGTCAGATGTTTTCCTTCATGGTGGTGTTCTTTGTCTCTGACAAAAATTCTTTCCACAGTCTTTTTCAGACATTTAATGTGGCACTAAATCTACCAGGGATGAGCCAAACTCAAATTACTGATACCTTTATTTGCAAAATATGTTTTCTTTATGATGCCATTACGTAGGATTAAGCCAGAGAGGAGATCCTAAATACAGGCGAGCTTTGATAAAGATTTTACTTTGACAGCGTCTTCATTGGGTTCTTGGCTGCCTTCACTACCCTGGTTGAAATAATGTAAGCCATCCCACAATATAGCCTATTTTGTCTTTTTGTTGTCTCTATTACTTCTCCTGAGATCTGACTCCCTTTCTACAATAAATGGCTGATCTGCCCAATTACTACTGGATTTATTAATATACTTCTTATTACTTCCGCTTTTTTTTAGGAAAAAAAAAATGTCTTCCCTGATCAATATTTCTTAATGTTTATCCTCTTTTGCTGCTTTTGTTCAAAATATAAAGTCCTCTGTTTAGGTCTCAAATGCCTAGAAGGGCCAATCAACATGGAGCAAACCAGATATAAGCAAAACAACAGCAAGTGCAAGATGACACAACAAATTAGAGAATACATGCCCCCATCTAACAGATGCAGTGGGCACTTTTCATTTTATCATCTTCTTCAAATTTTCAGGAGATGCCAGGAATTTGGATTTTTAGAAGTTAGCACCTAATTAAAAAGTTTAAAAATATAAAATGTGTAGGCAACCAAACAACATAGATCGGAGAGCCAGATTTGGCTCTTTAGTCAGCAATTAAGGACTTCTATTACACTACAATATCTTTAATGATTTCTCCACAGATTTGTAGGGGTTTTCATGCAAATAATCACCCTGTGCCCCGTAGTAATATCCCTTAGTGATTCTGGAAATCAGGATGATATAAAGCCAACTTATGGTGGAATAATGTCTCGTGTATTTTTTCAGCTCCATCTGGCAAGCAGCTCCCCCTGGTTCAAATAATCATTGTCCAGCTGACTGCTGGCAGTAGGGCAGGACTCACTCAAAGAATAGAACATGAGATATCTGCCCAAAGCACTCTATCTTGGGGATGAGTCTGTCTATACTGAATAGTTTGTTATGACACAAGCTGGTATATAGCTGTGCAGCTGCCTCTGCAGTGGCAGCTGAGTGCATCTGTCACATAGAATCTGCAGACATTATTAGTATTGTTATCTTAGGCACTGGGATCTTATTTTCCTCAATACTTTATTTATTTCATTGAACAATATTGAATTTTCTTCTGCCTAAGTTGAGTTGTGAGACTAAATCATCAGCAGGTGCTTTAAATTGTTCTGTTGATGATAGCTTGTTTCTATTTCTGGATTTGTTTTATCGCTGAAGTACTGCTTTGGGTTTTCAATTTTGGTGGACAGACCTGTGTTTCTCTTCACAGCAGAACTTTAAGCAAGTCTCTGGGGCATGTCTTACTATTTTATTTCTTGTTCCTAATGTGTCAGGCCAGTTGGGCAGCAGCCCACAGGAGCTGTAGTTTGTTTAACAGAAAGTTTCAGAACTACACTACAGAAGTTTTTGGTATTGTAAGAGGAAGAGAAAAAAATTCTTTCAGCAACACTCCAACAAAGAAAAAAAAGAAAGAAAATTCTACTCAGACTTTTGTCTGTCAAGATTTTTTTCCACTAGATTCATTATGTAATCATTATCTTCCCTTTCTTCGTGTACTTTCTCTCTCTCACTGTCATTCAGATGAAAATGTTCTGCGTAATTTTGGGGGTCTCAAAGATTATTTACTTGCACACAACTTCGTGGGCTTCTAATGAAAACTAGAGCCCTTGCTGTAAATTGTCTCAGGTTCTTATATGTTGTATATCATAAGATGCATACTTTCATTATTATTATTGTTATTATCTATGTTTTTGTTTTTATTGATATTTTATTTCATTAATAATTGGCCTATCTTTTTAATTTCTTATTAAATTTTTTTTCTTCAACTTGTATTTTAAGTTGAGAGGTCCGTGTACAGGATGTGCAGGTTTGTTATATAGATAAACATGTGCCATTGTGGTTTGATTCATAGATCATCCCATCACCTAGATATTAAGACAAGCATCCATTAGATATTCTTCCTGATGCTCTTCTTCCCCCAACCCATCACCCCAACAGGCCCCAGTGGTTGTTTTCCCCCACATGTGTCCATGTGTTCTCATCATTCAGCTCTCACTTGTAAGTGATAAAAAGCATGTATTAGACCATTTCTCATGCTGCTGATAAAGACATAGTCAAGACTGGGCAATTTACAAAAGAAAGAGGTTTATTGGACTTATAGTTCCATATGGCTGAGGAAGCCTCACAATCATGATGGAAGCTGAAAGGCACGTCTCACATGGTGGCAGACAAGAGAAGAGAGCTTGTGCAGGGAAACTCCCATTTTTGTATAATCATCAGATCTCTTGAGACTTATTCACTATCAAAAAAAACAGCATGGGAAAATCCTGCCTCAATATTCAATTATGTCCCACTGGGTTCCTCCCATGACATATGGGAATCGTGGGAGCTACAATTTAAGATGAGATTTGGGTGGGAACACCCAAACCATATCAACATGGTATTTGGTTTTCTGTTCCTGTGGTAGTTTGCTTAGGATAGGGCCTCCAGTTCATTTGTTTGTGTCCTCTCTGATTTTTTTTCAGCAGCAGTTTGTAGTTTTATTTGAAGAGGTCCTTCAATACCCTCTTTATCTGTATTCTTAGGTATTTTATTCTTTTTATAACAAATGTGTATGAGAGTTTATTCATGATGTGGCTCTCTGCTTGCCTGTTGTGCTGCTGTATAGGAATGCTAGGCATTTTTGCACATTGATTTTGTAGCCTGAGATTTTGCTGGAATTGCTTATTAGCTTAAGAAGCTTTGGGCTGAGATGATGGGGTTTTCCAGATACAGGATCATGTCATCCACAAACAAGGATAGTTTGACTTCTGCTTTTCCTATTTGAATACCATTTCTTTCTTTCTCTTGCCTGATTGCCCTGGCCAGATCTTCCAATGGTATGTTTAATAGACCCTGTCTTGTGCTGGTTTCAAGGGGAATGCATCCAACTTTTGGCCATTCAGTATGATATTGGCTGTGGATTTTTTATGAATGGCTTATATTTTCAGGTATGTTCTTTCAATAACTAGTTTTTAACAGGAAGACTTTTTGAATTTTATTAAAGGCCATTTTTGCATCTATTGAGATAATCATGTGGTTTTTGTCTTTAGTTCTGTTTATGTGATGAATCACGTTGACTGGTATATATGTTAAACAAACTTTGCATTCTGGGAATGAAGTCAACTTAATCATGTTGGATAAGCTTTTTGATGTGCTGCTAGACTTGGTTTGCAAGTTTTTTTTTCTTTTTTATAATCTTGCAGTGATGTTCATCAAGGATATTTGCCTGAAGTTTTCTTTTGTTGTTGTCATTGTTGTCGTTGTTGTTGTTGTTGTTGTTGTATCTCTCCGCCAGGCTTTGGTATCAGGATGATGCTGGCCTCATAGAATGAATTAGATAGGAGCCCCTCCTTTTCAATTTTTTGGTATAGTTTCAGTATAAATGATACCAGCTTTTCTTTGTACCTCTGGAATAATTCAACTTATCCTGGGCCTTTTTTTTTTTTTGGTTGGTATGCTATTTATTACTTCCACAGTCTTGGAACTTGTTATTGGTTTATTCAGGAATTCAGCATCCTTCTGTTCAGCTTTGGGAGGTGGTACCTGTCCAGAAATTTATCTATTTCTTCTAGGTTTTCTGGTGTATGTTGTTAAAAGTGTTTATAGTATTCTCTGATGGTTGTTTGTATTTCTGTAGGGTCAGTGGTGAAATCCCTCTTATCATTTCTGATTATGGTTACTTGACAATTCTTTCTTTTCTTCTTTATTAGTCTAGCTAGCAGTCTATCAATTTTATTAGTTTTTTTCAAAAAAAAAAAAAACAACCCACAGCTTTTATATTCATTGATTTTTGAATGATTTTCCGTGTCCCTATCTCCTTCAGTTTAGCTCTGATTTTGATTATTTATTGTCTTCTGCTAGCTTTTGGATTTGTTTCTTCTTGGTTCTCTAGTTCTTTTAGTTGTGATGTCAGGTTATTAACTTGAAATCTTACTAGCTTTTTAATGTGGGCATTTAGTGCTATAAATTTCCATCTTAACACCTCCTTTGCTGTGTCCTCCAAGTTCTGTTACATTGTATCTTTGTTCTCATTAGTTTCAAAGAACTTCTTGATTTCTGCCTCAATTTTTATTATTTATTCAAAAGTCACACAGGGCCGGTTGTTCAACTTCCATATAATTATGTGGTTTTGATGAATTACTTGATCTTGAGTTCTAATTTGATTGCTATGTTGTCTGAGAAACTGTTTATTATGATTTCAGGTCTTTTGCATTTGCTTAGAAGTGTGTTTTACTTATAATTATGTGATCAATTTTAGAGTAAGTGACATGTGGCAATGAGAGGAATGTATATTCTGTTGTTTTGGGATGGAGAGTTCCACAGATATTTGCAGAGCCACTTGATCGAGAGCTGAGTTCAAGTCCTAAATATCCTTGTTAATTTTCTGTTTCAGTGATCTGTCTAATATTGACAGTGGGGTATTAAAGTCTCCCACTATTCTTATGTGAGAGTGTAAGTCTCTTTTTAGGTCTCTGGGTAAGGCAGGTAGGGCATGTCGCTGGGAGGTTTCTGCCCTAGAAATTACACCCCCTTGTGGACCTGGGAAGAGAATGCATTCCCTCAACTCTATGGTCGGGCTTCTGTGGTTTTCTGGACATCCGCTCCAGACCCTAATTACCTTGTTTTTTTCCCACACCTATAGGTACCATGAGTGAAGGCTGCAAAACTGCAAAGATGTCAGCTCCTTCCTGTGGAAGTTCCATCCCAGGGCTACTGACCTGCTACCAGCCAGAATGACCCTGTATAAAAGATAGCTGAAGGCCCCTGTTGTTAGGTCACACCCGATCAGAAGGAATGAGATTAGGGATCCAATTAAATAAGCAGTCTGTCTGCTTTTCCATAGAGCAGGTATGCTGTACTGGGTGGGGTGGGTGGGGTGGCTTTCCTTGTCTGGACTGTTTATATTCTCCAGAGCTGGCACACTGGAAAAGCTAAGTCAACTGAACCACAGAGATGGTGGTCATCCCTCCCTTCAGGAGCTCCATCCAGGGAGAGATTAGATTTGTCTCTGTAGAACCCTGTCTGGTCCAGCCCAGTGAGGAGGAATAGACTGAGGTCTCATTTAAAGAAGCAATCTGACCCCAATCTGGTAAGGCAGTGGTGTTGTTTTGTAGGGGACCCTTCCTCATCCAGGATGGCGATATTCTCCAAAGCCAGCAGGCAGAGATGGCTGAGTCTACTGAACTGCAATGATGGCAGCAGACCTAATTCCAGGAACTTGGCACTGTCTCAATCAGATTTCAGCCTCTTGCTGTTGGCAGGCAGGAGTTTCAAGCCAGTGGGTCTTAACTTGTGATGTGCCATAGAAGTGGGGTCTGCAGAATGATGCTGCTTGGCTCCCTGGATTTAGTCCCCTTCTTAGGGATATGTAAAGACAGATTTCCTCCCATGCCAGAGATGCCAGACACAGAGTAGGTAAAACTCCTGGGTCTCTGTGTGTGCCTGAGGGGCTATATGCCAAGACTCCACACAGCTCTTTGTATTGGATCCAAGGCAATGGTGATGTGGGCTCATGAGAGAGTCTCCTGATCTGTGGGTTGCAAATATCCATGGAAGAAGTGTGGTTTCCAGAATGGGGTCACACTATCACTCACCACTTCCCTTGGCTTGGGGTGAGGGTTCCTTGAGCTCTGTACCACCCCTGGGTAGTCCGTCACTGCCCCACTCCCCTTTCCTTTATTCTCCATTGGTCAAGTTGTTTGTCTAGTTATTCCCAATGCTGGAACCTGGATATTTCCATTGAAGGTGGTGATTCACTCACACCTTTTCATTTCTCTTTGTGACTGCTGCAGACTGCATTTACTTCTTCTTTTTTTAATTTTTTTATTTTTATAAAGACAGGGTTCCACCATGTTGGCCAGGCTGATCATGAACTCCTGACCTCAGATGATCTGCCGACTTCGGCCTCCCAAAGTGCTGAGATTACAGGCATGAGCCACCATGCTTCTAATCAGCCATCTTGGTTCCTACATCTGGCCTATCTTTAAACTCTCAAAGGTGAGGAATTATATCTGTCTCATTTACCACTGAATATTCAGAAAAAGAAGGAAAAGAACCTATGTCTTAGCTGAATTCATACACTTACATGCTCTCTTATTCCTATTTTATTTTTAATCTCATATACTTCATGAACATTTAACACCTGTTTGTCAATCACCATAGTTTCACAGAGAAAAAAAATCCACTTTACTCTCCAGATTTGGTAATTGTTAGTCATCTTCCTTTTTCCTGCTGGTTGTATTTCCTCTCATCATATCCAAGAAATAAGAAAGGGAACATATTTAGTTTATCAGTCACTAGCTTAATTTTGAGTGATAAACACTGAAAGCAAAATTTCTTATTTTCTGCATTTGGAATGTGAGATCCAAAAATTTTAAGTTCCAAGCAATTTAGTCAAACTCTTTTCTAAGAAGGTAAAATTATTGCTAAATACTAATGAGTCTTTTATCTACTCAAAAAATATTTACTTCATACCTAGTTTTCTAGGCCTGCTCTAACAAAATACCACAAACTGAGGAACTTACACAACAGAAACTTATCTTCTAAAATTTCTGGAAGATAGAAGTTGACGATTGAGATCTTGACAGTCTTGGTTCCTTCTGAGGGCTGTGGGGCGGAGGGTCTGTTCCAGGCCTCTCTCCTAGTTTGTAGATGACTGTCTTCTTCCTGTGCCTCTTCACATTTTTTCCCTTTATGTGTATCTGCTTCTGTGTCCAAAGTTTATTTTCATAAGGACTTCAGTCATAATGGATTAGGGCCCACAATTATTACTTTGTTTTAACTAGGTTATCTCTTTCAAGACCTTGTGTCCAAATAAAATACATTTAAGATACTGAGATTAAGATGTGGGTGTATGAATTTTTGTAGAATACAACTCAACCCATAACGTACCTATTATACAATTAGAAATGATTTTAAACTGTGAGGGATGCACATTTGTACTCTTTTTGGGTAGACTAAACTAAATCTCATTAAAGACCTGTATATGACACAAACAACTATACAAAAAAGGGCTGAAATTATGTAGACCTCATGTTTGTATTATAGGAGTTCAAAAATAAAAATAGCAATATGCACGGGAGTAATCAGAAAACATTTGAGGCTTTAATAAACAAAAGGTTTAATAGAAATAAAGCTGAATAATAAAAATAGAATTTGGGTAAGTAGAAAAAAGAAATAAAGCATTTAAGTTTGAGAATATGGATGAGAGCACAGAAGTAAAATGGAAGGCATATTCATGTCAGAGTGAATAGATGCTCTGACTCAGGGAGGGGAAACACATGGAGGAGAAATAGAAACGATTAAATTAGATGGAAAATAAAGCTTAAGCCATATAGAAGCAGGTTTTGTACATTAAATATGTAAAAAGTTTTTAAGTATGAGTTTGATAGAGATTATGATAGAATCCAGAAATCATTACAATCTTTCACTCCTTCCTATATTCATGCATTTTGCAATGTAACTTTTTAGCTTCTCCCATTCAGAGGTAGAGAATATATTTCTTTTTTTTTTTCTAGTGAATATGATGGCCTGTGACTTGCTTATTCAATATAAAGTGTCCTGATTAACAGTGAAACAATTTTTACCCTTGTCCTTGAATGAATGGCTGTGTACATGTCTCATTCTCTTTCTCTCTCTCATTTTCTCTCTTTTCCCATTGTGATACAATTTGAAGAGATGTAATATAGCCTGCTGGAGTATGAGAGACCATGTGAAGGAAACCCACACAGGCAAGGCCATTCTTTACTACCCGCCTCTAGTTGACCAATCAATTGCCACAAAATACAAGAACAAGTCGAAGCAAGATCAGCCTAGTCTGGTTCAGGCCAGAACAGCCTTCCACCTAGCACAAAGACATAATATTTAAACCACAACATTTTACAGTTGTTTGTTCGGTAGCACTATTGTGGTAGAAGAGAAAACACTGTGATATTTTGTTACAGCAGGTAACAAAATTTTGTTAGGCATAAGAAGAGAATAGGAGAGGTCTCCTCCCCCAACTTTCCGCCTGCCCCCGCCCTTCCTCCCCAGCCACACACACCAGGAATGTCAGTGGACCATTAGGTGATGATCAGGCAGTTCTTAAACTCTCTTTCTAAAATAATTAGTCATAGCTGGTGCCAGGGAATGACAGTCTCCCAATAGATAGAAAAACCTCAAACTGGTGACCAGCAGCTTCCCAATAAGATCTCAGGAATTGGGAAAGCTGGCTCAAGCATGTGCACTAAGAGGCAAAAGGGTGAAGTTTAACTGGTCTATGATTTTCCTCTTGGAATGGTAACTGGTAAGGGAAGAAGGCCTCAAGTGAGTATGCATACAACCCCTGTAAACACAGTGTGCAAGTAGCCCCTCCCAAGTGCTAACAGGCCACTGTGTTTGTGGACAGCCCATTTCAAGAGAAGAGCCAGGGAAGAAGGGACACAAGACCCCAGAAGCATACCAACATATTAAAACCTAAGTCAAAGGTCAAACTGTGCACAAGTCACCCACTTGTCCTTCCAAGCGTGCTTTACTTCCTTTCAGTCCTACTCTAAAGTTTGTTAATAAACTTTCACTCATGCTCTAAAAGTTGCCTTGGTCTTTCTTCTGCCTTCTGCCTCTCAGTCAAATTCTTTCATGTGAGGAGACAAGAATTCAAGTTGCTGCAGACCTGTATTGATTTGCTGCCAGCAACAATTTGAGTAATTAGAGGAAAATAGATCTGACAGCAAAGGTGGTGTGCATTGAAGTGTCGGTGAGCCTATTTGGAAGTGGAAGTAGATGATTACAATGAGGAAGAATATTTAGGAAATTTATTTAACAATGAACTCAGACTAGAATACTAATAATTTAGTTTTACATGGAAAGAGTCATAAAAATATTATGAGGAAAAAACTGAAAAAAACTTGTGACTAAAAAAAAGGAGGAGGATGGGGAAAATTAAGAAATTATTTGGCTTTCTGTTAGGTATTATAGCTAATCTTTTGCAACTTGCTTTTAAAATATTTCTAAAGTGATTTTTATGGCTCAAATAATTATTTTTCTTAAGCCATTCCTTCCATCAATTTGTTAAAATATACTTATTGTGGTGCTAAGAATGGGAAGTTTGAAAATCATTTCTATAAAATGTGTGGTCACTTTTAAAACTTTCAGAAAAATGAAAAGGCTTAGCTTTGAATGATTGGTTAAAATATGAACACCAAAGCAGCTTAGCTTTTTGATAAGAACTTGCATTAAGATGACTTTGATCTTTCAGTTAGTAGGATTTTCTACATGCTCCACTTTCACGGAATATCAAGAACAAAGTCAGATTCAACATTTTCCTGTCCCACTCCTTGGCTTTCTGCCCAGACTCATAGCGCTTCCTTATACCTATCCTCCAATTTAAACTAAATCCTTTCCACAGTTGTTTTACAGGACGTGCCATCTGAGCAGGGAAGGATCTTATAAAATGGGTGTAAGAAGCACACTCATATATATAAAAACTATGAAAACATGGATAAATATTCCAAGGATAATTTTTGTTTGACTTCATCATGGGTATCAAAAATACAAGAAAAAATTTTGAGTATTTGAGTAAGTTAATGGTCATGGGTATATGTTTGTTAAGAATAGGAGAATATTAATCTTAGGTCATTTTAAAACAATTATCAGTAATCAAGTAATATTCTTTTAGGTTTATATTCACATATATAATGCAACTTTCACTAAATTTTCTTGGTAAAAATATATTTTGCTCACAAAACGATCTTCTCAAGCAAAGCATTCATTAATTTTAGGTAGAAATTACTGTGTGAAGAAGAAAAGATAAAAAATAATAGGTGTCTCTCTTTCCCCTTTGGGCTCTTTAGTTCTTCTGATTCTTCAAAGATCTGTATATCTGCACATCCGTTTTCCTTTTGTTCACAGATGTGCCACTTAAAGACAACATGGAGACTTCAGTAATACTAATGCTTCTGATAACAATGCATGTAATTTTGATACAGATTTGCATTACTGTGAACAATACTTTCTGGGAAGGCTTGCGTAGTAACTGATGCAGTGTATGATACTAACCTACCACTGAGCCTGCCTCCAGCTGCTCTATTTGAATGAAGTTAACCAGAATTAGCCTGAAGATCAACTGTTTTTTAGTTTTTCATTTAATGATTCATCTCTTCTTTTGCTTTACAAATGAGAATTTAATATGGAAATAACTAATTTCCATGACAAGGCTAGGGTATTTGCACAGCTTGTTCTCAGTGACTTCAAATGACTAGAAAAACAAAATATACAAATAAAGCAACATTTATCTTCAATATATGCAAAATTACTTATGAAACAATGTTTCCTAGACTTTTAGATTTTTTTTTGCACTGAGAAGTACATTATTAATAGCATGCCATGTCATTAAATTTACTAAACCTGCTTTTAACAACTTTATTGTTCAAGCTACAGATGTACCTCACCTTTTTCTAAACCAATTTCTTAATAGCAAACATTTATATTATTTTCATTTTTAACTGATATTGGATACAGCATTGCAATGAACATATTTTTTGATAAAATCTATCTACATGCAATAGGGTCATACAATTCAACTAGCATCACAATGCCAAATTACATTGCACTTGGACATGGGAGACCAGAATGAACCACCTTGGACAGAGGCAGAATAGAAAGGAATGTAACTCAAGTGGTCTTACTCAACAATTTAATGTGTTTGACATCTATTTCCTTGGCCAGTGTTTTCTAGAGTAAGTAATTGATCACTTTAATGAGTACAACTGATGTTTTCTGAAATAAAATACAATACCTTAAAATGGAATATTACATACCAGGGTGCATCACAATCAATATATTTGCAAAATATTATTTTAATTTTGAGTGGAGTGTTTATAAAAAAGAGAGAGAAGGAATGCTTTTAAAATTTATATTTTACACATGGTAAAACAGAATAAGTGAAAGTCAGTATGGTAGGTGATAGAAAGCCATTGAGGAATTTTATATAGGGGAGTGAACTGTATATGGAGCTTAGATTTGGGAATAAGGAAAGTAAAAAAATCACATAGCAAGCTTTTAAAATAGTGTAGTGAACAAGCATTACTACACAAACTTGAGCAGTGGTGTAATTGCCGAATGGATTCTTCTTACCTGCTGCCTGGACAGAGCTGATTTATCAAGATGGGAATGGCAATAAAGTAAGAGAGTGTAATACACGTAGAGCTGACTGAAAGGGAGACCAGAGTTCTATTACTACTCAAATTAGCCTTCCCCAAAATTTGGAGGCTAGAGTTTCTTGAAGACAGTTTTGCAGGCAGAGGGCTAGGGTGTGAGTCCTGCTAATTGGCTGAAAATACAATCATAGTGGTGTTGAAATGGTCCTTGTGTCCTGAGTCCCTTCTGTGTGAGTGTCACAGAGAAGTTACCAGCCTTCTTGGGACCATTTCATCAGAAATGCAAAGGCTTGAAAACACATCTCAAAATGTCAGTTTTAGCTTCTACAGTAGTAATGTCATTTACAGAAGGAATTAGAGAAGTTGCAAATCTTGTGACCTCCACAATAACAGCTGAAAATTATTTTACTATGCCTGTATCTTGGGCAGGAATCAGGCCCTTCTTACCCTCATAGTCTGGTGCGCTTTCATTAGTTTTATAAAGGTGGGTTGGTTTTGGGAAGAGCTATTATTAAAATATAAACTAACTTCCCTCCAAAGTTAGCTTGGCTAGTGCCCAAGAATGACCAAAGTCAGTCTGGAGGCTAAAGGCAAGATGGAGTTGGCCAGGTCAGATTTCTTTCACTGTTATAATTTTCTCACTGTTATTTTTGCAAAGGTGATTTCAGTGGTAATAAAGATAAAGGGGACAGAACAGGCCCGGAAGATATGTAAGAATAATTGAGAGAATTACTCCAAATGTCTTTGGCCCAGGCACCAAGGTGGGTGGTGGTGCCACTAAGTGAGATAAGGAGCATAGGAAGGGGAGCAAATTTTGACATGATAAATTGTCATCTCTGAAAATATGCGCATTGGATTAGGTAAGTATTTTATTTGTGATGTCAAAAACTTTCACAAGTGTTCAGAAGATACTTTGAATTGCAGTAGATTGAAAAGTAAATCTTGTGTAAGAAAGTAGAGGCTGGGTGCAGTGACTCACACCTTAGTCCCCGTACTTTGGGAGGCCAAGGCAGAAGGATTGCTTGAGAACAGGAGTTCAAGACCAGTTGTCAACATGGCCTCCATCTTAAAAAAAAAAAAAAAAAAAAAAAACAATTAGTGGCTATAATGCCTCCATCTTTTTCAAACTAGATAATATCATGAATATTAATTATTTATAATTGTCTCCAAGACTTACAGTCTATTTAGTTATTCCTTATGTTCCAATGTTTACTTAGGAAAATTTTAACATTAGCAGACTAAAATATATAACTAAATTTAGCAACTAATTACTCTATAAATGCATCTCTTTTACAGTTGATAATGTACACAAACTTTTATTTATATGCGGCAGGCACTTGCCCAAAACATTGTAAGTATCTGTTGTTTAAGTAATGCAAGTTATTTTCATATGTAATTTCTACAACAGTATATGAGATACAATAGAAGATACAAAGTCATGCAATAGAATTTTACCAGATATCATTTATTTCATTGAGACTTTTTGGCTTTTCAGAGTTTAGTAAAAAGAAGATTTCTATTTTGTTATATGTTCTTCAAGGCTAAATAACTATTTTAAGATGTATCTAGGGAATGACCCTGTAATATTTGTAAATGATTAAAAAGTAATTTTAAAAAATTGATTAATACTTGTTTCTTCATTTTAAATAATCCATATATTATTACTGCAATGCTAATATGTGTTATCACTCACTTAAATATCTGCAACAATCTCTTGGCAGTTGGTCTTTATTATCTGCCTCATCTCACAGATTCATTCAACATAGACAGAATGTCTACTAGGTAGATCCTGAAAAATCTGCTAACTGTCATTCTCAAGATGACTTCCATTGTGGCTTTGTTCTACTTAAGAGCTAACATTCATTTTTAGTTATCTGTTGCACAACATCCAGGCTCTTTTGGATGATTTTAAAGCCATTATAACTGAACCTTAAACAGCAGTCCATTATCTGTATCCTTCTCTGACTGCTGTTTCATTAGAGTTCTTGTCCTCTTTGCATGCTATCCATGTTTATGCTCCTGGAATACTGTCATGGATTTCCTACTTAAAGTGATCGTCCCATTTTCTTTCACACACACTCATCTAAACCCTACAAACACTTGGAGACCTGTCATCATCTTTACAAGGTACACTTATAAACTGGCCCTTATTCAGTTCTCAATTCTATAAATCTCTGTATAGTCAGAAACATTATAATTAGCTGGTTTTTTAAATGTGATGAATACATCTCTTCCCTTAGACTACAAATAAGGATATAGTGAAGATAACTTACAATTCACTTGTAAACCTGGCATTTTTTTTGTAGAAAACTGGACACATGATAATGCTGAATCATATACTTGATCATTGATTAATTGATGAATAAATGACCACCATGTTTTCTGGCGTTGACATTCTATTATTCCATGATTTGAAACCCACTGAATATATTTTTAGAAAACATTTACTTAAAAATTCTGAGAGATTTTCCAGTATTTAATCCAAAATCTACAATGAAAAGTCAGTTTACGTTAGTCGTATTGCTTTTCCAATTTCAGTTAAACAGATGATACTTTAAGAGTTGGTATTATTATCATTGCTTTTTTCTTCCATTCTTATTTCTTTCACTAGTGTATTAGTTCATTTTCATACTGTTATGAAGAAATATGAAATACTGGGCAATTTATTTTAAAAAAGAGGTTTAGCGGACTCACAGTTACACATGGCTGTGAAGGCCTCACAGTCATTGCAGAAAGTGAAGGAGAAGCAAAGGCACATCTTACATGATGGGAGGCAAAAAAATGTATGCAGGGAAACTGTCCTTTATAAAACCATCAGATCTCATAAGACTTATTTACTATCATGAGGCAAGCAGGAGACAAACTCAGCCCCATGATTCAATGCCTCTCACCAGGTCCCTTCCACGACATGTGAGGATCATGGAAACTATAATTTAAGGTGAGATTTGGGTGGGGACACAGCCAAACAATATCATTCTGTCCTTGGCCCCTCCCAAATCTCATGTTTTCACATTTCAAAACCAATCATGCCTTCCCAACCGTCCCCCAAAATCTTGGCTCATTTCAGCATTAACTGAAAAGTTCAAAATCCAAAGTCTCATCTGAGAATAGGCAAGTCTGTTTCATCTAGGAGCCTGTAAAATCAAAAGCAAGTGAGTCACTTCCTTGATTCAATGGGGTACAGGAATTTAGTAAATACATCCATTCCAAAGGGGAGAAATTAGCCAAAATGAAGAGGACATAGGTCCTGTGCAACTCTGACTTCCAGTGAGGCACTCAAATCTTAAGACTTCCAAATGATCTCCTCTGACACTATGTCTCACATCCAGGTCATGCTGATGCAACAGGTGGGTTCTCATTGTTTTGGGAAGCTCCACCCCTCTGACTTTGCAGGGTACAGCTCCTCTCCTGGCTTCTTTCATGGGCTGGTGTTCAGTTTCTGTTGCTTTTTTAGGCATACAGCATAAATTGTTGGTGGATGTATCATTTTGGGGTCTGGGGTTGGTGTCCCTCTTCTCATAGCTCCACTAGATAGTTCCCCAGTGGGGACCCTGTGTGGGAGCTCCCACCCCACATTTCCCTTCTGCACTGCCCTAGCAGAGGTACATGAGGGCTTTGACCCTGCAACACACCTCTGCCTGGGCATCCAGACATTTCCATACATCCCCTGAAATCTAGGCGAGAGTTCCCAAACCTTAATTCTTGACTTCTGTGCAGCCACAGGCCCAACACCTCATGTAAGCTTCTGAGGCTTGGGGCTTGCATCATCTAAAGCAATGGCCTGAGCTATACAATGGTCCCTTTTAGCCATGGCTGTGGTGCAAGGCACCAAGTCCCAAGACTGCACAAAGCAGCAAGGCCCAAGGCCCAGCCCATAAAACCATTTTTCTCCTTCTAGCCCTCCATGCCTTTGATGGGAGGGGCTCTTGTGAAAACCTCTGACATTTCCTGGAGACATTTCCCCCTATTGTCTTGGTGATTAAATGGCCCCTTGTTACTTATGTGAATTTCTGCAGCCGGCTTGAATTTCTTCACAGATAATTGGGTTTTTCTTTTTTTTATCATATTATTGGGTGGCAACTTTTCTGAACTTTTATGCTCTGCTTCCCTTTTAAATATAAGTTCCAATTCCAAACCATATATTTGTGAATGAATAAAATGAATGCTTTTAAGAGCACCCAAGTCACCTCTTGAACACATAGAAATTTTTTCCACAAGATACCCTAAATCATCTCTCTGAAGTTCAGTTACACAGATCTCTAGGGCAGAGGCAAAATGCACCCAGTCTCTTTGCTAAAACATAACAAGAATCACCTTTGCTTTAGTTCCTAATATGTTCCTCATCTCCATCTGAGACAGCCTAAGCCTGGACTTCATTGTTCATATCACTATCAACATTTTGGTCAAAACCATTCAACAAGTCTCTATGAAGCTTTAAACTTTCCCACATCTTCCTGTCTTCTTCTGAGCCCTCCAAACTGTTTCAACCTCTGACTCTTACCCAGTTCCAAAGTTGCTTCCACATTTTTGAGCATCTTGATAGCAGTACCCTACTCTGTAAGTACCAATATACTGGTACAAAGACATACCTGACACTGGGTAATTTATAAAGGAAATAGGTTTAATTGATTCACAGTTTAGCAAGGTTGGGGAGGCCTCAGGAAACTTACAGTCATGGTGGAAGGGAAAGCAATCACATCTTTCTTTACATGGTGGCAGGAGAGAGAAGTGCAAGGAAATTGCCCTTTATAAAACCATTACGTTTCAGAGACTTATTCACTACAGAAGAAAAGCTCTGGAAAACCCCCCACCATGATTCAGTTGCCTCCCACCAGGTCCTTCCCACAATGTGTTGGGATTATGGGATCCACAATTCAAGATAAGATTTGGGTGAAGACTCAGTCAAACCCTGTTAACTATTGATGTAAAAACATCAAAACTCTGTAAAAACAACTAGGTAGTAATTTTATCTAACAAATGAACTTAGTTTCTTTCTATATAAATAAGAAACTTTAAAGTTACATAAAAATTGCATGAAAAGCTTCACAGCCTTGAAAATACTTTTACCTATTAAATGGTAGCTATGGGAAATTTTTTTTTTTTTTTACTTAGTGGCTTAAACCATTTATTTACTATGTCTTATTTTTATTTTGTTTTGTTTAATTCCCTGAAATAGGTAAAGTACCAAAACCTGTGTTATTAAGGAACTGGTTACACACACCTTTGAACCATAGTCTGGAGGGATCTGTAAGCAGTGGATTTGTTTGTTCCATTTAATTCAAAGTCTAGACATCCCACATAGGTTTGAGCAAAGAAGTTTCCATCGTTTCAAGTGAATTTTCTTTTGGGCCCCAAAAGAAAACTAAATAAATAGTTTATTTATTGTGAGACAAAAAAATAGCCAAATAGTTTAGCTACACCATGCACCATAATATGGTGGTGAATTAAGTCAGTAGACTTAATAGCTTATTTTACACTGTGTTATCACTGGAATAAGACCTGCTACTGACATGTAAGATTTGCTTTTTAGATTTCATAAAAAGGAATTTATCCCATTGTGGAAAGATAGGCTACTTAATTTCCTTAGAGACATATAGAGGTAATTTTAGAATAGGAATCAGCGTGTATTAGTCCATTTTCATGCTTCTGATAAAGACCTACTTGAGACTGACAATTTACTTAAGAAACAGGTGTAACTGGACTTACACTTCCATGTGGCGGGAAGCCTTACAATCATGGCAGAGGGCAAGGAGGAGCAAGTTATATCTTATGTGGGTGGCAGCAGGCAAAAAATAAGACAGCTTGTGCAGGGGAATGGCTCTTTTTAAAACCATCCAATCACATGAGACTTATTCACTATCATAGGAACAGCATGGGAATGGCTTGCCCCCATGATTCAGTTACTTCCTACAATATGTGGCAATTCAAAATGAGATTTGGGTAGGGACACAGACATACCACATCATTCCACCATTGGCCCCTCTCAAATTTCATGCCCTCTATTTCAAAACCAATCATACTTTCCCAACAGTCACCCAAATTCTTAACTCATTCCAGCATTAACCCAAAAGTCCACAGTCCAAAGTCACATTTGAGAATAGGCAAGTCCCTTTTTGCCTCTGAGTCTATAAAATCAAAAGCAAGTTAGTTACTTCCTAGATAAAATGTGAGTTATTGGGTAAATACAGCTGTTCCAAATGGGATAAATTGGCCAAACAAAGGGGCTACAGGTCCCATGCAAGTCTGATATCCAGCAAGGCAGTCACATTTTAAAGATCCAAAATGATCTCCTTTGACTCCATGTCTCACATCCAGGCCACACTGATGCAAGAGGTGGGCCCCCATGGTCTTGGCAAACTCTGCCCTGTGGCTCAGCAGAGTATAGCCTCCCTCCTGACTTTTTTCATGGGCTGGTATTGAGTGTCTGCTGCATTTCCAAGCACACAGTGCAAGTTGTTGGTGGATCTACCATTCTGGGATTTGGAGAAACGTGGCCCTCTTCTCATACCTCCACTAGGTAGCACCCCAGTAGGTACTCTATGTAGGGGGGGAAGGGCTCTGACTCCATATTTTCCTTCTGCATCACCCTAGGAGAGGTTCTCCATGAAGGCCCCACTACTACAGCAAACTTCTTTCTGCCTGGGCATCCAGGAGTTCCCATACATCTTGTGAAATCTAGGCAGAAGTTCCCAAACCTCAATTCTTGCAATTCTTGACTTCTGTGCACGTGGAAGTTCAATACCACATTAAAGCTGTCAAGGCTTGGGGCTTGCACCCTCAAGGCACATTCTCTACATGGGCTTCTTCCAGCCACAGCTGGAGCAACTGGCTCACAGAACAATAAGTCCCTAAGCTACACACAGCATGACAACCCTGGGCCTGGCAAACAAAACCACTTTTTTCCTGCTAGGCCTTTGGGCCTGTGATGGGAGGGGCTGCTCTGAAGATGTTTGATGTGCTCTGGAGACATTTTTCCCATTGTTTTGGGGATTAACATTTGGCTTCTTGTTACTTATGCAAATTTCTGCAGCTGGCTTGAATTTCTCATCAGAAAAAGGGATTTTCTTTACTATCAACATTGTCAGGCTGCAAATTTTCTAAACTTCTATGCTCCGCTTCCCTTTTAAAACTGAATGCTTTTAACAGCACCCAAGTTACATCTTGACTGCTTGTTGCTTAGAAATTTATTCTGCCAGATACCCCAAATCATCTCTCTCAAGTTCAAAGTTCCACAAATCTTTGAAGGGGCAAAATACCGCCAGTCTCTTTGCCAAAACACAAGAGTCACCTTTGGTTCAATTCCCAACAAGCTCCTCATTTCCACATGAGACCATAAAAATATTTTGGTCAAAGCCATCCAACAAGTCTCTAAGAAGTTTCAAACTTTCCCATAATTTTCTTTCTTCTGAGCCCTCCAAACCATTCCAACCTGTGCCTGTTACCTAGCTCCAAAGCTATTTGCACATTTTCAGGTACCTTTTCAGCAGTGCCCCACTTTACTGGTACCAAGGTAGTGTATCAGTCTGTTTTTATCATGCTGACAGAGACCTACCCTAGACTGAACAATTTATAAAATAAATAGGTTAAATTGGATTTACAGTTCCAAGTGGTTGGGGAAGCTTCGCAATCATGGTAGAAGGCAAGAGGGAGCAAGTCACATCTTATGTGGATGGAGGCAGGCAAAAATGAGAGAGCTTGTGCAGGGCAATACCTCTTCTTAAAACCATCAGATCTCTTGAACTTACTTACATCACAAGAACAGCATTGGAATGACTTTCCCCCATGACTCAATTGCCTCTCACCAGGTTCCTACCACAACAAGTAAGAATTCAAGATGAGATTTTGATGGGGACATAGCCAAACCACACCACAGTGGTTTTGTTTAGCTCATACCTATAGTATTATAAACACAACTACCGTTATAATGTTATTGTAGAACAAGTCCCAGTTACGATAGCATGAAACACTTCTGAAATTATTTCAAGTTGAGATTTTAGGAAAGAGTTAAGTGTGGGTTTGTAACTCTTTTTTTTTTTTTTCTATTCTTGTTTTACCCTGAACCATCTCCTTGTAAATATCGACAGATGGATTTAGTAGATGGATAGTAAATGAGGATCCTGCATGGGTTGCTATGTAGAGCTTACTGAAGTTGGAATGGTTTAAGCAGGATATTTCTCTGTAAGAAAGTTTTCTGTAAGTAATTCTGCAATCTATGGATCTCTTGGCTCCAGCTGTACTGAGTAATAGTTAATCAGACAGCCAGTACAAGGATATGACACTAGCAAAGTAACAAAGCTGAGAGACACCAAAATCTATTAAACTCATCCTCTGGCAAGTGAAACACATTTTGGTAAATACAGAAAAAGAAGATTTAATTATCTATGTTTGGTGAATTAAGACTTGATGGATATTAAAACGGCTTATGCTACTGTTCTTTTTTGCTATCTTTTGCAAATCATTTGTAAAGCTTGTATATAAGTCTCTTTGATGATTTGGCGCTATGTGATCCTGCAATTTGTATAATATTTACTTTGTTAAAATGAAATCTTTGTAAAAGTTCTATGATATTGGGTAGCACAGTTGTTACTAGCTACATTTTAGAAAGGGATTTATACTGTGCTGATAACAGCAGCAGAAATAAATCAAGAGCAGCAGCAATTTCTTTATAGCTGATATATGCCAGATATTGTGCTAGACCCTTAGGTAACTCATATGCTTTACAGTTATCCAGCATGAAGCTGTCTATTTAATATGAAACTCATAAAGCCTAAGCTCCAGGACACTTCTTTTGCATGGGCTCCATTTAAGACCCTGGGAGATCTCCTAGAAATATGTTCATATGACCATATTATTAGTAAAATTTGCCAAAATAAGCTTGACAATTTTGAGATTTCCTGGTATTTTCACGTGTCAACTTTTTAATACAATTAATAATTTTTTCTAATATCTTTACTCATTATAGTGACTTCTGTACTTTGTGTTTGTTTTAATTCTTAAAGAGACTTAGATCAAATTTCATGTGCACTATGTCCATGATTTACCCTGCCTTCAAGGTCAATATTATTCTTTGTATTTTTCATATGAATACATGGCCAGTATTAAAATGCCATCTAATAAGCTTTTTCTATTTTAGTGAGCTTTCTTTTGTCCAGATTAAATCAATCATAAAGGATAGAAAAAAATCCCATGTCCTGCAGAAGACGATACTCATATATGAAAAGAATAGAAAAGCATAGACACTCAATTATCTATTCATTCTATTGAGTGCCAAATTAAAGACTGTTTTGTTTAAATGGTTAACACTGCATCCCTGATGCAGGCAAATATGTCAAATATTGTTATTGCTATACTTTCATTAAAGTACATTTTCCAATGTGTACAATTCTTCCATGATACAAAAATAATGTATGTTTTAGAGAATATATTTCAAATAAAAAAATTCTGATTATATTATTAATTTTGAAATAAAAACACTCATTCAAGACTTTGTAAAATATTTAATTACAAATATATCTCTTTGAAATTTTAAGTATACTCTACCTTTATTTTATAAATTTAGTATTATCATGTTCTGTTGACTTTTTATGCACGTGGGGGATTTAGACAACTACTCTCTGAATAGTAATATGTTTGATCAGAAGTGTAAAACTATTCTAATCTGGATGGTCAAGAAAGAATCAAAAGCTTTTTCTGCAATTGAAAATAATTTGGAACCTATTTAAGAAAGAAAATGACCAATCCAGGTAGCCAAGACTTGAGTTTATTTATAGGATTCATATTTCCCTTCTTAAAAGGACATTTACAAACTCAATTTCAAAAATAAAAGAAATTCTGTATGACAAATTTCATGTTTTAATTTCAATATTACAGGTATGTTCTTTCGTGATAAATTATCAGTTGAAAATGTTCCAGTGAAATCTGGTATCAATTAATTTAACACTTTATATAAGAAATAATAAAACATTTATTTTCAAGTCTTACATATATTACTTAAAATAGATACAAAATTCAGTTTTTAATTTTTAAATTGTATTGCTATTTCAAGCTACCTTAAAGTAAATACCATAGTGGAAAAAAATTGTTTAGATTTTCTTGAATAAGTATGACTTTTAAAACAAATACTCTTAATAACAGTCCACCATACGTTATTTATTTAGCAATTAGGTAAGTCAAATGATTTATAAAATTATCTTGAAAGGAAAGAAATAATATTTTTTGGGCAGGTAAAATAATATTCGAGACTGTTATAATACGCAACTTAGAATCAAATTCAAGAACTTGATTAGAAAATCTAACATTGCACAGATTCATAAATAATTGCTTAATTTCCATCTTTAATATTAACCTGCATTATTGAAGCACGCTGAAAACAATGAGATGAGATAAGGTAGAAAATAATTATACATATGATTGTTTGCTTGATGGAAGCATTGATTTGTTCATATATTTTCTTACACACATTTCCCTACCCAAAAATATAAATTTGCTTGTTTTCTGTATATACAAGTATCCTGTGAAATCCTGGATTCTGAGAAGAAAAAGTTTGAGGTATAGCCTTGAATAATGCATCAAAATGCATAATATTTTTGGCTGAACTTCAGCAAAATGACTGTCGGCAGAGAAGAGTTGATCGGAGCGTGCTTCCAAAAGTCTTCCAGATTTTTGCCCTCTGAGAATTTTGTTGGCGACATCAAATAATTGAACTCTTCAACATCAATATATACAAAGGCATTTTATTATTAGCCAAAGAAAGGGACTTAGAGTCATCAGAAATTACAACTTTATTTTTTCATAATACATGTATTTATTGCCATGATGGATCTGAAATTCTTATAAAATTAGAGTCAGATGGAATTCAGAGACACGTGCAAGTTTTGGAAATGGACACAGATAACAGTATAGAACTGTACATAAAATAATTACAATTTATTAAACACACTGTTTTAGCACATCCTGGATGGATGAGAATGAGCACCATATTTTTTATGAATATATATTTTTCTCTTTTTGTTTTCTACAGCACCAAGAAATTCAAATAGGAAAAGGAGAGATGAGAATTGGGAATCAAGAATCAGCCCTTTCCATCTCAGCCACACTAACTTATATCTTTACGATTTTCAAAGCTTTTGCCATGTGATACTGCCCCCACAAGGGCATCAATATTTCCTAAATGGTACATGTTTATGTAGCAAGTTGTTTTCTATACCATCCTTTTCAAAACTTGCATGTGGCACAAAATGGGTGGGTGGCACCAAGTTATATTTTCTGTTGATTTCATGTGTCCTTTATCCTAATCTTAGCCAAGAAAGCAAACAGGACCAACTTCAAATCCGAACTTCTGATTCTGATCACCAAAGTCATTGATCATAACATCAACAATAGGTACTTGATCAATTTTTGGTGTATTGATTTCAATGACAGTCTTTTCATAGCCTTTTCTGGACTGGAAAATAAAGCAGAAATAAAAAGTTACACAGTCATTTAATATTTCTTAAATGTATTTTACTTTTTCTTAGGCTTCCAAGTGGAGGTAAGAAGCTGAGAGAGAGGAGAATAGAAAAACAACCTTGCTATTACCTGTGTAGTAACACTTCTTATCATTGACAAAGTTTTAAATTTTGAATATTGACAACTACATTTAATATTTAGCTGTAATTACTTAACTATGATGGCGCAATATATTTCATAGTTAAAAAGAACCTTGAGTTAATAAATACAATTTAATAACAATATTGATATTAGTATTTTCATATATATACGTATTTTCATATAAACATATATATATGTGTGTGTGTGTGTGTATATGTGTATATATATATGTATGGTGTCTAGCTCTGTTGCCCAGGCTGGAGTGCAGTGGTGCAATCTCAGCTCACCACAACCTCTGCCTCCTGGGTTTGAGTCATTATCTGGCCTCAGACTCCTGAGTGGCCGGGACTACAAGTGTGTGCCACCATGCCTGGCTAATTTTTGTATTTTTCATAGATAGGGTTTTACCATGTTGGCCAGGCTGGTCTTGAACTCCTGATCTCAGGTGATTTGCCAGCCTCCCAAAGTTCTGGTAGACAGGGGCAAGCCACGGCACCCAGTCCCTCCTATATAAATAATGCATCTTACCATTATAGTTAAAATTAAGATATACATATCCAAATTCTCTTACAGAAAATTTGAATGCAGGTTCAGAACTATAATACAGAAGGTCAAGCCAAAAAATGTCTTCTGCTGTGTGTTAATTTTATGAATATTTAACAATAAACTACATTGGAAAGGCTTTTCCCAACTCTTGCTACATTAATTTGCTTTATTCTCTCTTCTTCGCTCTACTTGTACTCTGCTCATTTTGATGAAAGCATGAACTTACTTATTTATAATTGTGATTTCTCTGCAGTCATCAATACTCAGCTAAAGCAATGAAATTTTTAGGGACCTATTTATTATTTTGCTATATAAACTCTTAAGTGTGTGAAAAGATAGTTCTAGAAGATAGAGATAAAAATGACAGTGGATCTCAAACTGATATAGTACAAATTAAGCTTTTATAAACAAAATATAGGGCTAAAATTATTGATATTATAAATGATATAATGCTGATTCATTTATATGTAATTTTAAAATCACCAATAAGGAGGCAAATGACATAAAGTTTTTTATTTTCTTTTTCATTTTAGGAATACCTAGCTGTGATATAATTCAAATATCAGGAATAATAACATATAATCCAAGATTACCTTCTGTAATGTCTTTAAGACCGTTTGAGAGTGTCTGTGTATAACTGTGTGTGTGTTAACATTACCGGCTTCTCGCATACCGTAGTTTAACATGTCAATATTAAGCATCAAATGTTAATAACAACTGACATCCATTTCATTAGATAAATCTGGCTTAGGACCAAACTGAAACGGTGACATGCTGCCTCTCATCTCTGAAGGAAGGCAAGCAGAACTTATACTCACCGCACAGCCATCATACAGGGCTTTTATGAAAGGGTTATTGTCATAGGACATCTCCTCATCATTTGATCCCAGGAACCGAAGTGCTTTGTCATAACTTCCTGATGACACATCATACCAGGCTACTGACTGATGACAGTGGTAGGTGAAATTTTGCCGAGCAGAGGCCGTCAGAAGTTTCAGGAATGTCATTTGCACCATATTGATGGAATTTCCTTCAACATCTAAATATGAAAGCTAGGAATAAAGGAATAAAAAGGCACCTAATGACACTTTCTTCTTTACGCTACTAAAAATAAAATCATTGTCAACAGTGAACTATGATGCTAGTAGCATGCAGATGAATCCAAAGACCCACTTGAACCTAATGAAAAAAGGTGTACATTGAGGGTCAGAAGACCCAGAAAGAGGATTTTATGAATTGTATCCCACCAAAGTTATTGTAGCCATTGCTTATCTTTGAAAAAATCACTTAATGTCTTAGTTTCCTAAACAGTAAACATTATAAAAAATGCTTTTGTTTCCAAGAAATGTTCCAATATATTTGTATATCTTTTTGGAAAAAAAAATGGTAAAACAATGAAAACTAAGGAATCTCAGCGTAAAGCAAAGATTAGCTGGTTTTATGTTGTTTGATTTTTGACTATTCCTTTCAAACATTTCAAAATGTATCAACTTATCCAAATCTGTGAACATGTCCCTGCTTTTCATTTTCAGGCAATAGTTCTCATAGGTATTAATATATCCAGAAATGCCTGTTCATCTATTTTTAGATGACATGTGTATTCAACACTGTATTGCCGGCACCAAGCATAATGTGCAAGACGACGAAAGTTAGTATTTGTTGAGTCAATACTTACTCCATAATTACAGCAGGAAAATAGTCTTAGTTGTAAATTATTAACGACTGTCTCATAGCATCTTCATAAATTGTTTTATTTTTGTTAATTAAAATATCTGAATTCAGTGGAAACATATGAACTTAAATTTGAAAAAAAAGGTTAAGAAATTCACCCAAATTAGAAATTAAGTCAATGTAAAGGCAGTTATATGTTACTTGCTTCCTTAAAACAGATTTTACTTATTTCTTACTGAATAGCAGGTCAGATGGTGAGTATTCTTGTGGGATTGAAGAAAAATAATCTATTGGGAAAATTCAATCCATACACACATAGCTCTATCTGTATATATTTTTAAAAGATAATAATGTAATATGGATATTTAATATGTAACTTGGAGACTGAAATAGAGAATTATAACTTTGGTGGAGAGTGTCAATAAAAATTGTTAATATACATGAGCTTGTATACAAATAACACATGTATAAATAGTCATACATGGAAAATAATAGCTTTTCAAAGAACCTTAAACAACTGAATATCTGGATAATTGGAAAAAGCTTCAATTTCAATACATTCTAATTATAATAAACATATGTATATATTTAAACACCTTTTAAGTATGAATTTAATGTTGACATCTAATCTTAAAATATCTTTAGAAAATTTTTGAAATGAGCTAGTAATTGTATGGAAATCTTGAAGTAAATCTGTGCCATAACAATCAGAAAAAATTGGAATTGCAACTGATAGAAATGAAGAACAAAGAAGGAATTTTTCAAGCATACGGAAAATGAAATAATAGGAAGAGATTAAGTAGATACTGTATTCTT
Source organism: Sapajus apella (assembly GCF_009761245.1). Lineage (NCBI taxonomy): Eukaryota > Metazoa > Chordata > Mammalia > Primates > Cebidae > Sapajus > Sapajus apella. The sequence continues at coordinate 3,190,102 of NW_022437073.1, forward strand.
TATACCTGATATTTCTAACATAATCAATTTTCATGATATCTATCTCAGGTTCTTAATAAATGGTATGCACTATTTGATCCTGATTTTAAGTACATTTAGTATATTTCCATTTACTTTCAGATACCAATGTTAGCTTGCTTTAAGATACCACAGTGGCCTAAGAGATATTAAGTGGAACAAACTAGAGACCACAGGGAATCCTGCTTTAGCATAATTTAGACTTTCACTGTTAGGGGCTAGAAATATATAATTAGAACTTCACTTCTTGAGTTTGAGAAAAACCATTTCATGTTGAAGTAATAACATACCAGTTTTCCCCTCTTAAATTCACTAAACCAACTTCCTGGTTTCTCCTTTGGCCATGACGAAATTCTCACCTTTGCAAAGAAACAGAAAATTTAGCAAGCAGGTGAAAATTTACAATATAAACAGTATTTTTATATACATAAAATTTATTTTCACTAAGACTAAGAAACTAAAGAGTTCTTAAAATCATTTTAAAAGGATATAAATGAGATTATACAAAATGAGATAAAGAGAAAAATTTGAGATAGATTCTGAAAATGCTATGTAGTGAAAATTGAGTCATTTCGTTTTTGTTCTCTTTATTGACACTAAAGGAAAAGGGGAAAGATAACCCAGTAAAGGAATATTAAGGGTTGTAGGGGGCATTGCTGGAACATTCAAAAACCCTTTGCAAAGGAAACTCTCAAAATGTTACTCAGTGTCAGCGAGAAAGGCAGATATCATCTTCACTCCATAGCCAAGTGACAGGTTTGAAAGTAGTTAACCAGTAACTAAGGAGAGATGCTCACATTGCCATGTGTGTACCTATGCAACAATCCTACATGATTTGCACATGTACCCCAGAACCTAAAGTACAATAAAATAAAATAAAAAAAAAGAGAAAGAAAGAAAAACAAAAGAAAAATATTGACTGGAAATAACCCTAATCATTCCCTGCTGGTTAAAATATTCAGAAACTTTAATAGATCTGCATTTATTGTTCTGCTTTGTGAAGAATAGTAGAGCTCATGTAAGTCCTCATCATAGGGAACTTGAGTTATCAGTGTAAGAAAAGGCATTTTCTGTTTTTCCACATTTCTCTGGAGGCTAGGGGAGCTTTACTATGCTTCACCACCTGCCAAGTAGGGTTGGAGATGGAAGTTGCTTTTTCTCTTGCCCTTGCTAACACTCTTTACTCACAAACTTAACTTTTCTCCAAAAACCATTAGCCACACATAAAGCTACTGGCTTTTCCTTAAGGAGTTTCTGTGCCTCTGTATGCCCACATTATTTACTAAGAAGAATGAGATTAATTACATGAATACCAACAAAGACAATATGTCCCACTTATTACATGTTTGAATAATATAGTTATGCTCATGAACAACCTTTCCTTATATTAATAATTTGCATTTAGCTTTGAAGATAGAACTCAGTACATTAGTAATACTGTTAGGCAAAAATTAAAGAATTTCTTTAGAGAAACTAAATATTTTTTAAAAAGTAAATGCAGAAAAGACTCATATGTAAAGATTAATTCTTTATAAACTTAGATATTTTGGGTGTAATATGCAGCTGTAAGTTCTATGATGTGGTAATTGGGCAGAAGAACACTATAGAGGCACTAAAATTTGAGATTCAGCTGTGCTGTGTCATGGAAAGCCATAGAATTTTAGAGAGCAAGCAGGTGCATAAAGAATACATCTGGGTAAAAAATAAAGAAGAGAAGCATTTGTTAACTCTGTAGATTAATTTGGTGCTTATTCATGTTTATGCAAATGAAATACTCTAATTACTCTGTAAGAAAAGCAGATAAATGAAAATATGACAGTATAATTTTCCTGTTTAGTTCAATATTGCAAAACATGGCAGGAACTATTAACATTCACCCCCAAAACAGATTGGTACTTACTCCCTCAGATTTCTTGTCTGGATAAATGCAAGTCTCACCACCAGATGTGAAATTACAGTAAACTTTGAAGGAATCTCCTGAACAACCTTGGTTAGGATCAATCCAATATTCACCTAGAAGTTAGAAAAAAATATGTCATATAAAAATTTATTGATATCATTCTTGAATGCATTAGGCATCAAATTTTGTTAGAGAAATAAGACAAATACATATTAATAGATCTTTTCCCTTTTGAGTTTTTTGGCATATTGGGGTATGATTTTTAATAAACAGTAATAGTTTCTCTTTTCTGCCTCAGAGCTTTGCAAATGTTTCATATATTCTACATGGAATACCTTTTTAAAGTTCTTATCATGCCTATCACTTTTTGGTTTCAGCTTAAACGTCATCTTCTCAAATATTAACATTCTATTTATCCCTGTGCAATAAATTGCATGCATACTGAAATAAGATATCCTTGACTCCAAATCTCATAAGTATTATTTACTACTTAAGTAATCTGAGTGATCAATATATTTTCTTCCTAGTTTATTCGTTTGTAACAATGGAGGTGATATCGTATTTACTTAGCCTCAGGGATCATACTTCTGCCTTATTTTATTGCAAACACTTCTTGCAATAAATGTACCCTCTCTTTGAGGGGAATCCTAAGAAGGACTACTTTATATATTTTAATGCAGCCTGCTATTAATGCCATTGCTGAAATGTTACAGAACATTCATTTGGTGTTATGTGAGTAAGCATGGAAAATAGTGGGAGTAACAAAGTTATTCCTTAGATAAGTGACAATATGGTGTTAGCTAACAAGATTTACTAGGAGCCAAAATTGATATGCACATAAACATTACTTTGCTTCCATCTGCTGGGGTTCAGAAAATGATGCCCCAAAGTAAAAGCAGTTTTCCTCTGACCTTCTGCCTTCCTGTCTCTCATCCCTCATTCTCCCTTGAGGCAAGTTGTAGAAATTAGAGTCCCTCCTCCCCAAAGTGGGTCATAGAAACCAAACCCCCTTTTTCACAAAGCCAGCTATAAAGCCTTAACATATTACTCTGTTATAGCAAGTAGTTAGTCAGACATAAACAGTGCAGGAGAGCCCTGCCAACCCCACCAGTAATATCCGGTGACCATCAGATAAAGGTCAGGCAGTTGTAAACTGTCTCTCTAAAATAATAATTGTTTGCAGCTTGTGCCAAGGAATGGCAGTCTCCCGTTGCCCTTATAGAAAACACCTGAAACCGGTGACCAGCAGCTTCTTTATATGATCTCAGGAGGTGGGCAACTGGGCTCAAGCATGTGGACTAAGATGCAAATGGATGGAGTTTAACTGGTAGATAACCTTCCTCTGCTTCCCTTACTCAACTGGCAAGGGAAAAATGCCTCAAGTGAGCATGCGCACAACTCCAGTAAACACACTGGCCCATTCCAAGTGCTGACAGCCCAGTGCGCTTGCAGACAGCCCACCGCAAGTCAGGGGAGAAGAGGTGCAAACCTCGGAAACATGCCAGTACAAACTCCAAGTCAAAGGTCAAAGCAGGCACTTGAAGCTCTCAAGTCGTTTGCTTGATCGTCTTCCAAGTGTACTTTACTTTCTTTTATCCCTGCTCTAAAATGTTTAATGAACTTTCACTCCTACAACGCACCCAACTTTCTGTGTAACGGCTGGCCATAAAGAAATTAAAACCCTTATTCCACAGGGGTCCTACCCCTTACCTGGGAGGATGGAATGCTACAAGAGGGAGATCAGAGAGAATTTGAACAGAAGGCCTTACTAAGTTTCCCTACTCAGATTACTACCATTAGCTCATACCATTTTTTGTCCAATAATATATCACGTTTCTACACAGCTGTCCTTGCGTTATGGAATCTAAGCATAAAATCAGACAGCTTCCTCTGTGTCTTTGGAGGTGGATTCTGAAGTCTCCTATGTCACGTTAAAGTATAATCAAATAAATGTTTAATACTTTTCTCTTGTTAATCTTTTTTTTTTTATAGGAGTGGCAGCTTTGATCTTTATACTGAGAAAGAAAGAAATCAAATTCTTTCTACCTTTATAATTTCTACTGTTTCTCATGCTGTCACTTCATTTCAAATATTTGAATTATGTAAGTCCACTGGTTACAAACTTTTAATATTTTAAAAGCTCAAATTGCTTACTTCGGTGCTGGAACTCTCAAAAATGCAATGTCAACCTGCTTTATCCTCTGCTACTACTTGCATAGTCACATAACTTGAATATCTTTTTTAACAAAAACATCCACTTTTTTTTTCAGATTACACCATTAATGTACTCATGTCTGAAACAAATTAGAATTCTGAGGAAAAAAAATACGAGGAAATGAATCATCCAACATTTATCTTTGAATTTCTGTATGAAGAACAGTGTCTGGCACTGCTTAATAATACATAAATGAATAAATATTCAATTTTAATTAATTAGAGCAGGAAAGAACTGATGAAGCTAGTTATATAGAAACTACTGGGAACTATAATCCACAGTCAACTTACCATTCCAAAGATTTACAGTATTTTTTTTTTACTGCTCAGGTACTAGTTAATCATATGTTGCTTTATAACTCAATACATGTTGCCATCTTTTATACTTGATTTTCAATTATGTATAATTGATTACCTTATTTATCTAGGTCATAAGTCTAAAAATCATATGAAATAGTCATTTCATATGTTCTGTGTCCTCATCTAGATACTATATAAACTCAAGAGGAATCTTCTGATAGGCCAAGCATATTAAAATTGGGAGGAGGAGGATAAATTTTCTAGCATAAGCTCAAACTAAATCATCTAAATCCTTTGCTTAAATAATACCAGTTAAAAGTAAATCTCCACATAAATCACTAAACTAAGTGTATCTTTTTCAAATAAACATAAACTTGAAGATGTTAGATACCAGTTTGTATAGGAGCACTAATAACTACCTGTGTTTTACCTTTAATAGGCTATGCTTGATTAAATAAGATTTTTGTGACATCCTTTTTTTTGCTGCCAGTTTCTGAACTACACTGAACTTTTCTATCTACATTGAGTTATTTAGATCACAGTTATAACTATCATTATGTAACTGGTAATGCAACACAGTAAAGGGGAGACAATTATTTCAACATAAAGTGGGAGACTTAAAAACTAGATAGAGATCTGCCCCTTGCTACTTTAATAATTGTACAATTTTAGTCAACTAACTTAGCATACCTGAAACTCTTTCTTTCTCTAACCAATAGGTATATAAGGGTTTTGTCAAAGAGTTGGTATGATAAATTATCCTAATTGTTTTTAGTAAATAAGCTATTCACAGTTGTCTGGGATTCTGTGGATCACTGAAAGATAAATTATTGCCCCAAGCTATCCCAATTCTTAAATATTCTGTTCAACAAATCATTGCTAACCAGATAGACTAAATATATATCAGTTATGATATTTACACATGTCCATACTTTTCATAGTAATTTAAAATACTAATCATATTAATGTAAGTATTCATATTAATGTGAAATAAGTTAGTAATCATCATATTACAATATGCACATGTGTGTATAAATATGCACATCTGTGATAGTTATTACAAGCAAGGTACATTTGTGTTAGCTGTAATCATCCAAAAATGATCTTGTCATAATTTAATAAAACCTTATTTAACAGACAAGCATTTTCCAAAGCAGATCTAGATTTATACAGTATAAATTATTTTTTCTGTCTACAAGATGAGGGTTAATAATTGTTTGGTTTTATTTAGAGACTATATTAAACATTCAACTAGAATTAATGAGCTGACAATGCACCTCAGAAACTCAGAAGCCCAGTACATTTGCTTCGTCATGTATTATTAACATACCATCTGGGAAGTCAGGATGGCTGAGTTGCAGGTCTTTGCAAGTTCGGGCTGGATTGGTCTGAGTACCCATGGGAAATTTCATATGCTCGATGTCTTGTTTCAGGGAATTGAGGGAACCAAATATTTCTTCCATTCCATCCGAGTAATCAAGAATATTATCATCTGCATCTGCTTGCATACCTTCAGTATGTCTTCTTGTTTTTTTGGATGATAAGATTGGTAAAGGCTGAATGACTTCACCAGGTGGACCCTAAAAGAAGATAATGTGAGTGCAATTGTTGCATAAAATGGAATATTCTGCAGATATTAATTACCAGTTATGTTTTTGTTATAAAAATTGTAGTTGGTTTAGCTTTTCAATAGCTACAAAATTTATGCTATAGGATAAGTTTATAAATATATAAAAGTCATAGATTCTTCTATGATGATCTTAGAGGAGATATTGAGGTAGTTGAACAAGTTAGATGATTTCTGGCCCTTTATCTATACAAAAATATAGCACAGACTTGTGTAGATATGTTATATAAGTTACTCTCTTATTTATTAATTAGTCATCATTTATATGTCCTATGGCCACAATTAGATTTTAAAGTCTCTGATCATTAGAACAGGACTTTACAGCGATTGTGCTATCTTGTCAACTGTTGTATTTGATGATAATTTAAGTTACAAAACATTAAACTTTTAAAAATATGTATACATTAGTTTGCTTCAAACATGTGTGACTTAAATCTTTATAAATTAACAAACTTAAAATGAATTCAATCAGACTGGAATTTACATTACCAGCAGAGCTATACCAAATAGTTATCATATTGTCATGGGTTGAATTGTACCCCACAAAAATTTGTATGTTGAAATCTGAATTCCCAGTATCTCAGAATGTAATCTCATTTGGAAATACAGTCTCTGACGATATAATTAGTTAAGATAACATCACTAGAGTGGGCCCTAATCCAATATAACTGATATTCTTATAAAAAGGTGAAATTTAAACACAGATACACAAAGAGGGGAGATAATATGAAGAGACACAGGGAAAAGAGAGCCAGCACAAGCCAAGGAGAGAAGCGCAGAACAGAACCTTCCACCATGGACCTCAGAAGGAACCAACCTATGGACATCTTCGTTGGGAGTCAATACATTTCTGCTGTTTGAGCCACTAGCTCTGTGGTACTTTGCTATGGTAATCCTAGCAAACTAGTACAGACACAGTTGGAAACATTTTAGCTCAAGAAAGAAGACTAAAATTTCACATGGATCCATATTTTAATTCTATCATTTAATTACTGGTGTAAAGCCTAGAACATTTTAGCATAAATAAGTGGTAGCTATTATTATTGCTTTTATTAGTAGTAGTATATATGCACTAGGAAAAAAATGTGAAGCATCTCAATTTTTGTCATTATTCTGAGAGTCAAATATAAATGTATCTTTAGAGCACAAAATAAGTTGGCTTCATAAATGTGACATAAAATAGTATATGATTCTCTTGAAAAATTAATAAAAACAAGGCTATATTATATAATTAGGGTATTTATATTTGAAGAGTGAAATCAATTAAAATATTAGTCTTGGCATGTAGACTTGATTACTTAAATTATATAGTTAACACTTCCCATAAAAATCAGCACTTTTGACAGGATGTGCTTTTTGTCCATCTTATAAATTCAGAGAAATCATTGGCAGCTACTACATGTGAATTATCAGAACATCACTCTTGTTAACATGTACTTACCGGAGGCCCAGGAGGCCCTGGAAGACCGCTGTCACCTTTCTGGCCAGCAGGTCCCTGATAGAAAGAAGAGAGACGACATTAAATAAAGAAGAGGCAATTAAATAGGTTTTGATGAAAAATTAAAATGTCAAAGGGAAAAGTACTTACAGTAGAGCCTTTGTTACCCTTTGGGCCTTGAGGACCCTAGAAAATGCAAATGCAAAAGCACAGATAAAAATCTGCAGAATTTGTGTCTCTTTGTCATATTTGTAACTTAACCTTACCTTATAATGTTATTTTGTCTTCTACTTACTGGTAAACCTGGAGGACCAGGTGGGCCTATGGGACCAGCAGGACCGGGAATTCCCTAGAGAAAGAATAAGCTAATTTAAAGGGATTTCCTCAGCGATTTCATTTTCATGTTTTCATCACTTTTCATAACATTTCAACATTTTAATAACAACATACATTGTAAAATTTAGAGAATGCAAAATATTTTTGAATGGCTTAAACGTTTTCCCACAGTGAATCTAAAAAATAATTTGTGCAAAATAATGAGAATTTTTCCCATTTTGCTACAATATCGATGAGCTTTTTGTTTTAAATCTATGTGTGTATGTGTATATTCTGTATCTCTCAGAATATGACTTACAGGTGATGGGAATTTAGTACATGTTTGTTTAAATAATGTTCAACTGTAATTTTTATGGTTTCAAACAAATATTTTTAAAATGTATTTACTCTAAGGCTAAATAAAAGTCTTTAAGAACATTCCTGACTTAAACAAATTCGAATTAGGACACTCTAAATTCTCTTTTTTTCATACTTAAAGCAGTGTGTGTGTGTGTGTGTGTGTGTGTGTGTGTGTGTGTGTGTTTATTATATGAAAGGAGTAGAAAAAATAATCCTTATTTTTACTCACCCCATCCCCTTTTGCTCCAGCAGATCCTTGAGTTCCAGGAAGCCCTCGGTCACCTTTTTCACCTTGTTCTCCTGGAGGACCAATCAGGCCAATTAAACCAGGATGTCCCTTTGGAAAGCCGAGAAAAAAAAATAATATATATATATTACTATATTCATAAAATTTTAGTTATAAAATATTTGCACATTAAATTTCCAAAGCATAAAAATGAACAATGCTGATAAAAAAACAAAATTAAAATAATCCTTCTGAATGAAATATACAGTTAAGAATCGCCCTCTCATCACCTAACTGCACCTTTTACTGCTTACATTAAGTGAGGGCTTTATTAAACTTTGGAAGTATTATGAAGCAAAATGCTTTCTACAGCTATCATTTTCAGTGCTCCATTTGAGGTATCCCTCCACCAATAATGACCATCTATAATATTAAATAAATAACAGAAAACTCATTATTTTAATAATCATCTCATTTAATATGAAGTAATTTCTATTCTTCAGAGACTGCAATCTTTAAAAGACATTTAAAGATTTAAAATAATCCAAACAATAATAATATCATTTTTAAACAGGCTCATTTCTCTAAGTACATGGTGCAACTCAGCATAAATTCTAGGAGATCAAATTAGTATTTGAAAGATATTTCTAGTTTAAAAATTTTAGCTTCATGTTTAAAAATCATAAAATAGATATTTTGTTATTCAGCCTATTTATTTTCTGAATAGTTATTTTAGTATAACCATATGCTTTCTCCATATGGTTGCTATAATGGAACCATGAGAAGATATAGCACTGAATTCTGGTATATTTTTCACTATTTGCATATTTTCTCCCATCTAAATACATCCGGGAAGCTCAGGATTGAAGCTTTTTTTCAGGGTTAGAATGATGAAGCTATTGTTTAAAATTTCCTTTGAATGATTTTAATCTGCAAAAGCAACTGCCTGGGCGATTAGTATACAAAAACATAATCTTTTATTAATAACACATTCTTTTATTCTCACCTTTTCACCCTTGGAGCCAGGGTCACCTTTAAGACCAGGTAAGCCAGGAGGTCCCTAAATAATAAGAAAAAATAAATAAAAATATATAGTACGTATGAATTAGAGAATCCTATGACTAGTCACAGAGCTAGTTTGGTTTTAAAAATATGGAGTTGAAAATAGTAATAACTAATGCTTTATTATTTAGGCTTCTAAGTAAATTTATATATTTAAAACACTATGGTTTAATTTGTAACCATAGTATTGATAATTTTAATGAAAAAAATGTAAAATTAGAAACAGGACATGGTGTATATGGATTTTTAGTTGAGAAGAAAGTATAATATTTTAAATACACTAATTTTAGGAGGGGTTTCCAAATTGCATATTCAGTCAGTCAAACATTTTTATGTTACACAAATTTAAAAGGTTACACTATTTTCAGCAAAATTTTTGTAAAAGCTTTTTGACAATCAATTTATCTTTGATAACCACAGGAAAAAAAATCAGACAAAATGATAATACGCTGTTTGGTTTCTATTTAAATAACCTCTATTTGTATATGTTAGAATGGTTGCCTAATAATGCTGTATAGAATAAGAAAATTTCTGTATATACTAACTTAAAACATGGAACTCTGTAATTCTTCTAGACCATGGCCAATTTTCTGAAATCTGATTTAAATTCTTATTCTTTGTTCCCTTGAAATTAGGTATATTTCACTATGATTACTAGAGAGAGACATATACTAAGAATACTTAACAATCCCAATAAAATATTCTATGTATAATACTATTCATGAGTTAGTGATGACTACTATTTTCTCTTAGCTAAACTGCATAACATTACAAACTACATCAAGATGGTACCTTCAGCTGTAGTTTCTAAATTGCATCTCATATCTAAATGATTTATGAAATTAATAATAAATTTATTTTTATATAAACATACTTCTATTTCAATAAATTCACGCTAGTAATTCAAGATTAAGACATGTATCTTTTAAAAGTATATTTATATGACAATTATGGCATGACTTTAGCAACTAACTCCTTGTCCTGCCCCCGACCTAAGGAAATTTTCATATTGATGATTCTGGAACTAACTGTTTAATCTACAAATTATTTTACTCTAGGCCAGGCACAATGGCTTCCACCTGTAATTCTAGGAATTTGGGAGCCTGAGGTGGGAGGACCGCTTGAGCCTAGGAGTTTGCAACCAGCCTCGGTAGCATAGCGAGGCATTGTGTCTCCAAAATAAACAAGCAACAACTAGAATTCGTGGAGTACACCTGTAGTACCAGCTACCTGAGAGGGTAAGGCAGGAGGGTCAATTGAACCCATGAGTTTGAGGCTTCCGTGAGCTATGATCATGCCACTTCACTCCAGCATGGGTGACAGAGTAACACCCTATTGCTAGAAAAAGTAAACAAGCCGGACGCGGTGGCTCATGCCTGTAATCCCAGCACTTTGGGAGGCCGAGGTGGGTGGATCACGAGGTCAAGAGAGCGAGACCATCCTGGTCAACGTGGTGAAACCCCGTCTCTACTAAAAATACAAAAAATTAGCTGGGCATGGTGGCGCATGCCTGTAATCTCAGCTACTCAGAAGGCTGAGGCAGGAGAATTGCCTAAACCCAGGAGGCGGAGGTTGCGGAGAGCCGAGATCGCACCATTGCACTCCAGCCTGGGTAACAAGAGCGAAACTCTGTCTCAAAAAAAAAGAAAAAAGAAAAAGTAAACAAAATAAAAGAACACACCACACCAACAAACCAAATTGCTGCACTTCAATTTTGAAGACAAAACAAAATGCAGTCCTTGGTGTGAAATTATACAAGAAAAACTATGCAGGCAACAGATGCTGTCAGATGTATAACTGATGCTAAAAAACTATTTATATGTGACTCATGAAATTAGGGTCATGATAACCTAGCCATGTCACTACTGCTTGCCACAAGTAAGGCACCCAGCAACAAAAGCAAACTGTTCACAACATTTCTCTATGAATTTGAATTATGATGACCGAATTGAATTATCTCAACTATAATTTTAGCAATAATTTTCATTATGGCCCTAGGACAGCAAATTGTTTTAACTTTTACTAAAATACATCATAAGCCACCACTATTGTACCTTCTACAAGGCTACCATGAGTAATATTTCCCCCTATCTGGAAACACTGTAATTTTTCAGTGTAAAAAACACATTATATCCTGGTCCATAATTTTTGTGAATTTAAAGCATTAAGAACTATGGATCTGATCCAAGTAGTGTGATGTAGGAAAAGTAAGGGTTCAGAATAGGATAGGTCTGGCATAGAAAACAAACTCTCTTCTTAGCTACTTTAATTAGCTGGACAAAGGTAGCTTCAGTTTTCTCATCTACAAACTGGGGACTACAATTCCTATCTCATAGAGCTGCTGCAAGAATACAGATGGGCCCTCTCTATTCCTGTTTCTGAAGCCTACTTCTCAAATGGAAATGTGACTCTCAGGATGAGCAAGAATGGTGTTAATAAAAATTAGTCTAATAAAAATATATTAGACATTATTTGTGTTTTAAATGCAATAAAAATCCTTTCCATAAATATTATTCATGAAGAAGTTAGAGATAATGAGTGTTAATTTCTCTAAGCTAATAATCTCTCATAACATTACAAACTACAACTAAAGGTGAATTTGCCAAACTGAATCAATTTTTATTTTCATCAGCTGGAAATAGAAATTGGTAACATTATGATATTGAGAGCAGTTATAAATGACCCTCTGAACCTGAAACAGATCAAAAACATCAACTCTACATATAAAAATGTTACTCCAACTGTGTAACAATGGTATTTTGAAAAATTATTAGATATATTTATGTTTTTTAATTCATAACTGAATTTGAAATTCTCTAAGTATTAAAGTGGACAATTTCCCTATATTATTCAATTAACAACAGACAAAAGTTATTTTCATAGAAGCACATGCAGTTTGTTTTTTAATTATACTTTAAGTTCTGGGATATATGTGCAGAATATGCCAGTTTGTTGCATGGGTATACACGTGCGATGGTGGTTTGCTGCACCTATCAATTCTTCATTTACCTTAGGTATTTCTCCCAATGCTATCCCTCCTCTAGTTCCCCATCCCCCAACAGGCCTCAGTGTGTGATGTTCCCCTCCATTTGTCCATGTGTTCTCATTATTCGACTCCCACTTATGAGTGAGAACATGCAGTGTTCGGTTTTCTGTTCCTGTGTTAATTTGCTGAGAATGATGGTTTCCAGCTTCACGCATGTCCCTGCAAAGGACATAAACTCATCCTTTTTTATGGCTGCATAGCATTCCGTGTTGTATATGTGCCACATTTTCTTTATCCAGTCTATCACTGAGCATTTGGCTTGGTTCCAAGTCTCTGCTTTGTGAATAGTGCTGGAATAAACATACATGTGTATGTGTCTTTACAGTAGAATGATTTATAAACCTTTAGGTATATACCCAGTAATGGGATTGTTGGCTCAAGTGTTTCTGGTACTAGATCTGTGACGAATTGCCACACTGTCTTCCACAATGGTTGAACTAATTTACACTCCCACCAACAGTGTAAAAGTGTTCCTATGTCTCCACATCCTCTCCAGAATCTGTTGTTTCCTAACTCTTTAATGATTGCCATTCTAATTGGTGTAAGATGGTATCTCATTGTGGTTTTGATTTGCATTTCTCTAATGACCAGTGATAGTGAGTTTTTTTATATGTTTGTTGGCCACATAAATGTCTTCTTTTGAGAAGTGTCTGTTCATATCTTTCAATCAGTTTTTGATGGGGTTGTTTCTTTTTCCTGTAAATTTGTTTAAGTTCTTTGTAGATTGTGGATATTAGCCCTTTGTCAGATGGATAGATTGCAAAATTAAACTAAAGAACTTCTATTACGGCAAAAGAACCTATCATTAGAGTGAACAGGTAACCTACAGAATGGAAGAAAATTTTTGGACATGCAGTTTTAAGTGTGGATATGTTGAATAATAATCTTCTAATAAGGGGAAAATTACTAATCCTCAGAGTCAAATTTATATGAGTTTAGTTATATTCTCTTTTGCATAAGAAAAACAACCATGCTACCCTGTTAAATCTCAGACAGACAAAAAGACCACAGGGAAATTATCAAATTCACTTTCAAGTAATTTCCCTCTTATCTTGGATTTCGCTCTCCACAGTAAAAACTATATAAACAGTGAAGCATAATCCAAATGTGAATTATTATCATTAGTTTTAGATATGCTACAGATAAATACCTGTGAACTTTCTCATCCCATTCTAATAGAAAAAGCTAAAATGACAAAAAAGAATTACTAGTAATTCTAATTGCTCAAGCTTAATGAAAAATATATTAGACATTATTTGTGTTTTAAATACAATAAAAATCCTTTCCATAAATATTATTCATGAAGAAGTTAGATAATGAGTGTTAATTTCTCTAAGCTAATAATCTCTCATAATATTGCAAATCACATCTAAAGATGAATTTGCCAAACCAAATCAATTTTTATTTTCATCAGCTGGAAATAGAAATTGGTAACATTATGATATTGAAAGCAGTTATAAATGACCCTCTGAACCTGAAACAGATCAAAAACATCAACTCTACGTATAAAAATGTTATTCCAACTGTGCATATTTTCTATTTTTCTCTCACGATAGTGTAAATTGAAAACCCCCAGGGAAATACACAATTCATAAGTAATAAAGTGAAAAGGAAAACAGGAATGATACATTCTTAAGTGTCTAGAATACACAAGCAAACATTTTCCCCTGCAGTATTATGCTTTCTGGAATATTTGCTTTGATCTACATTTCAAAAATCTAGTTCACTGAAATTTAAAGAAACTGCAGATTCTACACTTTATTTAAAATATAAGATTGTGGAATAGGGTTTATTCTGGTGAAAATAAAATTCTTTGTTATTTAAAGCTTTTTAATCATTATAGAATGCTACCCATATCACTCTTGTCTACAGATGACGTAAATGTAGTATTAAAGAAATAAACTGTTATTCAGTACCCCATCCTAACTTTTATATAAGTTTTTATTTTTGAAAAAATAAGGTTATCAGATCTTTTATTTATCATGTTATTATCAAAGGAAGAAATGTGTGATAATACTAAAGAAACTTGTTTGAACATAAATGCTAAATCATTTTTTGGCTGCATTGAAACAAATAGATTCTTAAAAGAATGTGGAACGAAACAAAATAAACACTTAAAACTAAAACAGATGTTAATTCCGACTTCAAAAAGTCAAATACATTTTAGTTTTTAGAACGACTAAATCATCAATTTTGACTTTGTATCAGAGGGCAGAATTTAGATACCATCATTCTTTTCTTTAAAACCCTCAATTGGCCAGGTATGGTGGCTCATGCCTGTAATCTCAGCACTTTGGGAGACCCAGGTCGATGGATCCCTTGAGCCCAGGACTTCAAGACCAGCCTGGGCAACTATCAAAAACCTATCAGTACTAAAAATGCCAACAATTAGCCTGGTGTAGTGTCACAAACCTGCAGTCCCAGCTGCTCGGCAGGCTGAGGAGGGAGAATCACCTAAGCCTGGAAGGACAAGGTTGCAGTGACTGTGATTGTGCCACTGCATTGCAGTCCCAGAGATAGAGTGAGACTGCCGCAATAAATAAATGAAACATTCAATCTTATTTCTATTAATGTTGGTTGACTACTAAAACAGTATAATTCTACCAACACAAAATTCGAATCAAATTTTTTAAAAACCTTTAAGAAACCCTAATAAAATTATATTAAACCAACTCTAACAGGATTCCACTTAAAAAATATACTTGAATAGAGTACTTTATACAGGCTCATCATCAACCTTAGCTTTTGATTAGATTCCGTATGTGCTATTAATCTTTTTTTTTTTTTTTTCTTTATTTGAGAAGGAGTCTTGCTCAGTCGCCCAGGCTGGAGTGCAATGGTGCGATCTTGGGTTACCACAACCTCCGCCTCCCGGGTTCAAGCGATTCTCCCCTCAGTCTCCCAAGTAGCTAGGGTTACAGACATGAGCCAGCATGCCTGGCTAAGTTTTGTATTTTTGTAGAGGTGGGGTTTCACCATGTTGGCCAGGCTGGTCTCGAACTCCTCACCTCAAGTGATCTGCCCACCTTGGCAGCCCAAAGTCCTGGGATAACAGGCATTAACCACTGCACCTAGCTCATATGAACTATTTATCCATCTTCAATTCCATACAGTGATCTAAGTACACATTTGCAGTGTATGTCTCTGTGTGTGTATATACCTAGATATATATGCAAATGTATGCATATGTTGAATTCATGTTTGTAAACAAGTTTTTACCATATGCAATATGTACTTTTTAAAGTAAGAAATAAATACGGTATCATCTCTGACTCTAGCAGAGATGATAACATAGTGTGAGCAGACACCAAGCAGAAATCATTTTAAGGGTTTTAAAATACCGCTTTGTTTTACTCTACCACAAAGAATTTCATACCCAGAACATTCATATAAAATTGTTTAACTTATCTATGTGGGTAATGGATGCTCTGTTAGACATTTCAATTGTCTAATCAGGTAGCTGCCAATCTGGAGAGATGAAGGTAGGTAAGTTGTGCTTACTGAAGAGTTAAGTTGTATTTAAAAGTTGGGGAAAAGGGGAATTTCTTGGTAGCTTTATCTCACCAATAGAAACACTACAGTAGGTAGTTACAGGCAGCTTCTAGAAGGGGAAAAGAGATCTAATAGGTACTTGTGGAACTCCAATGATAAACAAATTGAAGCCTGTGTAGATTTGGATATGGGTGTGAATATATGTTACATAATGAGGGAAGAATTCATTATAGAGAAACTATTAGAGCTTTCACACAGACTAATTTCAGAGATTAACAGAAAACTCTGAGAATTTCCAAATTTCTGTCATTCTCACACCCACTATCTTGTCCACAGGTAAATCTCCCTGTTCCTTCTTTCATAATCATATCCTATGTCTAAAGAGGAAGTGTCCATAGAGGAAATGATATTTAAATGGTCTGACTCTGTCTATATCTAGTATCCTCTGCCTGAGTCTATCACAGTACTTAACACATTAACACTCTTAACTGTTGTAAGTGTGATAGTATTTGATCTCTTCCATTCGCTTTAATAGTCAACAACTTACATACAGGTTTATTGATGATACACATGGATGAATGAGGTCAAATTTAGTTACTTTCCGTTAAGAATATATAATTAAAAAAAAAAGAATATATAATTGATTGTTTTTCAAAATATTTATCATTATTTCATTCATTGAATGATTCTTGATTTGGTGCTAGTAGTGCTAATCAGTGATATAAAAATGATTTACAAACAATTATTTTAATTAACCTAAGAACTCCATGGGGTAGAAGATATCCATATTCCCATTTAACTCATTTAAACTTTACAAATATCAGATAGAAGCTAGCAATATTTCCATTTTAGAAACGAATAACTTAAAGCTTAATAATAATAAAAAAAAACCTTAACTAGTAACCATAATAAGGTACTTCTCACTCTGATTTAAAAATTACCTACTAAAATAGCTTTTTCTTAGTTGAGTTGAAAGGCTCATTAAATTGCCATAAATGGCTTTCTGAAGATGATTTCTCTGCCCATCCTCACCTCATGAAGACTAAGGTAGCATTCTCACTGAGATTAGTTATCACAAGTCAAGACTAATTAAAGCTATGAAAAAAGCTACACATTATAATTCACATTCTAAGTTCTCTCCAATAAAACAAGCAGTCAGAATGAGCTGTACTCATGCAGGTCACTTCTGATGCTTATCATTCCACTTTACCTAAAGGATTTGGAAATTATTCTGTCCTCTTGCACTGTAAACTCGCATTAATTTAAAAGCCAAAAACACAAAAGTTTGCATGCCAAATCAGGTGGTATGTCAGAAGGTTTTATTTTTAATATTAGCTGAAGGAAATCTCCAGCATTGTGCTTTTTATTTCATCTGCAGAAAGGTCAGAATATTTACTGGAAAATGTGAAATAACAAGAAAAAATCTCTGGCAAATTTTAGGGTGACATTAAGGCAACATATTTTTTTCCCTGGCTCTGACTCTGTGTAGTTATAAGTTTATATCTAAGGAGAATATAAGGTTATATCTAAGGAGAATATTCCCAAGTAGTGGTACAGACATGGAGCTGATCCTCATTCAGCCAGCGCCCTTTTCCTAAGCTCATGAGATAATGCGCAGAGCTGATCATCTCTTGCTTGAAATCTACCAAAATTTGATAACTTTTATCTAGTTAATAAATAAGTGATCTTTAAATTCTTCAGTGAAAGTTTAAATAATCTCTTTAAAACTTATAAAATATTTGGTAGGTATGCTAGGGGAAATTGCGGTGGCATCTTTGTTAAAAGGAATAACCAAAATTCTTCCTGAATGAATTGTGAATCCCAGTTGTGATGGCTTTCTGCATATGATTCTGCCTCAAAGATAATTAATATATTTATGATAAGAAGCATTTGAATAAATTTTAAAATATCATATAGAAGGACTTGACTTAATACTCATCGCACATACAGAGTACTATATGTATTGTTTGCCATTTTGATTAATCACTTCACACTTAACCATTACTGGATAGTGACACTCACAAATCTCTACCATAATGAATATATCTATACAGCAAATAAGCCACCTAGTAAAAATTTATTCTAAAAGGCCAGTCTTTTATTCTCACTTTTTGCTCAAATTTGTATCAAGTATAGCATTGGATCCTGTAATAAACTCCATCTATGAATACTATGACAGTCAACAAAATGCTTTATTGCATTTCTCAAGCATGTCTGCACACAGACTTTATGATAGTGATCAAGCATGAGTGCTACAGTAGCCATATTTTTTTCACTGAGTTTTATTGTTTTACATTTCAGCCTGTATGACTCACAAAGAGAACAATTTATTTGATCAAAGAATCACTGTATGCTGGTGCCAGCATACTTTTTAAAGTGAAATGCCAGGAAAATAAGTGTAACTGCAAGCCTTTTAGGGAACTGTCCATCCTAGGAAAAGCACTGGCTGGATCATTAGTGGCATTTCGTTCAGAGTGGAAATAATCTTTTTCATCCAAAGTGCAAACAAAAAAGAAAAAAATCTTCTGATCAAGTAGTTTATTTTCCATATACCTATCAGTTAGGATTAGTTTTTTTTAAGACAAGGTAATATACTTCTTGGAATACTAGAAATAATACAAACCAATATATAAGCTAAGATCTCAAAAATTCTAGCTAGTAAACAATTTTGTTGTTGAAATTCTCACTTTTAAATGACTGCGAAGATCTTACTCACCATAGGGCCAGGTGGCCCATCTTGGCCCGCAGCTCCAGGAAGACCTTGTTCTCCCTACAGAAATAAAAATGATTGATTCTGAAATTAATATAATAATGAACATTTCTTTTTTAAAATTTTAAAAATACAAGATATCAAAGCAAATATAACCTTTAAGTTCCACCATATGGAAGACATCTGCAAATATTGTAAGTAATTTTGGTTCTTTTTACTATGCCTATGTGTCTATATTCACATACACACAAATATATATATATGTGTATATATAAACATTTCATATCACTGAAATTTTAAAATTTAGTTTTTTGTTTTCTTTTTATGACTTAGTGTTTCACCATGAACTTATTAAATAAATTATATCCTTAAATATTTTAAGAGTATCTGATATTTTTACATTGTATTTACATAATTCCCACAAAATTATCCACATAACTTATGAAATAATGCCAACATAAGCACATTAATTCATAATTTTTTTTTTTTAGAAACGAAATGTTATTTTCAAAATGGTATCTTTTTAACACAGAGAGAATCTCACCACAGGGCCAGGGATGCCCCGAAGACCTTCTGGACCAGGCTTCCCTGCAGGACCCTGAGGACCGACTGGGCCGGTTTTTCCAGGAGGACCTTCAGCACCTGCTTCTCCCTGTTAGGAAATAAAATATGGAAGCACATTAATGATGAGAAGAGAGATTTTACTATTTTATTAAATGTACTGAAATAAATATTGATCAGTTTATGCATGTCATTTTCAAACATAATGCCTATTATATAAATAAATATATGTATATAATTTTTTTTTTACCTTAGCGCCTTTTTCGCCTTGTCTTCCTTCTGCACCTGCAGCTCCAGGAGGACCCTATAGACATAAGATTTAATGTAAAACATGTATCACATATTAATATGAGGATATATGTCAAAATATGTATCACATATCACATGTATGCAATGAAATATGTATCATATATCACACGTGTATCACATATAAATGAATGTTAATAAGAACTTTTTTAAGAATGCCTGTAACCCCAGCACTTTGGGAGGCTAAGGTGGGCAAACCAGGAGGTCAGCATTTTGAGACCAGCCTGGCCAACATGGTGAAACCTCGTCTCTATTAAAAATACAAAAAATTAGCTGGGCGTAGTGGCTGGCGCCTGTAATCCCAGCTATTTGGGAGGCTGAGGCAGAAGAATCACTTGAACCCAGGAGGCAGAGGTTGCAGTGAGCCATGATTGTGCCACTGAACTCCATCCAGCCTGGTGACAGAGCAAGATTCAGTCTCAACAACAACAGCAACAACAAACAAATAAACAAACAAAACACTAAAGTTTAATTTGTAACAGATTAATAAATTGTAGTTTTCTATCATTTGGTTTAAAACACAATAATGAAAATCAAAACACATTTTATCTACAAATTTCCTCTTAGAATACTGAAAAACAGCACAGATTAAGTATACTACAGACAATCACTTCACAACAATATAAAAAAGTGTAAAAAAGTTTTTACAGAAATGCTGATGAATTAAAATTATGAGTTATATACTGAGATATCACTTATGAGTGTGAAAAACACTGAGATATCATTTATTATATTTTTAGAAAATTATTTAATGTGTGAGATTTTACTTGTATTCTCATATGTTTTTTAAGAGTGGCCCCTTTATTAATCCTAGAATATGAATATGTTCATTCATTCTTACAGAATCACATAGTTAAGTAAAGAAACACAATATTTTAAATTATGGTGGTCAATAGATACAGTATTTTCATTTTTGAGAACTACATAATCACATAAAAAGTAAAATGAAAGTCAATATCACTTTTTAAATCCTAATGTTAGAAGTAAAATGGAAAAAAAATTTACACTTTAGATGCCATCCAAAAGCATGAGTACAGAAAGACTGAAAAAGAAACTTAGTGATCACCAGGAAACTGCTTTTCATTTTTCCCATCAGACTCTCTTGTTTTCTAGTTGTTTACTTCAATTTTTGTAATAAATTGTGCTCAAAATCATTAACTGAGGTCGGGTTTGGTGGTTGCAGACAATAGTTATGTTGGTGTTAACTTGTGAGAACAAAGTGAGGCAGGAGGATAACTTTTCCTTTTCGGATGCCATATTAACATTCTAATGGTGAATATATTCCAGCCTTTTATACACTATTTTAAACTGAGTGTCAATAGAGGTGGATGATGGGGGCTTGTTTGGTGAGTACAACGTGCATGGCTTCAGTGATGCATGCTAGGCCCAGACTTCACCATGATGCAATATCAATATAGCAAATTTGCACTTGTACCCCAGGAATCTACACAAAAAGTAAAAGTGAATAAAATGAGTATCAAGCACTTCATCGATTCTATGAACTCTACAGAATTTCATGAACTCATTTTATCTCAGAAAGAGTCAATGATAACATCATTAGTAATTATTCTCTCAATATCATTCCTATAACTTTATCTGTTATTTGACATTCATTGTAACTCAATTCAAAGATAAGAAATGTATAAATTCTCTGGGAAGTCTCTTGATTTCCCTCAGATATGTTAACCAAAATATATACATTAAAATTTCAAAGGACATCTTTAAAGTTTCATATTTATGCAAAAGGAATTCTGTATTAGATCATAAATTTCACATTTGTTCTGTTAAAATGTTAAGCCAGAAATTATTTTGGTGTGATATTTAAAATAATAACATATGCAAAGTAGATACAACAATCATAAAGATTATTATTTTAGAAATAGAAATAATGTTATTCAACAAAATAATAGATTTTCCTTATTCAATGACAGCTTTTCCTTAGACAAGTAACATAATGATATGTAGTCTTAACCTCAAAAGATTGCATTTACAAACATGAAGGTTATAGTAGAGAAGATTTATCAATACCTGGCTTTTTAAAAAGCAACCCATCTATATCTATTGTCTAAAAACCAGAATGAAAACTTCACTTTTACCTCAAAGAAGAAAGAAAATCTAAATTAGAAGAGCCTAGAGAATTTTAACATAACTAAACGACAACACAGAGATAAATTCCAATTAAAATAAAGGGTTCCTTGTCCCTAAATAATTTCTTCCTTCTGTGAACAAATATCTGTCATAGTAAAAAATTTTTATTAAATGACTTTGTTCTATTCTTTTTCTCATTTTTCCAATTTTATTTATTCCTTATATTGTTTTCCAGATGACAAAAAAATTCAGACAAACTAGGATGAAAGCAGATATACTTTTTCTGAGAGTAGTAAGTGTCCTTTAGAGAAAAACTCGTGTTCCCCAGAAAGCATGTACTAAAAACTTAATCTCCAACACAGTGCTGGGAAGTAGGACCTAATAGGAGGTGCTAAGGCCATGAGAGCTTATGAATTGATTAATAACGAATATAAAAAGGCTGAGGTGCCCGGGCATGGTGGTTCATGCCTGTAATACCAGCACTTTGGGACGCCGAGTCAGTAGATCGTCTGAGGTCAAGTGTTCAAGACCAGCCTGGCCAACATAGTGAAACCCCGTCTCTACTAAAAATACAAAAAATTAGCTGGGCGTAGTGTTGGATCCCTGTAATCCCAGCTACTTGGGAGGCTGAGGTAGGAGAATTGCTTGAACCCAGGAGGCGGAGGTTGCAGTGCGCTGAATCGTATCATTGCACTCCAGCCTAGGCGACTGAGCGAGAGTCTGTTTCAGAAAAAAAAAAAAAAAAAAAAACTCGATATGTCTGTCGAATGAGGCTGTGAATTTGATATCTTGCTTTCTTGCTAGCAATTTGTCCTTCCACCTTGGCATGACAAAGCAACAAAGCCCTTGCAAAATGTGGCCACTCAATCTTGGATGTCCCATCCTTCAGCCAGCAAATCTGTGTTCACATGTGGTATTCTGCGATAGTGGCACAAAGACAATGCCTGTGGACAAATTCTTGTCCCAATAATTTATTCCTCATCTATTTGCATAAATGGAAGAGGAGAAACAATCCAGTGAGCACTTATTGTACTTTCACGAAGTAAATGAGGGTTCTTATTGAAAAATACCTCATAAAACATAACACACTAAAATAGGCCTTAGTTAATTCTCCACCAGTAGTTATTGTTATAAAAGATTTTTCTACTCATGAGAACTATTCTTCATATAAAGCACCTAATCTGATCTTCTTCCCACTATTCAAGTTTTACAGTATAATTCTATAATTTGCTAATTTTTTCCACTCATGTCACATTTAAATATCCCTTAAATATCCCTTATAGTCCAGAAATCAGCTATGCATATAAATAACAAGTAAAATTAAATCCCTAAGGAATTCATAGAATTTACACAGAAATAGTACAGATACAAAAATTAACAAATAGTACACTGTAAAATGAACAAAGATGAGATCAGTGTACAAAATAGATACAATGATTCAGTTGGGCAGTACAGAGGATTTTCCTAAAAACATACTCTCTGATCTGAATCTTACAGTGTGGGTAGATCAGAGAAGAATGGTTTCTTCTAACACTTTATCTTCTGATCACCCAGATGCATGCTTAAAGGAATAAGAATGGAAAGTACAGACAGGCTTTACCGACCTGCTAGTAGTTCACTTAGGCTAGTAGCTAAGCATCTGTGCATTTGTCTTGCTGTACAGAGGCAGAATATTAGGGTGCATGATGATATGGTGGCTTAAGATTTGGGGAGGAAAGAAGAGAATTTCAGAAAAGCAGAGATTTGACATATGGAGATCTTAATTTTTTAATGTTAGCAAAACAAACTATGCCAAATTTAGTATTAAATTAGTTATTTGGATAAACAAACATTTTGGAACATATTAAATGAACCAGAATTTTTGTTTCCCACATTAAAAAATTTTAGAACAATTTTCTCAAACAGTATTAAAAACACTAATATTTAAAATATTTTAGAAATAAATTTGATTCAATATTTTCAGATCCTTTAATACTCTTCTTGGACTCTGAATCTCCTAGAGGGGTGTATAACTCTGTAGTGGTTCCCAATTTAAACGCAGACCTTGTTTTCATAATGACCTTACTTGGAAGGCAAAGTTTTGTACCAAACAGAAATTTTAAGTGGGTTTATGATTTATTTTATTATTACAATGTATTTTCTACCTATACATTTATATAAGAATTTTTCAAAGGATTTTGTAAAAGAAAATGTCTGAATTTGAAATTTGAATTAATACTACATATATAGTACTAAAAATATATATACACATATATACATATATATACACACACACGTACTGTACGTTCATATATATGGCACATATATATATATACACTATATGATATACATAATGGGCGTGTGCATAGTAAATTAAAACTTCATCTGTCATTGTAATCAATTAATAATAACAGTTACTGTTTTAATTTTTTATTATGAACTTTCCTTTGGCAATATGAGCTGAACTTGAATTTCCATTTAATATGTGCATTTTTGGGTTATAATGCTTAAATTATTTTATTCAGCTCTAGATTTTTTTTTTCAGTGAAAGGGCATGGAAGTAGCTAAAATGATAACTTTAGTATTAAAATTCCATGTCTTATTGAAACAAGCTGTAAAATCTTCTAGTGCCTTACGGAAATATGCACTCATTCTCAAGTATTACAAATGCATGACAGAAAGTACATGCACTACAAATGATAATGTAATTCTCCTACTTGCTTAATAACCATTAGAAAGTTCTTGCTCAGTGTCACTGCCACTCACAACGTTGTGATCAATATTTTATCAGGAAGTTGTATTATCACACATGCATTAGGTTTAATCACAGAAAAAAGTTGTGATACTTTTTAACACATTTCTTTTCATTGCTACTTTTGTCATAAGATACTATAAAAAGGGTTATATTTTTATTGTTTCCACAGTGGGAAAGTAAGGATCTGAGAAATGTTAATTTCCACAAAATATATACAAAGCTAATTTAAGATTAACATTTCTAGATGAAGTAAAGGGAAACAGATTGTAAGTCAATTCTGTAGTCAACCAAACCACAAGCCTGTATAACAGATATTACCTTACTGCATATCAATATGTTCTCACTATTTTCACAAAAGTGGTATTAAATTGATTGCTGCATCAGACATTGCTGTCTGCCGACTGAACACAAAGGTTTGTGGTGTCAGTGTTCTCAAATCAGTTTCAATTCATAGAATTCACTCTGCATTACACCCCTCTATGATTAGATGCTTTATGATCATCCATGCTTTAGACAAAGTGACAAAGTGACCTTACATATGTACAGTGTATAAACAGAGTGATCTCACTGATATACGGTGCTTTCATTTTTCTTTCAGACACAGAGTCTCACCCTGTTGCCCAGGCTCGAGAGCAGCCCTGTGATCTTGGCTCACTCCAGCCTCAAACCCCTGGGCTCAAGCCATTCTCCCACCTCAGCTTCTGAGTAGCTGGGACTACAGGCTCATGCCATCATATCTGGCTAACTTTTGTATTTTTTTGTAGAGACAGGGTTTTGCCATTTTGTCCAGGCTGGTCTCCTACTCCTGAGCTCAAGTGATCCTCTTCAGCTTCTCAAAGTGCTGGGATCCACAGGCATGGCCAAATACCTCCTTCTAAATTGACTTAGTTTAAAAACTTGATTATTTCTTAAACTGGTCTTAAATCTCTATTGTTTAACAAATCAATTCTATTAAAAAATATGTGCAGTTGTCATGAGTTTAAATGCTTCTAATTTTGGCAATTGTTCTCATAGGAAATTCTTTACCATATATGTCACATGAATTTATACCAAGGAATAACTAATTTACATTATGATTATAAGTATAAATTTCTTTAAAATTACAATATACTATACTTTGAAAGTGCAGTTAATTAATATTCTATATCCTTTTTGTATGTGTATCACCAAATTAGTTCAATATTGGTCACCGTTGAACTCAAACAACAAAGCATAATTCAATAATAAACAAAACTAAATTTACCATGAATTTATTGCTTATGTGCTTTTCTTTAATGTAAGCAACTTGGACATTAGAATAAAATATTTTACTCCCTTTTGTCTTTACCTTTTATGTAATAATAAGCTCATTTAGTTTATAAATAATACCACAATTTGAAACCCTTATTCAATGCCTAATAATAACATCCACTGTTTGAGATCTTGGCAAATTCAAGTATTAGGCTTTGTGCTTTAAATATACATTTTCTAAATTTAATTTAGTCCTTACTTCAGCACTGTAAATTAGTTGGTATTCCCCCTTTATAAATGAGAAAACTGAGACTCAAATACATTAACTTATCCCAAGTCACATTTTTAGGTAGCAAGGTTTTGAAAGCAATTCTGTCTGATTCTGATGCAACAGCATTCTGGTCTACTTTGTAGTGAAATTAAGATAAAAGGAGTGTCAGTTTATAGATTGCAAATGATCTTAGCAAATAATTTGGGCTTCAATTTTTGGATTTGCTTTTTGTTTTTTTTGAGAGCGGGTCTCCCTCTGTTGGTCAGGTTGGAGTAGAGTAGAACAATTATGACTCGCTGCAGCCTGAACCTCCCGGGCTCAAGCAATCCTCCCACCTCAGCCTCCCAGGTAGCTGGAACTACAGGCAGGCACCACCACATCTGGGTAATTTTTTAAAGTTCTTGTAAAGACAGGAGCCTCACTATGTTGTCTCAGACTCCTGGGCATAAGCAATACTCCTGCCTGTCTCCCAAAGTGCTGGGATTACCGGTGTCAGCCACTGCACTCGGCCTGTGTTTCCATTTCCTTCTTTTTCTTTTTTTTCAAGATAAGCCACCTATTTGTTTAGGTTGAGGTAGAGCTATTGACTAAATAGTGTTGCAGGCTGTAAATTAAGAGTGCAAGCATTAATTGCTAGTGTTAAATCAGAACAAATCATAGTTTTAGTAATAAGATTGTTGACGTAAGAGTAATTTTTCACACCATTACAATATATTTTACTCTGGTGAAGAAAATAGATTATTATGTAAAACAGACAAAAGCATTTAAGCATGCCAGTTTATCCAAACCTAATATAGAAAACAATTTAACATATTGTGTTAAATGGCTTTCAGTTTCAATTTATTGTTGCCATATTTTAAAACAGAAAAATCTGCATATTATTGCTCAGTCGGGCTGACCTAGGGTTGATTTTTCTGCTACATCAAAATGAATGTGAATAGCTTTGTAAGCAATGCATAGCCACCACAGTCCTCATGTTATTATTAATTCATGAATACAAAGTCTTCCAATTTTGTTTACCAAGTGACTAGAATGGATTAAAATAGCTTATCATCTTTCTATAAATTATAATTTAAAAAGAGAGGATAGAACAGCACTAAAATTTTTATGAGGTTATTTTAAAATAATTTATCAAAAATCACAGTGAACTCCATTAACACACTTTCTAATAATGCTGAAGAACATATACTAGAATGACTCAATATTATATTATTTTAGGCTTTCAACATGCAAATGCATTAGATAACACAGTACAGTATCACAAACTTAGAAGCTTCCTAAATACCACTTGTAACAATTGCAATACACTTCTTTCCACAGAAATAACTACCATCCTAAATTTTTGTTAATCATTACCTTACTTTTCTTTATCATGTTTACCACTTACGTTTAAATGTTAAACATGTCCTAACAACTTTGCATATTATATAAATGAAATAATGTAATATAATCTTTCCAGTTCAATATTATAAACACATACACACACAAGACATACGTATACACATACACATATTTATTCTGTTTGACATTTAATATTAGATGTTGAGATTCATCTATGTTATCCATAACATATCCAGAATATCCATCTGTAGCATATTCACTTTTATTGCCTATAACATTTTAGTTTTTGAATATACCTCAATTAACTTATCTTGTCTACAGGTATTATTAACAAAGATAACACAACATTCTTCTTTCGGTCTTTTGGTGAATATGTAAAAAATGTCATCTAGGATATGTGCTTAGAAATGGAATTACCCTATGGTAGAAAAAGTTCATGTTAGATTCTATTAGGTAACATACAACTATTTCCCTAAAGTGGCAGTACATAGTAATTCACAACAAGTAATCTTCACTGGTTTTTGAAAACATTCTTCCCAATACTTGGTTTGTCCGAGTATATTTTTGCTAATTGATGAATGTGATATAGTATCTCAATGTAATTTCTGGCACATTTTTCTGACTTCTAAAAATATTTTTTCATGTTTCATGGGTATTTGTGTCAAATACTTTTTCATGCCTTTGGCATATTTTTTCTATTGTTTTTTTCTTGCTATTCTAATTTGTGAGAAATGCTTAGATATTCGAACAAATTATTCTGTGCAAGTTTCCTGCATATTAGAAATATTTTCTGCTGATCAGATCTTTTTGTTCCAATGTTTTCTAAGTATTTTTTGGATAAATAGGAAATTGTAACAGTCACATATTTGATACATCAGTCTATTCCTTTCTGGTTACGCTTGTGTGATCAGAATTTATAACTGAAGCTCAAAAAATTATTCTCCAATAATTTTTGCTAAAATATTTCAAAGTTTACCTTTGACATTTATGATTACTAATCAACTGGCATTGAGTTCTGTGAAATGAGATAGATGAGGCATATTTAATCTTTTTCCATATATAAAATCCTTTCTCCCAGCAGAATTTTTTTTAATAGTCTATCCACTTTCCATTGATGTGTAATGTCCAATTTGTTACAAATGAGATTTATATATACCATTGGATATTTTCTGGGCTTTTTCTTCGATGACACTATTGCCTATATATCTATATAAAAATCAAGTATAACTTTGCAAATAAATTATCTTAATTTCTCATTATTTACCCATCTTATCAATGTAGTTATTCATAATTTTATTTTTTTAAGTTTTTTCCAATTCATTTTAATCAGGGAAGTTAATCATGTTGTCTAGTTAAAAATATTGGCAGGAAGGAGAGTAACATAATTTTTTCTATCTTCTAATTGTATTTGACATTTACACCTAAAGAAAACTTCACCAATTGCTTACAATTTAACAGTATCTTATATATTAGTATCTTTGTATCAATAAAATATAATCTTTAATTTATATATTAATATCTTTATATTAATAAAAAATATAATCTTTAATTTTTGATGAAAAATAATTATTGATTATTGCTATAATTTGGATATTTCTCCCCTCCAAACCTCATGTTGAAATTTGATTTCAAATCTTGGCAGTAGAGCCCAATGGGAGGTGTCTGAGTTATAGGGATGGATTTCTCATGAACAGACTAATACCCTTCCTGGGTAGGGGTGAGTTGCTTCTCACTCTGTTAGTTCCTGAGAGAGCTCCTTGTTAAAATGTGCCTGGCACCTCCCCTTCCCCCTCCTGCTTCCTCTTTTACCATGTGATTTCTGCACATTCCTGCTCCGCTTTTCCTTCCACCGTGAGTGGGAGCAGCCTGAAGCCCTCACCAGAAGCAGATGTTGGCATCATGTTTCCTGTAAAGCCTGCAAAACTGTGAGCTAGATAAATCTCTTTTCTTTATATATTTCCCAGCCTCAGGTATTCCTCTATAGCAACACTAAATGTACTAAAAAAGTAAGCTTCATGTTCTTAAAGCAACAAGTAACTAAACTTGAGTGTACATTATATTTTCATTAATATACTAGTATATTTTACTATAGTTATTTCTAATATATGAAAATGCATCATTCATTATAAGAGACAGGAATTAAGAATCAGGGATTAACTCGTGTTTTAAAATTATATCTCATTTTAATAGAAAATGCAGAGGTCAAACAGATATAAATGAATAAGAAAGCAAATACATGAACTTTCTACTACTCACATCTACATTGGTGTTGTAGAACAAAGATATAATCTAACTCTCTGTGTATGCACTGATTTTTCTATGATATTTTCTCAATTCCAGTATTTTGGAGATGTCTTCCTAGAAGTCTGAGTTATTCACTAAAATTATAACTGTTTTTAATTATCGATTCCAAAGTAATAAACACAAATATATTTTTAAAACATCCTACAATAAAGGATAAAAATGTATTGCATTATCATGATTTAAAAATTAGTAAATATTACTGAAAATACTTTGAAAGTTTATAATATCAAGAGTGTCAATATTATTATATCAAAATAGTTTCACACAACAGTTTAACAGTTTTAACGTACAACATTTTTATGTGATAGTTATAGGTTTGTATATAAGTTGGGTTATATTATTATTCTAAAAGGGGCTTGAGATTTACTGGTTCACACTTATATGTCCTTTTTTAATGTTTCCATTAATACTCTTTAATAAGTTATTTTATTCATTTACTTAAAAAATTTTTCAAAAATACTCAGTTGTGCTTAAAATGAGTGATTCATGTGACCCACCACTGAATGGCTAAAGAAATGAATTCACTCCAAAACTCTCACTCTGTAGTTCATGAGAGAGCTCTTAACACATCACTATCTTAAGAGAAGTCATCTCAAATATCAAATGGTAATTAGTTACATATATTAAAAATTATAAATGTGCAAATTTTTGACATATTTTAAAATGAAACTAGATTAGATAGGACTTGCTGAGAATTTGACTTGAGTAATGAAATGAGCTGAGAAGCTGCCAATATATATAATAAAATATTCGAAATCAATTTTGACATAGTCTCTCCTTTTCTAGTTGCTACCATGCTTTGAAGCAAGGTTTAATTTCCTCTGTACAAAAGCAACATGCTTTATACTTGTATGATGATAATCCTTGAGCTCAGAAGTATATAATAACTATGCCATAACTCAGAGAAAACACAGCACAGTTATGATGTGAATACTTTTTTATTGTATTACATGAGTTATCTTATATTCAGCCCAAACCTTGGGTTGGTGTTCGGTCCCCTGAGAAACAGAGAATACACAATTTTCCCAATGTAATACAGGTAATAACTGGTGGAGATTGGTTGAAAGTCAGCTATTGTGACTGCATTGTTCTACTAACCACATTATATAGTATCCCACCATCTGAGGCCAGGGGAAGGAAACAAAATGATTTCCTGTTGTTTCAAGAAGGATGTAAACCCATTCCACTGTTTTATATAACTATTCTTCCAAAGTTCTGAAATACTATAATAGATACTTATGCATCATAGTTTTGTGAGCAGTTGGACTTCAAGAAGAAAGAGGCAACAGATATCAAAAATCATGTTACACTTTCTAATTACTTTATAAGAATGACAGCCCCATGGTTGTTTGGGGATAAATCTACACTGAGACCATGCTTTGGGGTTGTAGACAAAATAATAATAATAAGAGAAAAGGTAAAAGAATACACTTGGCCAATGAAGAGCAAATTGTGTTCAGAGACAAGTTTTTATTATAAATTAAATTTATTTTTGGCAAAGAGAAATATTTGCAAATATTGATTCAAATTTGTATTGCTGGGAGACAAAGTAAAACCCATTCACATTCTATGTTTAATGTGAGGATATTCAGTGTGAAAAATTCCCGTAAACTAAAGATAACATTAGAAAACAGTAGTGGCCCCAATAGCTCTGTGTCTTTTGATTACTGAAGAGGGAATTAACCTGAGAAATATATTTTGATGTTTATCACATATTCTATTTATGTGTCGGTTTGAAAATAGACTGAAGGAGGTACAGAAGAACACTGTAAGGTGTGATAGATGCTTCAGGAGGCAGGTCTGCCAAGATTGCTTTATTATGAACATAATGCATCAGTGAGAAAAGATTTACGGTAAAGTAAACCTCCTAGGGTCTTCTATGGCCAATATTTTCAGCAATGCCTATTTATTTATATTTTGCTATAGCATATCATTAAAATATTGTTTCCGAGTCAGAGAAGTTTGACAACGTAAAGCAATTTAACATTATATACTGATTCCTGAGCTCATTCTATTGATACACTCAGGTTTTTACAATGTTTTAAGTTAGCACTGGACTTTTGACAGCTCAACCCCATGTATTACATGAGAAGTTAATGTTCAGGATACTACCAAAGTCTTTAATAATAATCTACTACATTTGTACAAAGGGGTGTTCTAAGCACAGAGCAGTGGAAAACTTCTTAAGTAGAAGTTGTTTTTCTCATTTTTATTGTGACAGTAAAATAGTTAGAATATATTCTATTTGAGTTATTATCTGGCACATTTAAAAACTGTTAGGACTTATGATATTTTTCATCATCTTTATAACATGCTGCCTGCAGCTTACATACATTACATAAATTTATATACATGGTGACTAAAGTGCATATGTTCCAAATAAAGAATTAAAGAAACTTACTCTTTTTCCAGGAGGACCTGGTGGGCCAGCCTCACCAGATGGACCAGGAGGACCCTATAAAATGTAAAAAAAAAAAATACCTTTTATGAAATTGGATATTATTTTGTGGCCTACACAAATTTTCAAAATCCTGATGAAAGCCAACCCTCTTTCTTCATTTCCACATGTCAATATTTCCCAGAAAATGTCAGCCCTATTTCAGATACCTAAACTTCTTCTAGATATTTATGGTTAGAGCTGGCAAATTTACATGGGAAAATTATTCATAGTTATAATAAACTGAATCAAATTCTCTTCATGTAAAACTGTGTACTTTAAAAAGGTATTAATTTATATCTGGCAAGCATTAAACAGGCAAGCTAATTAATCATATGGTTAATAATTCAACTCATATTACATACATTTGTGAAACCATAATACTATTACTTCTAAATTTCTTCTTGTCAAAACTAACATTCTATGCCAAGGTGTATATAACATGCTGATACGGTTTGGTTGTGTCTCCACCCAAATCTCGTCTTGAATTGTATTTCCTAAAATCCCCGTGTCATGGGAGGTACGCAGTGAGACGTAATGGAGTCATGGGGGTGGTTACTCATATGCTGTTCTTGTGATAGTGAGTGAGTTCTCATAAGATCTGATGGTTTTATAAGAGGCTTTTCCCCCTTCACTTGGTACTCCTCTCTCCTACTGCCTTGTGAAGAAGGACATGCTTGCTTCTCCTTCCACCATATTGTAAGTTTTCTGAGGCCTTCCCAGCCATGCAGAATTGTGAGTCAATTAAGCCTTTTTCCTTTATAAATTACCCAGTCCTGTGTAATTCATAGCAGCATGAGAATGGATTAATACACATGCTGAGATATGATCCACAGGTCTTATCTACCGTATACAGAATAAGCCTGTATGTGTGATAGCTAAGCATCTAGTGGGAATGGTCCCAGAGACAAAATTGTGTTGGGGGATAGTTTTCTTTGGCTCCAAAGTGAGTGCCCTCCCTTTCTTTCTCCCTAAGTAACTACATGTGGCCAAAGTACACTCCTGTATCATTCCAAAAATTTTTTTAAAAAGTCCTATACTATGTTGAAAGTTCATTTAGGTTCATAATTAAAATAATTCATGTTAATGATGGGACAATAACTTGACCTTTTTTCTTTTGGTATTATTAGCGTTTTAATTTTTTAACACAATGGATAGATATCTAAACTTGATATAGTATGACAATGTCATTAGTATGATATGATTGCTTTTTTATTGTAAAGACTGCTTATATTTCTTAATTTACATCAAATAAGAAACACTCCATGTAAGATTGACTTTTAACTGGAATTCAAATTTTTTTTTGACAATTCTTTCAGGACAAGTGCATACACATAGAGCTATGTTCTTGAAAGGCCAATTAGTTCTGATTATCTCATAAAATGCTTTGAGATTATGTAAAGACTAAAAAAAAAAAAAAGTATATTTACTCACTGGTTGACCAGGATCTCCATCTTCACCCTTGTCACCACCAATACCATCTTGACCCTGTAAGAGACAAGAGAATATGAAGCAAGATATATCTCAGTGTCAATAAATCACACTACTTATTAGGAAAAAGGTATGGTAGACCATCTCTTGAGATACATTTTTAAATGGACAAATAAAATCATTATATTCTTTTAACCATTTTAAAAAAATATTGTGATACCTCTCAGTCTCCCCACAAAAAATCTGTAAAACTGCTACTATTAATAAATCAAATTTAAAATACAGCACGCTCTTTATATAAGGAAGAAAGAAGATGTTGTTAGAGTACAATGCCAGTGAATCCTTTCACCATGAGCAAATATGGTACAGTTTTGAATAGGACTTGCATTACAGAAGAGAAAGAAAAGCAAAGATCCTGTACCTTTGAATTAATAATAATAATGCTACTCAGATAATTTGTTTTTACAATCCATGAAAGTCTAGGAACCTAATCCAACTCTTGCACCTATGTTGCATAAACAGCTTAATCATACAACATTGGTGCAATAGTCTCCAATATATGGATTTTCCTGAAATTGCAATTACTTTTTATGTTTTTTTTTTTCTTTCTGTTTTCTGGAGTTCACTTAGGTAATTAGGTTTTTCTTTATTAACAATACAGAAATTGGAAACATTCCCATCAAAATAATTTCTTAATTTTTCCATGATACTTACTGCAGGGCCAGGTTCCCCAGGAGGACCAGGATCTCCAGGAAAACCAACGGGACCCTAAAATGATGTTTTGAAAGAAAAAGAAATAAATGAAAAACAAATTTTTATAAAGTTATGACATTTTGGAGGTTAAGAGGTTAATGTCATGGCAAAATCTGCCAGAATATTTGTCTTCTCCTGCCCAAAATTTAGAAAACCACCATGGCACATGTGTACCTATGCAACAATTCTGCAAGATCTGCACATGTACCCCAGAACTTAAAGTACAATTTTTTAAAAAAAAGTTAAATTATGTAGATGTAACAAATAAAAAAAATTTCTAAAGATTTAATTCAATAGAGAATGCTTATGAATATATGAAATGATGAAAAGTCAGATTTAGCAACTATGGTCCAGAGTCTCAGGATGACTAATCTAAGAGAAGCTGAAAGGGGAGTTTGGCATAAATGCCACGAGAGGTGACCAAACTCACTTACCGGGTTACCCTTAGGGCCATCATCACCTGGTGGCCCCTTGGCACCAGGAGGTCCAGCAGCTCCAGGTGGGCCAGCTTCACCTTTCTCTCCCCTTTCTCCTTTGGGACCCTACATAATGTTAAAAAAAAAAAAAAAAAAAAAAAAAGTTATCTTACAAGTTTTGCATAAGAGTTTATTAACCTTGGCACATTGGGCCAGACAATTTTTGCTGTGGGGAGCTGTTCTGTGCCCTTTAAGAAGCCTTACAGTATCCCTGGCCTTTACTAACTGGATACCAGCTCTCCACTTTTAAATATCAAAAGTGTCTCCAGGTATTGTCAAATGTTTCCTGGTGAACAAATATACTCCCAGTTTAAACTAATTAGAATAATATAGTCCTAATACAATTCAAAAATGTTTATTTAAGGCAGCAGGACTTTTTGTTTCTTCCTTTTATGGACAGTTAATCAAAGGAAATGTGTACAGTAAACAGCTCATAATTTTAATGTTCTAACTTAAGTAAATATGATCTTTGAATTTGCTTATGAATCTACATATACAGAGGATATGCACAGTTATTAAACAAGGCTTTGTATTTGTGATTATCCTTAATGGGGTGGAAAGGGAAAGTAAATAGTTGAATCACAGCTAAGAGTTAAGTTACATGTTTATAATGCTGTAAAAAAAAAATTCAAAAACCAATAGCACACTGTGGTAAAATAACACAGTACTTACACCTATGCCTGCTTCCCCAGGAGGTCCTGGGTTCCCTGCTTCTCCAGGTTCACCCTATATAAAGAAGATAAAATTAGTATTAGAATGCAGAGATATTTTACATTTGTAAAATTCAAATGTGATCATATCATTGTAGATTAGCCTTAAGTTTTTATGTTATTTAAAAGGCATTGAAAAACTTTAATAACAAAAGAACTTTTTCTATTAGTGACCCAGTGTTTTTTACTTCTCAGGTGAGTAATTAGAATTATATAGGCTTGACATTCTCACTGGTTAGTAAATAGTCAGCATATGAATCCAGATTACCACAAAACCATCATAACAGACATATGCATGTTTCCCATATTATGTATTTTCACTGTGCCTATATTCATATTACAATCAATTTATCGAGTAAACAATTTCAAATTGTTGTTTACTAAAATATAAATTCATTTCTCTTAGCTACAACAAATCAACAGATGACTTGGTAGTACATACGCTGACATTCTATAGGATTTGTTTAGCAGAAATCTAAAGTACTTAGAGGAAAGACAATAACTATAAGATATGCAAAGGTGGTTAGACACTAATTAAAACTGCTCCATTTGAGCATACACATAAATGTGATAGCCTTTATTATCTCCCTGTTTAGATGTGAATGGCTTTTTTTCTACCCCAGTGGACAAATAAATAAATCTCTTTAGTAGGTTTTAACTATGTTAAGTCTGTTGCTAATGCCTCACACTTCAAAATGCACAAAAAATATAACATCTTATTCAAGTGATCACGTAAGTAAAATAAAACAGCACCTTTATTTACCACATTTCCACTCAAAAGCAGTCACACTAGTGGTCTTGGCAATTCTGAGGTGTAAATTGTTATTTTAAATAGAAAAAGAAGTGAGGCCTAAATTTCCCTTACTTTTTAACTCTTATATTTCCAGTATTCCTGACACAAACCTACTACTCTGAAGTAAATGTGTCATATTAAATATAAACCTAATTTCAGGACAGAGACTATTTTGTTTACATAGCTTCCTACTCTGAGAATATACACATATTTTAAATTCTTAAATCACCCATTTAATGGTGGAGGCATCATGTACTTTTCAAGAATTTCTTATCAGTAGTGTGGTGTGTAAATTATTTCCTCTCTCAAGACGAACAGCAAATATTTTCAGAATTTTTGGATAAATCTTACAAGTAAAAGATTGCATTTACATTATTTATAAAGCAGGAATCATTCACCTATCTTAGTGTAATGGAATGATAAATTAGTGATATTCCAAGAGCTGGCATTCATATCTTAAAAATGAAACAAGTAGTTTGGCATTCAAATCAATTGTAAAATGTCCATATTAAAATATTTATTTGGAAATATAAATCTATTGTGCATGTACATTGAGCATGTCATTTTTCACATAATCAGAAAAAATATCCTAAAATTCACATGACACCAAAAAAATAACCTTTTTGCCAAAGCAATCTTAAGCAAAAAGAACAAAGCTGGAGACATCAAAATATCTGACTTCAAATTATGCTATAAGATTATAGTAGTCAAAAAACATATTTACAGCAAACTAATCTTTGACAAAGTTGACAAAAACAAAGAGGAAAAGACCCACTTTTCAATAAATGATGCTGAGAAATATGAATTAAACAGAAGAATAAAACTGGACTCCTATTTCTTACCAACTACAAAAATCAACTCAAGATGGATTCAATAATTTAAACATAAGACCTGAAACTGTAAAAATACTGAAAGAAAACATAGGGAAAATTCTTTTGGACATTGGTCTAGGCAAATCATTCATGACTGGGATCTCAAACGCACGGGCAAAAGAAACCCCCAACTAGACAATGAGATTTAATTAAACTAAAAAACTTCTGCACAGCAAAAGAAATAATTAAAATATTTTCTTACGCACCACATTAATTCATGATTGTATCACAGAAAGAACTACAGAAGAAATAGCTAAAATATTTTTACTAACCCTCTACATATTTTGTTGTGCTCTTTTCATTCTTATCAACTATAAAGACAAATTTATGGATATTGTGGAAAGATTATTTTCTTTTTTATTAAATGAGGGAAATGATATGTGATCAAAAAGATGGGTTTAAATTATCTTAGAATTTAAGAACGTGCTTTCGAATGATAAGTGCATGAGGTGATAAACAAAAAATTTAAAATATTCTCTCTTTCAAAAAAAATGATGAGCACTTTACTACAAAGTCTCACTTAAGAATGATACATTAGGCCAGGCATGGTGGCTCACGCCTGTAATCCCAGCACTTTGGGAGGTCGAGGAGGGTGGATTACGAGGTCAAGAGATC
Source organism: Sapajus apella (assembly GCF_009761245.1). Lineage (NCBI taxonomy): Eukaryota > Metazoa > Chordata > Mammalia > Primates > Cebidae > Sapajus > Sapajus apella. The sequence continues at coordinate 3,227,732 of NW_022437073.1, forward strand.
GAGACCATCCTGGCCAACATGGTGAAACCCTGTGTCTACTAAAAATACAAAAAAAATTAGCCAGGCGTTTGGCATGCGCCTGTCATCCCAGCTACTCATGAGGCTGAGGTGGAAGAATCCCTTGAACCCAGGAGGCAAAGGTTACAGTGAGCTGACACTGGGCCACTGTGCTCCAGCCTGGTGACAGAGCAAGACTCCGTCTCAGGGAAAAAAAAAGAAAAAGAATGATACATTAATATTCATGTGTCCAAAATACATGAAAATTACTATTTGGTATGTTAGATCCAAGTGTACACAATGTAAACTGACAATTAGTTAAAATGAGATTTAAAAATTATCTAAAAATATTTCATTTAAAATCCTTTTAAGGAAGGTGGGACAAAAACACAAATCAATAAATCATTGCAACACAACTAATATTATAAATTGATCTATATTCCTAGTAGCACAATGCTGCAAACTATTCATTCTGAATAATAATAATTAATTCAAGTTTATCATAGAGCACTGGTATATGAAGGAGGTGCTAGATGATGAAGTCATCACTACTTACTGTGTAACTATTTACCTCAATATATAACACACTTGTTTATGTACATATCCCTTCAGAAAGGACAGGAAATTACTCTGTATGTACAAAGTTATAAAACCTGTATTAAATCTTAGGAAAATTTCCTGAAATATTTCCTTGTATTGGCCAAACTATTTTGAAGGGCAAAAGTCACTTATTGCACTCATAGCAAATATACAGTACATGAAAAGCAGGTTAAATATATTTAAACAAAATGCAGCATGACTAAAAGATACTGGCTTTTTATTATTCACTGTCAGTGCCTGGAAATAAATTTTCCATTCTAGAAATGGGAATACATTCAGCCAGAATCAAGGCTGATGTCAGAAATTTGTAATCTATAGCAAATTATGCTATCCTAGATTAAAAAAAAATGAAGATAGAGTTCTGTTTCTATCCTGCTCTCTGTCACATAAAAATTTTCAAAAGAAAGGAGTGAAATTAAAACCGTGTTTTTTAGTGTAACACATTTTGACTGGGATTGATTCAGAATGATTCGGATTGACTGTATTATTCTCATAAGAGTCAAAGTTGGCAAGGAGTTACTGTAATACATAGGCTTTAAACTAAATGGAAACAATGTGGAAGGAAGTTTCTCAGAACTCTAAACATCTGGCATTCATGTCTGTTTTCAAGAGCAGCACTGAGATAGTTGCAATTTCCCCTCTGCATTCAAAATCTTTGGGAAAAAATAGCCAATAAAAGCTAGAAATCCTAGAGACTAGCTCCCACAACAATTTAGTCAGCATTAGCGCCAAAAGGAGATCACCCGAAGAGGAAAGAAAAATGTGTGTGCCTTGGTGTCATTTGTTTAACGCCATGATGTCCTCAGATACCATTGCTCTCCCACAGGAGCCGGAGCACAATGAAAAATGTTTTCTAGGACAACTTAATATAATAAAAAATGTGTTTTCTATTTCAATACCAACTACCAGAACAGTTTCAAAGCACAACATTAAATTTAAGAATGTAAAAAAAGACAAATAATGCAGTAAGAATTAAATAATGAGTTAAAAATTCTCTTAATCAAATGATAAAATACTAGAATACAAGTGTTGAGCTGAAGTAAATATCAAAATATAATAACATAACCTCATCTTATTACATTTCCTTTTTCTGAGAGTTAAATGCTTTAATTTAAAAAGTTAATTTAAGTGTAATATAAAATACATGAACAAACTTGAGACCAAAGAAGGGAATCATTTTTAAGAATATGGTAAGTCTACCTACTGATATCCTTTAATAACTAGCAAATTAAGGAAATTTTTAGTGTTCTCGCTGCATAACATATGATGTTATAATTCTTCCTTTTCTAAAAGCTGGTAGTTTATTTTTTAAAGCAAGCTAATATCAATGATGATTTTCTTGAAAATTCTATTAAGAAGCGAGCATGAATGCATAAATAAGAAATCAATGAGACACTGTGACATTTTTATACAAGGAAGAGCAGATTTTTTAAATGAAATCATGTTCACAAGAAAAAAAATCTATTCTGAGCCCAGATATTATGCCTCATGCCAACTACTTTGAAAAGTGACAAAGATAGGTCAGAGTATTAGTAATGAAAATGTAACTCAAAATATGACAAAATGAATGATCAATTCCTTTGTGACTTGAAGGATTTTTAAAAATTTCCCTTTAAATCAGTTACATCAACCAATCTCTTCTATTTTGAGAATTGAGTATTACCAAACATTCGTGGACTGGAATGTATCCTAGTTAGTCCCTTTCTAAGGAAAAAATGTTGATGAAATTACAGGAATCCACTAGGGCTCAGCTTTCCCAGCTTATAAATGTGGATATTAATGACATCATAATTGTGAGGCTTCTGCTTAGATTTAAAAAAAAATTAATACCTGCCCTCATTCAATATAACAACTCACAATCAAAACATAATATTTCAAAATCATTTCAACTTTAATTTTTGAAACTACTAAATGACATATGAATCATATAACTATGTAAAATGCTTAGAAACACACATATTAGAAGTACTTAAACTACTACTGAGTATTACAAAAGTACTTAATTCATGCTGTTTCAAACTGTGTGTCACTAACATCTTTACCTTTTCTCCAACACCACCAACTGAACCGACAGATCCTGGAGGTCCTTGTGGTCCCTGCAGTGTAGAAAAAGGAATGCAATTATCCATATTCTTACTAAAACAATGCTTTTGTAAACATATATCTAGTTTTTTTCGAAGAGAAATAGATGCATGAGTATTCTGAGTCATTTAAAGAATGAGACTAAAAGATGCTTGAATTGAGCTGTCAAATGTTCTGGGTAGCAAATAATTTACCATATTACAATGATTTTCAAATTCACCATAAGTTTGAAGATAAAGAAGGCGACTTCAAGCTCTGGTTGATTCCTGGAACATAATTTCAATTTCTCTGCCAATGGAATAGTCAGATTGGTTTTAGGTGATGATTTTGTAGTGAATCAAAATTATGACCCTGGTTAAGAATTACATAATCCAGGCAAGAAACAAACACTTTATAACATCTTTTAGCTTTTAAATTACCTAAGAAGAATTAATATCTAAAAAATCATTTAATTCCTCTGTTTCTAATTTATTTTTACTCAGTTCTGGCCTGCCAGAATTAAAAGTAGGTATTAAAGAAGAATAAAGAAAATGAAGACCATAGAAATGAAGAAAATATAGACTTCTTCATTGTGAAAAGTTAGCCAGAAGAAGAAATATCATCAAAGCCATAGATCCACCAATGGTATCAATAAGATAAATTTGGCACTATATTTCAAAATCTTACAATATTGGAAGAATTTTTAAGCTTGGAGAATATCGTCTTTACACAATTGAGAGAAAACATTTTACATGATAAAGGGTGCACCTATTATGTACATATTGCTGTACCATTACATAGACTGAAAATACAAAATGAAAAACTTTTAGATAAAATCCGCTGTTAACAAGTGCATAAGAGTTATCATACACAAGGCACAGTCTAAGTATGTTGGTTTGAATAATGTGGTAATTACAATACACACAACATTATAACATTTCTCAGTAACCAGTAAATATATATTGAATGGAAAATGTGTACCTGTGTTATATTTGCCATGATTGATTCATTATAAATTCAATTTTTTTCCTTTTATAACGAAGTGAAAAGGTGACCTTGAGCTCTTAACCACTTAATATATACAGTAGTGTGATTATCTGCATTATAATTCACAGAGAGCATCTGCTATAAAATAATGACAACTAGATAACTTCAAAATAATTAACATCTATTTCACAGCTCTTACATCGGCTCCATTGGGACCTTGAGGGCCTCTTGGGCCTGGAGGACCAGGTGGACCCTGTAAGAGAGAAATATTGAGGTTTACGAAGACTAAATTCAAACATCTTTCCAACATTTTTATGACTAATAAAACTAAAAGAAGTTGAAGCCTGTAAAAGCTATAGTTAGTGAAGCATATCAAGGTTATAAGTCATCCTTGATGGATACAACATCATGTTAGCAAATGAGCCTTTACACATAGCTATGAGGAAATTAGGATTTCAGGAAAAACAATTTGATTAAAAAATGAGCCAAGAAAGTATACTGCTACTGTGTGATATAATATATTCACAATATAACTAGAAATATTTTATGCTAGAATGTATTACAACATAAAGCGAATGTAAATTTGGAAAAAGACATGGTGCTTGAGTAGATGTTGAATTAATTAACCAATAGAAGTATTTTTCGTGTATATGTATTTTAGCTTTTTTATGCCAACGCTTAGGTTCTATATGCTAGAATTGAAAATAAGAATAATTATTTAATTTCATCATAAAAAACAATTCTCTCTCCCAGCAGTGCATTAAAAGTAACTTGGAATAAATTTTATAAAATACTGATGCCAGAACCCCCTACCTCAAGGTTGTAATTAAATAGTCTACAGCGAATTTATTTTTCACTGTACATAAGTACATTTCACTGGACATTAGTGTTTTTAAAAGATCTCAGTTTATTCTAATGCTATGATTGAAAAGCTTTTCTATTATTATCTATTACCACTTAATTAGGAAGAATGTATCAATGATTCAGGAACCAGGGTAATCATATCTAGAAAGGAACTTGCTATGTATCTAATACTGCTTGGAAGTGTGAATCAGTTATTTGAATCAGCAAAGTTTTCATGCATTTCTTACATCTAGATTTATTAATGATAAGGATCATTTCAAAGAATATAATAGATTTGAGAGTAATTCCTAAGGAGAATAAAACCTAAAGAGACTGTTAGGTTTTCAAAGCATTAAGATTTCAAGACGTGTATTCTGAAGGAAGTGAAAACTAAGGGCAATGTTGAAGGAAAAAGACACTTAAGACATGCGGGCATTACATTTCATTATGGATTTCAATAACCTTTGCTAATTATTTTCTTATCTCAGGTAGTACTTCATAAACAATTATATGTATTTCAAATTTTCAGTTCAGGCTTTAGAGAACCAGAACCAATAAATGCAAATAATTATGTCATTGCATTCTAATTAAGACAGAATTCCTTATTAAATTAAGAATTTGTTTTGAAGTACAGTTAATTTTTTATTCTGTATAAATTGCTAATTATCTGAATCTTGTGTGAATATTATCTGTTCTTTACCTGCTCCAAATCTAAGTCCAGAGCCAAAGACTAAGAAATAACTAAAGCATGGCAGTTGCTTACGTACAATAACATATACATAGAAATGAAAGAACACATAATAATGTACAAACCAGTGACTGCCATATATATGGTACATACACATCAAATGCCAAAAAATACAAACTTACCATGGGACCGACATCCCCATTTTCACCTTTTTCACCAGGTGGGCCTGGCAGACCCTAAGAAAATATGGTAGAAAAATAATAAAAGCCACTCATGTATTTAAAAAGACATGTTTGGTCAATTTCTAAGATAAAATCAAGTGTAAAATTCAATAAGAACATGAAAATTAAGATTCAGAGACTAATATTTGTTAAAACACTTATTATACAAGTGTTGACCACACACAATCAAATCTTACACCTGCATTTATAAATAAAATTTGTTTGGTATAATATTATATTGTTTATTTTTGTTACAACAGCTAAATATATAATTTGAACTGGGAATTTATGAGCCACCAGCTATTTGCTCAGTCCTATACAAATAATACATAGAACTTCCCTGGTACAGATTTATGGAAACTCTTATCCCAAAATATTTTAGAATATGATTTGTTTATACTTAGGTACCAGTTTGGTAAACTAAATATTCCAATATATTTCAAAAGCTATAAATATCTTCTGCAGTTTTGACCTGTTTATCAATTCTGAATCTTACAAATCAGTGAGCCCATGAAACCTACCAAATTATACCTTTAAAAATTCTCCCAAATCTATTTCGGTTGTATTCAATGTATTCACTGCAACTGCTATTAAAGAGAGGATCTGTGTTACAGTATGAAGGAAGACAGAAAAATCACATTTAAATTTCATCTGTCTATGTCTTTAGGGGAAATTGTTTTACTTCTTGACTACTTACTTGATCTTCCCAAAAATTATCCCATGCAGATAACTTTTATTTTCTTTTGATGTCACAACAATACTTTGTACATACTTCAATTGTACATTTATAAACTTTCTCATGTTACTTCCGTGTAGATTTATAGTCATGAGCTGCTTTGGGGCATGAATTCATCAGTAATCTTTCAGGTGTCAACTGTTTAGAAACTATCAGAGGGCCAATCAAAAACTAAAATTACATAAAAATGCTTGTTAAATGAATGAATTTTTAAAAAATAAACTAACAGGAAGAGCTACACTCAACAAAATGTTTCTTGCTAACAGTAACTATGATACTGAAAAACCTGTCATTCCAAAAGTTTAATCTTAGGAAAAAGAACTAAAGAAATTCAGAATTATGTGACTACTAATGTGACACTAATACTCTAAACATGAATGGCATATATGATAAATAAAAAATACAAATGAATATGCATGGTATAACTTTAACCGTATAATATGTTTGTAGAATAGTTGTGCTAATTATAGGACAGAAACAGCAAACAGAGTAACCATTTCTAATATTGTAGGATTATGAATTTTCTTTCATTTTTTAAGGTTTTTGGTGTATATTTATATATTAATACATCTTATATATATTATACATAATTAATTTTAAATGTATAATATTTTAGATGTAATCTGTTTTAGACATAAAAATACAATGTTAAAGCTCTAAATAACTGCTAATACTTTAATGATACTAATAACTTCTTGACACTGCACTGCAATTGCTGAATATTATTTGACCATGAGCCACCGTGAAACTATATTTTACTTAATGCTCCCTAACCATGCACATGTAAAGTAGTTGAAACATGAGTTTCAAAAAGCAATATTTAGCCTTTTGCATAGATGATAGCCTTTAATATTTTCATTCTATTTTACCTTATCCTGTTCTATTTCATTTTTTTAATGATGGTAATGATCCACAAAATTGTTTTTATAACCTGCTAAATCCACGACTTTCAGTTTGTAAAGAGAGTTTATAAAGTTTATAAATAATTCCTGAATATTTATACATTCGTTTAATTGTGGAATATATTCATTTTTATGAGGAAATCTTAGTTACTAATTTGTAATGAAAAATATGTACTGGAATTTTGTTTTTTCCTCAAATGTCAGTAAGATGTCTAAGAAAAGAGACTGCTATATATACTTCCCAAACTATTACTATCATCTGATGATTGTTTCTAGAATTATAAGTGAAGTTATGGAAGAAAAAGACAGATAGCATTTGCCAGATTTTATTTACTTAAAAATTACTTGTAGCAGATTGCAAAATTTTAGATTCTAAGGCAATTAACTTCAGAAATTCAAATTCTGAATTTGAATTTGACAGAATACATAAACTTAAATTCTTAAACATGCATTATATTTTAACACAGTTGAAAAAAATATTTAACACCATTTTCTTCAATAGTACACACTGCAACTTAAACATAATTAAGTTTCCATAAACACCATAAATTAAAAATTACATTCCTTATTTTTGTCCCGGTTTTTATACCATTTTAGGGTAGAGTGCATCTAATTTAATATTCCTAAATTGAAAGGTATGTCAATATTAGTTCACAAATTTTATTATCTATTACAAACCCAGTTGTGCATTTTCGTCTTTTCTTTATGCATATAATTATTTTTATTAGGTCAATAAAAATATCTCAATAGAAAAAATTAAATATTCATTTCTGTTTAAGTTAGATCATAGTTTGTATAAAGACAGAAAATTATTTTTATTACAATTAATGGAGATATAATAAGTCAAATTCTCTTGTTGCAGGGATCTAAACATGCTGAAAGGCACTCTAGGGTTAATCAGTTCTTATGAAATGTCCTACCTTTCTCCAAGGAGGTAATTTATGCATAGAGAGATTCTGTTTTAAGGTCTGTCAATTTAAATTCATTTCCACTTAAATGATGAGTCAAAAAATGAATTTAGGCCAAGAATATACACATTCCCTCTTCACATGTGTATGTGTGTATGTATTCTTCATATGCAGATGATAGTAAATGTCAGGTTGAAAAATCAAGACATTTAACCTGAATATTAGATTATTGTTACTTATGTCTATTGTAATTGCTAACATCTATTCTGCCAAGAAGACTCAATTAAAGGAGGCAGATGCATTGCAAACATGTTAATTACATTAGCATCATTCAGTTTCCTGATTTAAAGAAGTAGCTGTGGGAAAATATAATCACATTTTTTAAATGAATTGATTTCTTGAGTCACCCTCATCAAAGAGCACATTTCTTACTTTGTGGAAATGAAGATGAAAATTTTATTGACTATTTTATAAATATAATCTACACGACACCTTCTTTAATCATAAGAACTGTTTCTAAATTACAGCTTTATAGGATTCAGAATAATTAGTCAAATAAAAAAAGAAAATGAATAGTAATGTATCCATTGACAATCTAATTTTAATGCCTTGTTGCTTTTAAATATGTGTTATCACACATATTGATATATGGTACTTATGACTGTTTATGTAAAATTGTCTAACAAGTATAACTGAGTTAAACATGGCAGATATGAAAGTGAAATTTTTGCACTTTCCAAGTTTAAAAATAAATATTTTGATCTTAAAATAAAATGAAACATTTAAAAAACCATATTCTTGGATAAACATCCATTAAGTGTTTTAACAGAAACAGTTCATTATATTGTGTTTATAATGCAATTTGTATAATTATGCACATAGTATGCTATTTAATATCATAACCAATAATTTTATAATTATATTTATAAAAATAAAGGTACAAATTGTTTATGTAAATTCAATTTACATATACGTTTCTTCAACTTAATACATTTCTAGGTTCAGTGAACTAGATGACTTGATTTACCATTTCTAATACTGATAATACACCGTAAGTTACTCTCATGTGGTACCTTAACATCATTTAAGACAAAATGTTATAATCTTTCCATGGGTCATTAGGCAGAGATAGAATGAGCAAGTGGAAGAAAAAGCTTAATGCTTCCAAAGTTTGTAGGAAGCAGTAAACATCAAGTGGAAGGTGAAAAACAACCCAGAATAGAAGATGCCTGCTCTGGAATATTTTCTCTAAGAGTCCTACTGTAAGACATATTTGAACAGAACCTTCCCGGCCTATAACATTCAACAATTTAATGTTTCTTTTCCTGGATATGCTTCATAAAATTAAAATTATAATTATAAAATGGTAATCTATCTTAAATGATCAACTGACTTTTAATTTGTTTATTTTACCTATTATTGTTTAACACGTGCTGTTGGCAGTTACTATTGGCAGGATGACATTTCTCAAAATGGTTTTTATTTTTTTTAGCCATCTTGAAAGTAAAGAGTCATAGGTAGAGTTTCTCCAGGGATCCATCCCTGTCTGCCTAAGAATCTGTGTGCCTCCTATTGCTATCCATCTGAAGGATTAACTTATCTTGTTATGAGTCTTGTGAAAGAACTCTTCTAATATCTTACTTTCAAGTATCAGACTTAGGTAAGGTTATAGTTCATTTTCCAAACAAAATGGGAGTGAAGAAAGAAGGAGTGATACCTAAGGTGGGGCTGAAGATACTCCAAATCAGGGACAAAGGTTGATACACATTCAGGAGAATTCATCACACATGATAAAAATGTTTTCAAGTTCAGCTAAATAAAATAATCTTTATGGCTAAACATTGCACACAAGGTCCTTCATAGAAAACAAGAAAAAAAAATACTTTGTTTTACATCCACCAGAAAGCCTGGTGAAAAGTAAGTAGAAATGATGGAGTACACAATGACAGAGCATCTTACCTGAAGACCTATTGGACCAGGCGGTCCAGGGAAGCCTCTGGCGCCCTCATCACCTTTTTGCCCAAACATCCCCTGCTGTCCTCTAGGACCTGGTTCACCATCACCTCCCTAGAGAAGAGAAAGAAAAATTATCACAAACTAGAAAAAATCATTATGATATGAGTCATTAAAAAAATGTGGCAATTTCCAATTTAATCAAAGCAGATATATTTTAAAATAGCCAAATGAAAAATAGACTAAATTCCCATTATCCGCTCCAATATACTATTGTTTGTTTTGCTTACTCTCTTTGCTTCTGGATTATGACTGATTTTGATTTGATCATTTATACAAAGGGGTAAAAAAGCTGTCTAATAATGGAAATAATTATCTGAGTGTATTACATATTAAGGACTTCTCAACTAATTATCACTTATTTTCAATTGAAGTTATGTTTCGTTTCTAAGAATCAGCCTGGTTAGCTATATTTGAAAATTTAAATTTGATTTAATGCCAAACATACAAACAAAACTTATTACTCCACAAAATTGACTGGTTATGGGACAGTATATAAATTTAATCAGGTAGCTGTAAGGATTTAGATTTGCTGAAAAAGTGGAATACTTACAGCAATTCCAGGGGCACCAACTGGTCCTTGAAGACCTGGGGGACCAGGAGGACCCTGCAGTGAGACAAAAATAACTAATTTTTAAAGAGAAGCCAGCTATATGAACTCAGCTATATGAAGCAAAATATTTAGCCTACCAATATCAAACATCTCAACACTCCTTTGGAAAAAAGAAGCATCACATAGAATTCTTTTGCATTTAGTGCAATCATTATTTATTTTACTCCTTGACAGTCAAACTTTCACATTTGAAATTAATTGTAAGTTGACATTTATTGAAAGCACTCTCATCTGTAATGCTGTGAATTTTCAAGACCGATTTCTATGCTAACATAAATCATGTTGCAAGATTCACATTTGAAAATTTTCAAAGTATCAGATTTCTTTAATGAAATAAATATGATTAGGAAAGAGCTCATGAAAAATTGTCTATACACTATCTTCTGAGGGAACATCAGAATTCTGAGGCTTCCATATAGATAGAATATAGTGATATATGAAAATTTAGAATTTTCACAAATGCATATACACATGCAAACTCAATGTTATATATTAAGTACACCAGAACCTCCTATTTTGAGCAGTAGATTTAATAAAGGCATTATGAGTTTTACATGCATTGACGCTTCTTCAGTGTCTCATTTTCTTACATTAATAACTGGTCAGGCAATATAAAAGATTCAGGCATTAAAGAAATAAAAGGGTCATTGAACTGTATTGTTCTGTATCACAACTACTCCTTGTGGGGGAACTGCTAAAGCAAGATTCTGAAAATCTGGTTCATGGGCCACTGGGAGTTCTTGAGACCCTTTCAGAATTCTGCTAGTTCATAACTCTTCTCATAACAACAGCAAGGCATTTTTTGTCTTTTATACTATGTAGACTTTTGCATCAGTGATGCAAAATCCATGGTGAATAAAATTGCTGGTAACTTAGGACTAATATGTCTGTAGCTACCATTTGTAATAGAATTCATTGTATTTTATCACAATATACTCTTCGTCAACACAAAAATGGCTGTTCCATCTAAGAATGTCTTAGATGTAATTGTATTGATGAGACTTTGAAAATTATTAATATTATTAAACATTGACCTTGAATATGCGTCTTTTCATACTCATTTGACAAATAGAAAACATACATAAAGCATTTTTGCCTCATGCTGAAGTACAGTGCCTTTCTCAAAAAAAAAACTTGGATTATAGTTTGAGATGCAGGCTGAACTTTTACATGGAACACTAAGTTTTACATGAAGCACCATTTTTACTTGAAGGAGCAGCTGACAGAAAAACTATGACTATAAATAATCATAGTTACAAATAATAACTGTGATTATAAATAATCATAGTTATAAATAATAACTATGATTTTGGCAGATGTTATTCAAAATAAAAGAAGTCTTGGATTTCAAAGAAAACAACTGACAGTATTTACTGTCAATAATGTTTTAACTTTAAAGCAAGAATTAGAATTTTGGAAATCTCCCATCTGCCATTGCAGGCTTTATATCTTCCCAATCTGAAAGTATTTTCCTATGATACTGATATTGCATAAAGCATTGTGTCAATACTTTGAAGACCTTATCCAGTAAACCAATAATTTCCAAATGATCAATGAAGAATATTACAAATTTATGTATGAAAAAGAGTCATTAAAGTGCAAGATAGAGCAGTGGAATATAATGTATAGCACAAAAAGCTCACCGTTGTCATTTCAGATTCTGTTGTGCAATTGACCTTTAATAAAAACTATCACTTAGAAAATTTCTTTGTAAAACCAAATAATATTCAAAATTATCTGAAAAGGTATTGAAAATGCTCCTCCCTTTTAAAAGGCATATTTATGTGAGCCTGGATTTTCTTCATACTTTCAACCAAAAAAGCATGTAGCCACAAGCTAAACTAGATATGAGAATAGAGCTTCTATTAAACTAGACAAAACAAATGTAACAATGCTACTCTTGGGATTATATATTTTTATTTGGATAAATATAGCTATTTTTTATTAAAAGTGCTTTGGGCTTATTATTCTTAATTTTAAAGGAATCAATACATAAATATTTAAAACCTATCAGTTTTAATTCATGTAATAGTAATCCACATAGACAAAAGCTTTATGGGCTCCTCAAAAACCTTTCAGAGTACACAGGGGTCCTGAGGCAAAACTATTTGAGATTTGCTGGCCTCAATAATGGCCCTGTAGTCATTTTACCACAGCTTTTAAGGAGTAAACAAAACTTTAAAATGTGGCATAGTGTATAAGGTAATCTACCGTATAAGATAGTCTAATTAAATCAATAGTATTTATTTATCATTAGGAAATCTAAATGGAATCTAAAGTAATTTACTGCTATCCTTTGGATATGGTTTGTCCCCACTAAAACTCATGTTGAAATTTAATTCCCAATGTTGGAGTTGGGTTCTAAAAGTGGATCCATCAGGACTGGCTGCATAATGATTGAGTTCTTGCTTTGGGGAGACTGAATTGGTACTTGAAGGAATGAACTAGTTCCCATGAAAGAGGGTTGTTTTAAAATCAGCACTCCTGTGGGGTCTGGTCCATTTTTATTCAGGCCTGCTTCCCCTTTGAACTTCTCTGCCATGTTTTGACACAGTGCAAAGGCCCTCATCATAATCCAAGCCAGCCCCAGGCTTCTTAGTACAACCTGCTGAACTGTAAGCCAAATAACCCTATTTTCCTTGTAAATTACCAGCCCTGGCTATTCCTTTATAGCAACACAAAACAGACTAAGACAGACACCAAAATACATTTTGTAAATTTATAGTCAATACTCACTGCACCAAACATATGCAGCCAGTTTTCTGTACACAATTTCTTGCCATAATTTTATAGCATAGATCCAGAGTATCACTGCTATCACCTATTTATTTATGTTTTGTTATACTGGATATAAAAATGAACTCAGAGCCTGTTATGCATTAAATACTACAATTATTACTGCAAGCTCTTTTTATTTTAATTCTAGAGTTTTCTTTTTAGTTAGAAAACTTCATCTCATAAGACTTTGGTAACTCTTCAGTTTAGATTGAATCAATTCTAACAGAAACCTCCTTTCAGTTATGTGTTGAAGTAGGAAGTAATTCCAACCCTAAAAGCATCAGACTGATGGATCACAAAATAGAACCAAATTGGTCTGTTAGAAACAAATTGCTGTGGATAATGTATAAACTACTAAACTAGGTGAAAAAAAATACTTGAAGGACATATCTCTGTACTCCCTCAATTTATGTTTCTATTAGAGAGCAAATATATGAACGCTTAAAGGAGAAAAAAAGTGAAAATAAAGAATTTAAATAATAATGTCCATTGATATTCTTTAGAGAGTATAAATTAGTAAGGAAGTGCTGAAGCATATGAAAGTATCATCATCTAATATGTTTTATTTAAGAAGGAGGACATTTTTAAAATACATAATTTAAAGAGAATGTAAACTGGTAATGACTAAAGAATAACATAAAGATAAGAGCGAACACACCATGTGACTGAGAAATGAAAATTATTTTGAAGTTTTATGATTTAAAGAAAAAATTATAGAATAAGTGTTTATAACATATGGGAGTGAGTTATCAATTTGTATACAGGTAGAACATAACAATGATATTAATTTTGGTAAATACATGTATGTATAATTTCTCATAATCATACAAAAAAGATTATTTCATTATTTTACTCTTCCATTTGCTATAGCAGAGTTGTAAATAATGGCCTAAAATGATCATACTTTACTTAATCACAGAAATAGAAAACTTCACAGAAATATGTAAAATTATAGAATTATATAACTGCAGAAGTAACATAGTATTGATATTATAAGTTTTAGCTAGAAAAGTAAGTAGGACTATATAAAAATATCAATGGTAAATTGTAAAAGGTGTTAAATAAATAATGATCTCTCAATAAGAAGTAGGAAACTCACATTTTCTCCTTTGTCACCTTTGCTGCCTTTTTGTCCTGGTTCACCAATTTCACCCTGTAATTGAAAAATTTGAGTTAGAGTTTATCTCTAACATGCCATTGCATTGTCTTAATTATCATCAAACAGTTAAATTTTATGTTTAATATAATTACATGCTAGTGTGTAATGTCACTGTTTAAAATGCAAAATCTTAGGTTCCCTCTGCTTCTAGCTTTCTAGTATTGACTAATATGTTAAAGACAAGTCAATTTAACTTCAAAGAGTACTACAACTAAATTTACAATTAAAAAATCAATTTTGTCTTAAATATTACCTGTGTAAACTGATAACGGAAGTATACTGATTTATAAAATCTATAATTACACATTAATCAAAAATTACTAGCCAGGCACTGGGTCTTATTCCTATAATCCTAGCATTTTGGAAGTTTGAGGTGAAAGGTTAGCTTGGGTCCTGGAGTTTGAGATCTGCCTAGGAGGCATAATGATACCCCTATCCTACAAAAAAAAAAAAAAAAAAAAAAAGTTTAAAAAAAGTTAGGTGCACATGATGAGGCATGTCTGTAGTCTCAGCTACTTGGGAAGCTGAGGTGGGAAGGTCGCTTGAACCCAGGAGGTTGAGAAGGTAGTGTGCCATGTTGTGCCACTGCATTCCAGCCTGGGTAACAAAGCAAGATTCCATCTCTCAAAAAAAGTAAAAAATAAAAATAAAAACAAACAAATAAAATAATAACAAAAAATAATTTTCTGCTAATTTTCCAAATGTTAA
Source organism: Sapajus apella (assembly GCF_009761245.1). Taxonomy (NCBI): domain Eukaryota; kingdom Metazoa; phylum Chordata; class Mammalia; order Primates; family Cebidae; genus Sapajus; species Sapajus apella. The sequence continues at coordinate 3,242,946 of NW_022437073.1, forward strand.
AATGATGCACATCATCGGAGTGCTGGTTTACAAATTTTTAAATACTATTTTAAAGTAATATAATAATATATTAAATTAAAACATTTAATACACAGCCATACATTGGAATCAGGAGCTTAGAGTCTGTACTTACATGTTGGTAAATATTAACAGGATTATCAAGTAAATATGTAACTCGTTCTTAACTTTTATTGTGCAATATCCAAGGCATGAGAGTTAAAGATATACATGTTATTAATTATTTTTTATTTTATATTGATTTCAGAAGGATATTTTAAAAAATAAATAAATTTTGACATCTACTAGTTTTTCTCACTACCATTGTTCTTTTAATTGATTTTCATGTTTATGTATCACATGCTATTTTATGGAATAAACACTCATTCTGAACCTCTTAAATAAAACTTTTGAGCATATGAAAAAATCTGTGTGAAACTTTGAAAAAGGTAACCTTTCCTCTGGCACCTAATCATAAAGATTAATTCTAGAATTCTTGAAAAAAATTAAGCTTTGTCACAGGATCTACTAAAGTGAATAATGAATACCAACCTTGTCTCCGTCTTCCCCAGGGGAGCCAGCGGGACCAGCTGGCCCTGGGAGACCAACAGGACCTTGAACTCCATCTCTCCCTGCAGGCCCTTGGGGACCTTTTTCTCCCTGTATTGAATATCCAACGATCATTAATTTTACAGTTTTGGAGTGCAGCTACAGGAGTAATAATCTAGCTTCTATATTTGACAAGGCAAATTGTTTATTGTTTTTTAGAAAATCATTTTAAAGAATAAATGATACATGATCCCTACCTTCATTTGTGACTAAGAATACTATTCTTTTAAAATCACTTATGACTCTTAGGCTGTGGTCCACAAACATAATTAGGAACCAACTTAGAATTTTTCTTTCAAACATGCAAGTATTATATATTGACAAATCAGATTCCCTGATGCTTGCAAAACTTTGTTGAACCTCTACTCCTTTTCCTTAGTGCCACTGAAAGAGCAATGGGTATTAGGCTTTAGAAATTGTAAAACACACTTGCTCATATGTCCCACTTTGCAACATGTTTTATATGTTTCACATGTAACTTTCTTATTTTTAAGAAAGGTTTTAAGAATGTTCCTAGATTTTGATATTTTCAATCACTGTCATTTTTATGGAATTAAAATGAGAAGACTTAGCTTTTTCTGTGTTTGTTTTGGTTCTCCTGATTTTTGAAAATGGTATTACTTTCACGTTTAAATTTATCTATATTGTGCAATATTTTAAAAACTGCCTAGATAATGAACACAATTTCTATTTCCAATAAAACATCTTTTCATAGTTGAAAATAAATTATATTCTAAAAGTCAAAATTTCAACAGTTTTGCACACGACAACATTCTTAATTGCATTCAGAGTTCCTGTCTGTCCTGTTACACAAGCTGGGACTCTACAAGTCATTGGGTTTTGCCTTTTCATTACACCACTTTCCCTCACTTCCCTTACCATCTCCTGCTCCTTTAAAATGACTTAGTTTTACATATTTTATCTCTTAATTATCTCTTGAATATATTTACTTCCTCTCCACCACCGACATCTTATTCTAAAATACTGGTATCCTTGTTCTGAGCTACTGAAAAAACCTCCTGTCTTTTCCCATATGTATTCTTACTTCCTTACAATCTATTCATCACACTGCATCCAGAAAGCCAATCAGATCATGTTACCTACATTCTTAGGTCAATTTACTTGTTTACTTTTCCTAAGATAAAGACTTCATTGCTTTGTGCAGTCTACCATGATCTAGCTCCAGCTACCTGCCCAAACATATCTCGCTTCCCCTATACCTTGCTCTCTGCATTCCAAACCTTCTATACCTTTTTTCTCAGTCCCTTAAAGCTGATGCCATGCCCCTTTCTGTGGCATGGCCTGAGCACATTTTATTCCTCTGGCCTGGAAGGCCCCTAGGAGAACTCTTTGCATATTAACCTGTACTCACACCCACAACTTTTATTACAATTCACAAAATCCATCACTCCTTCCTCAATAGCTCATTTAGGTATTTATTCTCGGTTTATTGTTTCATCCTTTTTTATGGCAGCTCTGATTCACACACGGATGGCAATGATAACACTACTACTAATAATAATGACTACTCTGAATATTTATCACAACTTATCACAATTCTGAAAAGTGATTTAGAACTATAATTTTATCTAGTCCTCACAAAATACTGTGATTATCTTCTTTTCAGAGACGAGAAAACAGAGGTTTTGATGTTAAACAACTTAATCCATATCATGAGCTAAATAAATGATAGGGCTAGCTCCCAACCCACTTCTGGTTGTCTCCAAGTAGGCAACTTTAGTGTACTCTAATTTCTTTAACTCCTTAACTCTTCCAATGATTATTTCCTTATTATTGATAAAGTAGATAAATGTATGCACCACCCAATAATAATAATAATAATGAGGCAATACATTCAACCCTATTAGTACTTCCACCAACCGCTCAATTTTCTTTGGGTTCCATGCCCTGCTTGAGGTGATTTACATGCCCCTACACCACTCCTCTATAGTCCACTTTTTCTTTTTGAATCAATTTAGAATTAACCTAAAGCTATAAATGCCCAGCAGGTAAAATCCCGGCTTCTTTATTCGTTTGTCTTTTGTATTTCACTATTCTTGGTCTTGTACAACATACACCAAAAGGGGACTCTTTTATCTCTTGTTCTGTTTGATGGCATGCCTCTGGAGACACACACACACACACACACACACACACACACACACACACACATACACACACCCCATAGACAATTTTTCTCTCTTACCAGATGCTTTCAGAACTTACACCCATTATAATTCTCAATTAAGATTGAGTCCAGACTTCTGTTTTCCTCCCTCAACATCACATCACACAGTAAACCAGTAATATGCTTTTAAACATAACTCTTACTTTAAATGACTCCCAGATTTACAATCCTGGCACTGATTATTTTCTCTGCAATTATACACACACACATGGTAGAAATTGTAAATAAGTATTTAGAGCACATTTTTCCTAAAATATCAAACTGCTATTGCCTAATTCAGTTATAGTTAGTGCACTGACTTCACTGTGTTTTAGATCTAGCTTCCCCCACAATTTCTACAATTGTCCCCCAAATAGATTCGTAGTTAAAATAGCTTCTTATCTGTAATTCCGGCATCCAGTAACTAATTGATAGGTTTCTATAAGAGTCATTTTCCCTATCAAAATTTTCTATCAATGCAATTAAGTTGGAAGAATTTTTAGCTCCTTTCTTCTTACCTGTTTTCCAGACCCACCTCCTGGAGTTTCTAATCTAGCTAATTAAGATAGGGATGCTAATTAGGACATTTCTCCATTCCAGGAAGCAGTGTTGATAGGTGGGTGGACCCAGGGCTTATCTTTCACAGGGCCCATTTTGTCTTTTCTTTAATATAAGTGTAAACCTGCGGATAATTGTATGAAATTTTTATAACACATTGGGGTCAGTTGGGGGGAAATAGGGGAGGGACGGTGGGGGGTGGGGAGCTAGGGAGAGATAGCAAGGGGAGTGATGCCAGATGTAGGTGATGGGGAGGAAGGCAGCAAATCACACTGCCACGTGTGTACCTATGCAACAATCTTGCATGTTCTTCACATGTACCTCAAAACCTAAAATGCAATAAAATAAATAAATGGGAAAAAAAAAGAAATTTTTATAACACAAGCTGCTCAACAAATGTAAGATCTAAAATTTTATACTTGCGAAGAGGTAGAAGTAAAAGGCTAGATCTAACATGTTGCCAAACATTTTCATCAGTTTTTACTAAACCTCTGCATGGATATTTATGACTACTTTCACTGAACACTCTTATTACCACTTTATGCTACTGTCCCTAAGCAGACCCCTCCTTCAAAAATATGATTCTAAGCATACAGTGTCTACCCTTAGTTATTCTAAATAGCTAATTTTGGCTAATAGAAAATGGAAGGAACATCCTGGAGTTGTTGTCCTTGGTTGGGGTAACTGAAAGAGGATAGATAAGCAAGGCATGCTCTTTCACCTTTCTAAGTTATGACATCACCAATTATCAACAAAACCCAGGTCTGAACTCTGCCTCTTACAAAGGCTCCTGTCAATACTTCTCCATCTGTCTCACCCAATCAATTTCTTATTATCAATTTCGCTGCTTTTTCATGTTCTGATCTTTATTTCAATAATTTACTTATTCTTCATAAAGCCAAGGTATTTATCCACCTTAAAACCTACCATTCATTATATTACCTTCACAGAAATCTTGATTTATTTAATTAGTATAATCTCAATTTGTATAAAAAAACAATTTATATCTAATTTCTCTGTATGCATTCTTTAGTGTATTGTGCAAAATATGTGTTTCCTCTATTTAAAAGTTAATTTGCATTAAAGGACCTGAATTCATTTTCTATGTTCTCCCCGTACATCATACGCTATAAAATATATTTTCTTAAGAAAAATTCTCAGTATATTAAAAATGCTTTTTCTTTCACCTAAAAGTTCTATCTGCAGGTGGAATGGCCCCATTCCAACACTCTTATTCTTTCTGAAAGGTAATGGATTACAGGAAACAAATACATATATATTTTTATTTGTGAACTGCTACAGTTTGAATGTGTCACCAAAAGAGCATGTGTTGGAAACTTAATTCCCCATGCAAAAGTGTTGAGGAGTGGGGCATAACGAAAGCTGATTAGGCAAAGTGAAATTAATTAATGCTGTATTGCATTAGCGGGTTCATTACAACAAGGGGAAGTTGTCAACTTTTTACTCTCTCTCTCTCTAGCCTTCTCTTCGTCCTTCTACCATGGGATGATGTGGCAAGAAGTCCTTTGGCAGATGTGACCCTACTATCTTGGACTTTCCATCCACCAGAACCATGAGACAACACATTTCTGTTTGTTTTAAATTACCCAGTCTGTGATATTCTGTTATAACTGCACAAAATGGTCTAAAACAGAAACATTGGAATTGTATCACAGAGTAGTCAGAGAAAATGCATAAATAATGAAAGCAAAACAACTTGCTAAAACTGAAGTCTTAGTAATAGAGAAATATTTTTTAATATAAGCTTAAGCTTAATTTTATATATCAACACTTACCAGTATACTAAAATATTGAACTTATATTTTTGTGTATCAGAGCCAACACTTTTTAGCTACATTTACCAAATCAGTTTGAGTTTTAATCTTGCAGGAAGAGAGAATCATTTAAAAGAACTACAATCATATCAAAACTATGAACAAAAATAGACATGAAATCTTAACAAATAAACCTAAATCTATTGAGTAGAATAGAGTCCATAGTCACGTAAATATAAAATGTATAAAATGCTAAAATCCAGTAAATATTAGATGAAATAATTGGTCAGATATTCCCCATCTCACTCACTGGTGATTAAATCTCAAATTACATGAGAAGGGCAGCTACTTTCTATGGGTTTCATTTACAGACTAAGGAAACGCTTGAAATTGAATTTGTATTACAACAGGTGTAAAAAGTTCACACTCTTCTAATATAAAGCAGCAAGGCATAGTGTTGATAAAAAACTCACATTTAAAAAAAAAAAAAGCAAAATGAGAAGCATTTCACATTAATAATATCCAACTCCATCACAGGTATTAGGGTTTCATAAAGTGTAGAAAAATGTCATCTCATTTAATTGAATTTGAAATTCAATTATTTATATACAAGCTAGTGTGTTTATATGCCAGACACATATGCAGAGAGAATGTAGTGGTGTATGAAAAGCTAATATTCTTGAATAAAAAGTGATAACTTATACAGGGTAGCAGCATAATATATTTTCTCCTAGACATTACTTACAGGAGCACCTTTCTCTCCAGCTGGACCAGGAGGACCCTGAGGTCCCGGGCGTCCTGGTAAACCAATTGGGCCAGCTGTACCTGCTGACCCACGTTCTCCTGGTGAGCCCTAGTACACAAGAAAATAAATATTTCATTAATAAAGAATAATTAAATAAGAACCATTGTGGAAGACAGTGTGGCAATTCCTCAAGGACCTAGAAATAGAAATTCCATTTGGCCCAGCAATCCCATTACTGGGTATATATCCAAAGGATTATAAATCGTTCTATTATAGAGACACATACACATGTATGTTCACTGCAGCACTGTTTATAATAGGAAAGCCTTGGAACCAACCCAAATGCTCATCAATGACAGACTGGACAGGGAAAATGTGGCACATATACACCACGGAATACTATGCAGCCATAAAAAAACGATGAGTTCATGTTCTTTGTAGGAACATGGATGAAACTGGAAACCATCATTCTCAGCAAACTGACACAAGAACAGAAAATCAAACACCACATGTTCTTACTCATAGGTGAATGTTGAACAATGAGAACACATGGACAGAGGGAGCGGAGCATCATATGCTGAGGTCTGTCGAGGGGGGGCTAGGGGAGGGACAGTAGGCAGTTGGGGAGGGATAACATGGGGAGAAATGCCAGATATAGGTGATAGGGATGGAGGCAGCAACCCACACTGCCATGTATGTACCTATGCAACAATGCTGCATATGCTTCACTTGTACCCCAGAACCTAAAGTGCAATTATATATATATCACTTACTTAACAATAACTTCTTACAGTCTAGTAAATTATGTTAAAGTAATATTTAGAGCTCAGACAATTTTAAGATCTCAAAGAGGAACAGTTGTATCCACTATTTGAGATATCAATTTCCAGCCCCAATATTAAGCATAGGTGTTGAAGTTAGAAAATATTGATGAGATGAAAAAATACTGCAAAATTAGATGTATTTAATACTTATTTAGTTTCTTTTTTCATTTAAGTGTCCATAATTGAGCACAATGTTTTCTAAATCATATGTCTAATAACCTCCTACCCAAATTTCTCCCTGTATTATAATGAATTGGTAGAATACAATCCCTAGATTAGTGTTTCTTGAAGTTATTTCTGGGCACTTCAAATTTGCTGAATCAATATTTCAAAATCCAAAAAATGGGTTCAAAAATCTTTACACTAAGCTACACATATAATTTTTTACCTAATAACATTTGACAATCACTATCCTAAAGTTTGGACATTTTCACATAGAATAAGCCCTTAATTTAATCTTAGAGTTCAGTAGGACCATTGGGTCTTATGAACACTGATGAGATAATTTGAATCGATTAGGATTTTTAACTGAGTTTCAAGAAAGATGTTATGTTTTCAACTGGTTTTCTTTTTTAAAAAACCTCATGTATATATATATAGCTTTTTGAAAAATAATCAGATATTACCTTTGTAGTGATTATCTGTACTAACAATTTAAGAAAACATTATTAAAACAAGAATGAAAGAAATGCAAACATATATACTAAGTTATGTAAAGCTCAAATATATTCAATCTATTGCTACTTCCAATTTTAGTTAATAAAAGATAACAAAAATTTTGTCTTTAGATTCTCAGAGGTGATTAAATTATAATTTGTCTTTTTATTTATAAATAAATATAAATATTTATAAATATTTTACTGTAAGTAAAAATTGGAAAATGTAAGTGTAGTATTTTTCCTTAATAATTAATATACTTAATAACATCATTTCAAATTTCATAGAGAAAATGATTTATAATAGCAGGAAAAGATATTACTTTAACACGTTTTCTACTATTATATTTCTCATATATTAGAAACCATTTTATGCTTTCATTACTTATTTATTTTTATTTGATTTATTTATTTTTTTGAGACAGAGTCTTTCTCTGTCATCAGGCTGTAGTGCAGTGGCACGATCTTGGCTCACTGCAAACTCTGCCTTCCGGGTTCAGGCAATTCTCCAGCCTCAGCCTCCCAAATAGCTGGAACTATAGGCGCATGTCACCATGCTGGGCTAATTTTTTGTATTTTTAGTAGAGACAGGGCTTCACCATGTTAGCAAGGATGGTCTCGATCTCCTGACATAATCCACCCACCTCAGCCTCCCAAAGTGCTGGGATTACAGGCATGAGCCACCACCCTCAGCCGAAATCATTTTATTATACAAATATGCATTATTGACTTTGATCTAATTTGTATTTTTATTAATTAGGAAACTAATTACATGTGATAAAAAATGGTAATCATACCAACAACTTGTATCAACATAGTGCTTTACAATTTACAAATCAGTTTAAGTTTCATCTTATTTTATTCTCCGGGTAGTTGACAGAGCTGCTATAGCATCTCAGTTTTAAAAATGAGGGATCTCTGGTTCCAAGAATTTAACCATCCTTCCCAGGATCATATAACTCTACTCTGATTTCTTGACAAAGCCACCCATTGCTTCTTTTTAATGAGGATATCAATGTTTGTAATTACGGGGTATTTTAAACTTAGGGGATAAAAATAATTTGGAGAGACATTGGTAAAAATATCGCTAAAGAAATTGTGAAATTTGAGCTTCATATAAACAAAAGTGGAATTTCTGAGCTATAAGAAAGTAATTTAATAATATTAAAATATTTTATGAAAAAAATAGCCAACCACAAGTTGAATGACTGTTAACTAGGTAACAGGCTCCTGGTGAATGATTCTGGAAGGCAGTGCAGAAGAAAAAAAGAACAGAGTCCTCTTAAGGTTGTACATTCACAATAAGAAACCCAAAGAGTAAAAAGAACACAAATCATTGCCTCTAATTATTTGAGAAGATGGTCAGGAAGAAAGAAAAACGAATGGGAGGTGTGTAAGAAAAGTAAGAAGAACAAGGCCTATAAATTGAGAGGAATGCAAAGGTATCTCTTGAATTACAGAGGAAAGAAAAAGTTCAGTAATAAAAGCACTCCTTTTGGTAACAGAAACACATTAACAGAAGGTGCAACTAGGGTTATTCTATTCAGGTTAAAATTAATACCATTAAAGAGAAATCTCCACTAATTTGCAAAGCTAATTTATTGAGAATCAATGTACATACAAGGTGACTACATTACATTTTTGTTTAGTATCTCACTTGCAAACCTCAGGAAAGGATTGCTACCCATTGGTTTTATCAAATCTAGAATAAGCATTCAGTTTAACTCCTGCAGTATTTTATTTGTAATTGGCTATATAAAAAGAGGTACAATTTTGATTTGTCAGGCCATAAAATTTTCCTCTCTTTAATCCTGTTTAAATCCCAACTGTTCAAAGACTACCCTAGGAAGATATCACACTAGACTGTGGTAAAGTTGGTGAATACTAGACTAGAATTAAAAAAGGGGAGAATCGGTAAAAGTTGGAAGTCCATTTTAAGAGAATTTACTAACTTCCAATTATTAAATCTATGAATTAACAATTATTGTGCTAAGTACTTTCCATATGTGATACAATTTTATTGCTATATGACTTGTGTATTTTTAAGTTAAAGGCCATAGACTCAAGGTCTCTGTGCCCTAATTCATTATCAAGATTTTTCCAACAATACTTAACAGTTTATAAATGGTGAAAACAAAACTTCCTTGACTCATTGTACCCATAAAACTCATGGGTACAATGAATTGTGCTAAGTTGTAATACATGGAAGAAATATAGCCATTTAAGGACCACTTCTACCAGAACAGCTCACATAGGTTGAACATTCTTTAAAACAAAACAAAACAAAACAAAAAAAACTTAAAGGAACTGATGAAATGTTCATCTCATTTATCCAAATAGCCATTCTCCATCATTCATTTAGTTTATTTGACCTTTGTTACCCAAGTCATTAGAATCTCTGCTCTTGGCTGGGCACTGTGTCTCATGCCTGTAATCTCAGCAGTTTGGGAGGCCAAGGTGAGTGAGCAGATTGCTTGAGGCCAGGAGTTCAGGACCTGCACAACATGGTGAAACCCCCTCTCTGATAAAACTACAAAATTTATCTAGGTATAGTGGCATGTAGCTATAGTTTCAGCTACTCAGGACTGGAGGGTCACCTGAGCCCGGGGAGGTCAAGGCTGTAGTGAGCTGTGATCATACTGCTGCACTCCAGCCTAGGTGACAGAGCAGGACTCTGTCTCGAAACAAGTAAAAAAGAATCTGTCTTTGTCACTATTGTTTATAAGTTCATTTGAAATTTTCATCAACAACAAAGAACTGCTTTCAGTTTTGGTAATTTTCAACACATTTCACTGGAGACACCATGGTACTTTTTCACCATGCTTCACTCCTGACTGAAAGTTAAATATTTTTTTCTTACCTATGCTGAACTCTGATACAGTATGGGTTTCTGCACCATTTTTGAACATGTACTTATCCTCAGTCATCCCAGAAAAATACTCAACTCACACAGTTATAATTTTTTTTTTACTTTATATTTTAGCATTCTACTTTGAACATTATTTTCTCCTAAAATATCACATCTCTCACTGTCCATCTGACACAATATGTCCATTTTTACCCTTGAATATTTGGTCACACTTAACTTCTGACATGGAAAGTCTTTTATATTTTCCTATGCTATTAAAACTCCAGCCTTTTTTTTTCACCCAGATCAATAACCATCTGATATGATTAGCCTTTGTGTCCCCACCGAAATCTCATCTTGCTTTGTAATCTCCATAATCCTCATAATCCCCACTTGTCAAGGGAGGGATTAGGTGAGAACAATTGAATTATGGGGGCAGTTTCCCCCATGCTATTCTCATGGCAGTGAGTGAGTTCTCAGGAGATCTGATTTTTATTAAGGGCTCTTCCCCCTTTGCTCCGCACCTCTTCCTGCTTACTTGTGAAGAAGGTACCTTGCTTCCCCTTTGCCTTCTGCCATGATAGTAAGTTTCCTCAGCCTTCCCCAGCCATGTTGAACTGTGAATCAATTAAATCTCTTTCCTTTATAAATTACAGCAATCCCATTACTGAGTATATATCCAAAGGATTATAAATCGTTCTACTATAAGGACACGTGCACATGAATGTTCATTGCAGCACTGTTTACAATAGCAAAGACCCGGAACCAACCCAAATGCCCACCGATGATAGACTGGACAGGGAAAATGTGGCACATATACACCATGGAATATTATGCAGCCATCAAAAACGATGAGTTTGTGTCCTTTGTAGGGACATGGATGAACCTGGAAACCATCATTCTCAGCAAACTGACACAAGAGCAGAAGATCAAACACCGCATGTTCTCACTCATAGGCGGGTGTTGAACAATGAGAACACATGGACACAGGGAGGGGAGCACTACACACTGGGGTCAGTTGGGGGGAAATAGGGGAGGGACGGTGGAGGGTGGGGAGTTGGGGAGAGATAGCATGGGGAGAGATGCCAGATGTAGGTGATGGGGAGGAAGGCAGCAAATTACACTGCCACGTGTGTACCTATGCAACAATCTTGCATGTTCTTCACATGTACCCCAAAACCTAAAATGCAATAAAATAAATGGAAATAAATAAATAAGATGACTTGAAAAAAAAATTACTCAGTCTCAGGTAGTTATTTTATAGCAGTATGAAAATGGACTAATATACCATCTTATCAAAGAATTGTATTTTTCTCAGAATTAGAAGCATGAGATCCTTCAAAGTACTTCTTTTACACTCTCATAGTACACTAGGTTCTCTACCATTATTTTTGGACTGAATGCAGCACTTGGCACTAAATTCTGAGTAGTAAATATCTCCATGGTCTCTTAATTCATATTACCAAAGAATAAAATATTGACTGTATGCATTAAATAACTAATGTATTTGTGTTTTTATTATGTATGCAAACATGCTGAACATGTTAAAAATTTAGGCTTTAAATG